>NC_089271.1:141123304-141440388 GCF_963930625.1 Muntiacus reevesi
ACCATTGAGCACCTGAACAACAAAACCATATAAAAGTGAACAGTATTGTCCCTCGTGTTAATACTATATTCTGTACTTTAAAGCTGTTATGAGGGTAGAGCTTTAATGTTTTCACCATAACAACAACAAAATAGTATTATGTGACGTAAAGGGTGTGCTGACTAATCTTATTGTGGTAGACATTTTGCAATATACACCTGTATAAAATCATCACAGTGTACATGATAAACTTATGCAATGTAATATGTCAATATATCTGAAAAAGCTGAAGGGGAAAGTGAACAATTTAGTATATTCACAATGTTGTACAACTATCACTTCTATCAGATTTCAAAACATTTTCATCACTCCCAAAAGAAACCTTGTGCACCTTAAATAGTTACTCCTAGTTTCCTCTTCTTCCCAGCTCCAAGAAACCATCAGTCTGCTCTCTATCTCTGTGGATTTATTGATTCTGGACATTTCATAAAAATGAAATCATGTAATATGTGAATTATGTGAATTTTTTTGTCTGACTTCTTTCACAGAGTATAATGTTTTTGTGGTTCATCCATGTTGTAGCACTGCTTTTGATGCATCACATAAGCTTTGGTATGTTTTGTTTTACACCTTGTGTGTATCCTGTATTGAAGGCATGTAGCATATAAAGAAGTCCTGCTTGTATTGTTCACTTATCAGCATCTACATGCACTTTTAAAAATACATATTTTATGTAACTTTTATAATTATGTCCAGTGGGAAAGTTAGTCTGCTAAAGGCTAGTCCCTTGCAGGTGTAATTGGAAGTCTTTTTTCCCATTTGCTTTTGACTTCAACTGACGAGGTTACTCTGTTATGTTTATTATGGCTACTGATCTATCTGGATTTAATTGTACATTCTAACATCTTACTTTGATGTTTCTCATTGTCCTACTCCTTTTGTTTCTCTTCCACTATCTTATTTATTGCTTCCATTTGGATTTATATTTTATAATATGTGTCTATTTATCTTAACTACTTTCCCATTTCTATTTGGAAGTTATGGGCTATGTTTTTATTCTTTTAGTGGGTACCTAGAAATGTTAATGAGCATATTAATAAAACTGAAAGTAAATCAGCGTATTTGCCATTCTCCTAAACAATGCAAGGACCACAGAACACTTTAACTCGGATTGGCCTGTTCTGACATAAGTATTTATTGACCAATGGTTTTGTCTTATATTTTGACTCCATAAATTAGACATCATTATTGTTTTATGCATTCAGTGTTTATTTTGGCTTATTCACGTATTTACTACTTTCTAAATTTATTAGATCATAGAGAAGAAAACGTAAGTTTGGTCAAGACAAATACATTGACAGAGGTACACTCTCCCAGGATTCAGGGTTGAATGTGATGGGATTCAACTACCTGAGACTGACACACAATGGGGGAAAGGAGGACTATTTTTGGAACCCAGATGATTCTGAGTTTTTATTATACCCCTTTGCCCAATTATACTGGGTAAATGGAATCTGAAGCAACCCAATAATGTATATAATACCATACATAAAGAACTTATGTCCTACAGTTATAATCATGGGAATTAGAATCTGGTTTTCCCATGAATTTAAGAATTCTTTCTAGCCTGGATGCTGGCAGAGGGTAAGGGGAATACAGAATGGTGGTGGGAGAAGGCAGCTTTGATTATTACTTTAGGCAAGCCACAAAAACAGAGATTGCAGCTGCTATGTTTTATGTTACTTTTTTAAAACCCTATTTTTAATTCCTGCTAACTTATGTGAAGAGCAGTAGTGGTGGCCATTGTTTTAGGTTTCAGGTGGAAATTTGACTGGATTCACATCACCCTATGGTTATATAGTAGCAGGTCTTTGTGCAATCCTGTGCTTGTGAAACAAAATCTTCACTAGATGAAGGATGAGAGTGGATACTCAGGGGCTTGAGAGGTGGACTGTGTTGAATAGCTTCCACTTGCTCCTCCAGATCCGCTCCTCTTCTTTTCTTCACTCTTTTCTCATCCCTGAGAGAATGATCTTTCTGGACTACATCAACAGACTCCCTGTCTTTTAGTTAATTTCCAGTTAGATCTGTCCACTGGATGTCCATAGTAGGTTATCATAAAGAGAAGGAGAAGTGAGTTTAAGTTGTTTGTTACCCCTAGCTTTTTCCTGAAGAGTGACCTAGAGCTGGTTCTGTTTATCGACCAAAGGTCACAATTCTTTTCAGAGTAGTCCTTCCATATGAATCTTTCTGAGTTCTGGTAATTGTTTGCTTCCCTCATACCTTCCAGTCTAGGGGTTTAAACGACTCCAGCATATAATGTCATCCCTTGTGGTTTTGCTACACCCTCCCTATATCTTTGCAAACAATCCCTTTTTTAAACCATCCTTGAATTTTCCTGTTTTGAGTGTATCATTTGTTTCCTATTGGGACCCTATTAGGTCCCTTCTCCTTGTTTTCTCTCTCTCTCTCTGTCTTATTCCTTTCGTCCTCCAATTCCCTTAACTGTATTTCCTATAATTTCAGCTATTTCCTGTAAGCAGATGACACCCAAATCTACAGCTTAGTGTCATCCAGGCCTCAATCTCAAAATCATATAGTACTCATACTGCCCACTCCTACCTCCACTGCTAACAGATCAGTTGCTGTTATGTCAATTTTGCCTCTTAAGTGTTTTTTTCCATCCACTCTCTCCTCTCTAGTCTCATGATTATTATACTATGCAGCATGGTGATGAAGAACATGGACTTTGACCTCAGTTCAGTTCAGTTCAGCCGCTCAGTCACGTCTGACTCTTCGTGATCCCATGAACCCCAGCATGCCAGGCCTCCCTGTCCATCACCAACTTCCAGAGTCCACCCAAACCCATGTCCATTGTGTCGGTGATGTCATCTAACCGTCTCATCCTCTGTCATCCCCTTCTCCTCCTACCCTCAATCTTTCCCAGCATCAGGGTCTTTTCAAATAAGTCAGCTTTACACATCAGGTGGCCAAAATACTAGGGTTTCAGTTTCAGCATCAGTCCTTCCAATGAACACCCAGGACTGATCTCCTTTAGGAAGGACTGGTTGGATCTCCTTGCAGTCCAAGGGACTCTCAAGAGTCTTCTCCAACACCACACTTCAAAAGCAGCAATTCTTCAGCACTCAGCTTTCTTCACAGTCCAATTCTCACATCCATACATGACCACTGGAAAAAACATAGCCTTGCCTAGATGAACCTTTGTTGGCAAAGTAATGTCTCTGCTTTTTAATATGCTATCTAGGTTGGTCGTAACTTTCCTTCCAAAGAGTATGCGTCTTTTAATTTCATGGCTGCAATCACCATCCACGGTGATTTTGGAGCCCAGAAAAATAAACTCTGGCACTGTTTGCACAGTTTCCTCAGTTATTTGCCATAAAGTGATGGGACCTAATGCCATGATCTTAGTTTTCTGAATGTTGATTTTTAAGCCAATTTTTTCACTCTCCTCTTTCACTTTCATCAAGAGGCTCTTTAGTTCTTCTTCACTTCCTGCCATAAGGGTGCTGGCATCTGCATATCTGAGGTTACTGATATTTCTCCCGGCAACCTTGATTCCAACTTGTGCTTCCTCCAGCCCAGCGTTTCTCATGATGTACTCTGCATATAAGTTAAATAAGCAGGGTGACAATATACAGCCTTGACATACTCCTTTTCCTATTTGGAACCAGTCTGTTGTTCCATGTCCAGTTCTAACTGTTGTTTCCTGACCTGCATACAGGTTTCTCAGGAGGCAGGTCAGCTGGTCTGGTATTCCCGTCTCTTTCAGAATTTTCCACAGTTTTTTGTGATTCACACAGTCAAAGGCTTTGGTGTAGTCAATAAAGCAGAAATAGATGGTTTTCTGGAACTCTCTTGCTTTTTTGATGATCCAGCGGATGTTGGCAATTTGATCTCTGGTTCCTCTGCCTTTTCTAAAACCAACTTGTACATCTGGACATTCACAGTTCACGTATTGCTGAAGCCTGGCTTGGAGAATTTTGAGCATTTCTTTACTAGCGTGTGAGATGAGTGCAATTGTGCAGTAGTTTGAGCATTCTTTGGCAGTACCTTTCTTTGGGATTGGAATGAAAACCTGACCTTTTCCAGTCCTGTGGCCACTGCTGAGTTCTCCATATTTGCTGACATATTGAGTGCAGCACTTTCACAGCATCATCTTTTAGGATTTGAAATAGATCAACTGGAATTCCATCATCTCCACTAGCTTTGTTCATAGTGATGCTTCCTAAGGCCCACCTGACTTGATATTCCAGGATGTCCAGCTCTAGGTGAGTGTGAGTGATCACACCTTCGTGATTATCTGGGTCGTGAAGATCTTTTTTGTACAGTTCTTCTGTGTATTCTTGCCACCTCTTCTTAATATCTTCTGCTTCTGTTAGGTCCATACCATTTCTGTCCCTTATTGAGCCCATCTTTGCATGAATTGTTACCTTGATATCTCTAATTTTCTTGAAGAGATCTCTAGTCTTTCTCATTCTATTGTTTTCCTCTATTTCTTTGCATTGATTGCTGAGGGAGGCTTTCTTATTTCTCCTTGCTATTCTTTGGAACTCTGCATTCAAATGGGTATATCTTTCCTTTCCTCCTTTGTGTTTCACTTCTCTTCTACTCAAAGCTATTTGTAAGGCCTCCTCAGACAGCCATTTTGCTTTTTTGCATTTCTTTTTCTTGGAGATGGTCTTGCTCCCTGTCTCCTGTACAATGTCAAGAACCTCCGTCCATAATTCATCAGTGAGACCTAAGTTTGAATTCTATGTCTGCCACTCACTTGGACAAGTTCATTCCTTCATTCAAGAAATATTTACTGAGTAACAACTTTGTGCCAGATACTGTGTTAGGCCCTAGGGATTCAGCAATGAACAAGACTAAGTCTTGCTTTCCTTACGTGAGGGAGACAGATTATAGATACATGAACAAAACAACAAATAAGATAATTTCAGATTATACTCTGATGATAACAAAACAGGGTAATGGGAAATAACTGTTATAGGAAGAAAAATCTTAGAGTCGTAAGGGAAGTGTGGCTAGAAAAAGAGAAAAGGGTTGTGGCTAAGCTCTGGGGCATGCCAGGATTTGTAGGTTTGCAAAAAGAAGAACAAATGTGTTTGTGGTTCTCACTAAATGCCAGGCACTGTCCTAAGTGCATTACATACAGTAATTCATTCAATCCTTGCCAGAACCCTAGAGGGTATCATTTTTATCTTACCATCATTTTACTAAAGATTAAACTGAGGCACAGAGAGGTTAAGTAACTTGCCTAAGGTCATATAGGAAGCAAATGGTAAAACTGGGATTTGGACTTAGGCAGTCTTGTTTTGTAACCCATGTTCTTAACTTCCTTGAAGAATACTGTCCCCTCCTAAGCCACCTAGCCAAGAGGAGACAGAAGGAAGAAACTGTAAAAGAAATTAAGTAGTATCAACTCCATGAGTTTCAGTTTTTTCATTTGTAACATGGAAATAATATTGTGCTTCACAAGGATTTTGGGGAGATGAAATCTTATAATGCATGCAACGTATGTATCACAGTGCCTGCCAAGTACTAGCCACTTGATAGATGGCAGCTACTTTTATTATCTTGTATACTGTTGTAATAGCTTCCTAACTCACCTACCTGACTCCTCTCTCCAGCTGTACCTTCTCCCCAAACCACGCAACCAGCTTACATATTCCCATTTACTTCAATGCAGGGTTGCCATTGTTATCTTACATACTGCTCACCTGCTCAAAATCCTTCAATAGTTACCAATTGCCTACAAGCAGGAGTAGGCTAATGTTTTGTTTTTTTTTTTTTGTAAAAGGCCACATAGTAAATATTCTTAGGCTTTGTGAGCTTATTTGTTCTCCATTGCCACTATTTATCCCTGCCATTGTATAGTAAAAGCATTCATAGAAAGTACATAATACAATGTGTGTGAATGCATTCCAATAAAAGTTTACTTACAAAACCAACCTAGGATGGGTGGGCAGTGTGTGGGGGGTTGCTGAATTCGGCCCATAGGCCAGAGTTTGTCAACCCTTGGTCTGCAGAATTAATTTAGCATTCAGGACCCTACCTGCTTCTTACAACCTTGCCTTCCACTTGCTCTCAACTATTGGTTCACAGACAGGCCCCTGTACACAGAGGGTAAAGAGACATCACAAAGCAGGCAGAGTACTCTAGATTGGTAGATGGCAGATGTAATGAGCAAGGGAGCTTACATACTAGGCTTATCTTTGTGTTTGGGGGGGAGGTCTGGAAGATGAGTAGATATCTACATCTGTCCTCCAGAATCTTCAAAGTTTATATTGGGGCCTTAACTGGGTTTAGTAACATATACAGTTCAGATGGCCTCACCACCACATTACTATCTCAAGGCTGTGTTCTTGGGATAGCCTGTGGCCTGGGGAAGACAAGTGGAATGCACATTCCAAGGATAAGGAGGCGCCTCCAGGTGCTCAAGTCCAGATTGCGGGTCAACTGGTGGTCATGTCCTCCAACACCAATCATCCATTGAACACTCCAGCCAAACCAGAGATGCTCTGTTCTCTTTGTTTACCCTAGTTCCTCTATCTTAATTGCCCTCCTCTTCAAGCTCTGTCTGTTCAAGTCCTGTGTATCTGTATTGATTAAGTTCCTTTGCAAGCAACAGAACTGACTTTGGCTGTGGTATAGACTGTGGATACTCATCAGTATTTTCTTTTTGGATGCCCATTTAGATGTCTTTTTCTTTCTGGATGCCCATCTAGATTACATTTCCCAGCTGACCTTTCAGTGAAGTGTAGCCATGTAATTGAGTTTTGACCAGTGGAATATGAACAGAAGTGATATGTGCTATTTTCCATCAAAACCTCCCACCTTTGATCCTGCCAGCTGAATGCAGAGGGTGCCTGTTTTAGTCAACTCAAGCTGCTATAACAAAATACCATAAACTGAGTGATATAAACAACAGAAATTTACTTCTCACAGTTCTGGAGATGGGAAGTTCAAAATCAAGATGCTGACTGATTCAGTTCCTGATGAGGTCCCTCTTCTCTGTCTGCAGATGGCCACCTTCTTGCTGTATTCTCACATGGTAGCAAGAGACCATCTCTCTCTTTTTTTTTTTTGAGAAGTTAAATACTTTATTATTAAATTGTTTATTCTCCTGCAAGGCTGTTGCTTCACTGTATAAAAATAGCACCAACAAACACTGTATATTGCAAAATTAAGATAGTAATATTCTTCATTGGACACTATACAACTAACAAACTTTTCTCCACTGGCGGTTATTTCTAGTGGGAAGATCATTTTGACCCAAATTCAAGGACAGTTGTAAGCAAGTTACAATGTCATATAAGATTTAAGATAACCATGTTATCCTTGAATTACGTAATTTTTGTAATTAATTTTCCAGAGATAATTTCAGGAATTCTGAATATATAACTGGAGCCTAGCCTAAAAATCACAGGATCCTGTGGAAAACATGCACAGTGTTTATCTGAAGTCATTAGAAAGTTAAGGGGTATTTTCTTCAGGAAACATTGTTACAAGTAGTTTCTTTTGCTAAAAGTTGGCTTTTTCAATATTTATCCACCACTAATTTAAGACAAGGATGATGTAGTGGAAGTGCTGCATTCAATATGCCAGCAAATTTGGAAAACTCAGCAGTGGCTACAGGACTGGAAAAGGTCAGTTTTCATTCCAGTCCCTAAGAAAGGCAATCCCAAAGAATGCTCAAACTAGTGCACAATTGCATTCATCTCACACGCTAGTAAAGAAATGCTCAAAATTCTCCAAGCCAGGCTTCAGCAATACGTGAACCGCAAACCTCCAGATGTTCAAGCTGGTTTTAGAAAAGGCAGAGGAGAGGAACCAGAGATCAAATTGCCAACATCCGCTGGATCATCAAAAAAGCAAGAGAGTTCCAGAAAACCATCTATTTCTGCTTTATTGACTATGCCAAAGCCTTTGACTGTGTGGATCACAATAAACTGTGGAAAATTCTGAAAGAGGCAGGACTACCAGACCAGCTGACCTGCCTCCTGAGAAACCTGTATGCAGGTCAGGAAGCAACAGTTAGAAGCAGACATGGAACAACAGACTGGTTCCAAATAGGAGAAGGAGTACATCAAGGCTGTATATTGTCACCCTGCTTATTTAACTTATATGCAGAGTACATCATGAGAAACGCTGGGCTGGAGGAAGCACAAGTTGGAATCAAGATTGCCGGGAGAAATATCAGTAACCTCAGATATGCAGATGCCAGCACCCTTATGGCAGAAAGTGAAGAAGAACTAAAGAGCCTCTTGATGAAAGTGAAAGAGGAGAGTGAAAAAGTTGGCTTAAAGCTCAACATTCAGAAAACTAAGATCATGGCATCTGGTCCCATCACTTCATGGGAAATAGATGGGAAATAGATGGGAAATAGTGGAAACAGTGTCAGACTCTATTTTGTTGGGCTCCAAAATCACTGTGGATGGTGATTGCAGCCATGAAATTAAAAGACGCTTACTCCTTGGAAGGAAAGTTATGACCAACCTAGATAGCATATTAAAAAGCAGAGACATTACTTTGCCAACAAAGGTCCATCTAGGCAAGGCTATGATTTTTCCAGTGGTCATGTATGGATGTGAGAGTAGGACTGTGAAGAAAGCTGAGTGCCAAAGAATTGATGCTTTTGAAGTGTGGTGTTGGAGAAGACTCTTGAGAGTCCCTTGGACTGCAAGGAGATCCAACCAGTCCTTCCTAAGGGAGATCAGTCCTGGGTGTTCATTGGAAGGACTGATGCTGAAGCTGAAACTCCAGTACTTTGGCCACCTCATGCGAAGAGTTGACTTATTTGAAAAGACCCTGATGCTGGGAGGGATTGGGGGCAGGAGGAGGAGGGGACGACAGAGGATGAGATGGCTGGATGGCATCACCGACTCGATGGACATGAGTTTGAGTAAACTCTGGGAGTTGGTGATGGACAGGGAGGCCTGGCGTGCTGCGATTCGTGGGGTCGCAAAGAGTCAGACACGACTGAGTGACTGAACTGAGTCTCTTGATACCACTGGACCTTAGAAGTGGGAGAGGAGACAAAGAGACTCTTTACAAAACAGGAAATTCATATCACTAAAAGATTATGGCCAAAAATTGCTTGAACAACTCACCAGTATTTCAAAAATGCATATTAAAATCAGATACCATTTTTTGGGGGGGACTGTGAAATTAACAAATATAAATTTGAAACAAGGTAGAGCTGATGACAAAGGAATAAAATGGGCACTTTTCATTTTATTCACTATTAGAGCATAAATTGGCCCAAACATTTTAGAAAACAGACCATGTGTATCAAAAATCATTATTGATGTTAATATACTCTGACCCAGTAATTTCACTTCTGGGAATCTATTCAAAGATAATAATCCTAATATACTAAAAAGAAGTTTATATTAAAAGATACTCATGTAGCATCACTTATGATAGAAAAATGGAAACAATCTAAATTTATAATAATAGGGAAATGGTTGAGTCAATTTTGGATCATACACAAAATTAAATATTCCACAGCCATAAAATGATGCATAAGTGAAATGATAATGATGTTAGCCAGAAACTTTCATTTTAATCCATTAAATACTAAAGGCATAATATCTAAGGTCTATGACCTTTTAGGTTTATGACCTAGAAGATGATGCTGTTAAAGTGCTGCACTCAATATGCCAGCAAATTTGGAAAACACAGCAGTGGCCACAGGACTGGAAAAGGTCAGTTTTCATTCCAATCCCAAAGAAAGGCAATGCCAAAGAATGCTCAAACTACCGAACAGTTGTACTCATCTCACATGCTAGCAAAGTAATGCTCAAAATTCTCCAAGCTAGGCTTCAACAGTTTGTGAACTGATAACTTTCAGGTGTTCAAGCTGGATTTAGAAAAGGCAGAGGAACCAGAGATCAAATTGCCAACATCTGTTGGGTCATCGAAAAAGCAAGAGAGTTCCAGAAGAACATCTACTTTTGCTTTATTGACTATGCTAAAGCCTTTGACTGTGTGGGTCATAACAAACTGTGGAAAATTCTTAAGAGATGGGAGTACCAGACCATCTTACCTGCTTCCTGAGAAATCTGTGTGCAGGTCAAGAAGCAACAGTTAGAACTGGACATGGAACAATGGACTGGTTCCAAATTGGGAAAGGAGTACATCAAGGTTGTATAGTGTCACCCTGCTTATTTAACTTATATGCAGAGTACATCATGGGAAATGCTGGGTTGGATGAAGCACAAGCTGGAATCAAGATTGCTGGAAGAAATATCAATAACCTCAGATATGCAGATGCCAGCACCCTTATGATAGAAAGCGAAGACTTCTTTAAAGAAGTCTTTAAAGAGCCTCTTGATGAAAGTGAAAGAGGAGAGTGAAAAAGCTGGCTTAAAATTCAGCATTCAAAAAACTAAGATCATGGCATCTGGACCGATCACTTCATAGCAAATAGATAGGGAAACAATGGAAACAGTGACAGACTTTATTTTCTTGGACTCCAAATCACTCCAGATGGTAACTGTAGCCATGAAATTAAAAGACGTTTGTTCCTTGGAAGGACAGCTATGGCCAACCTAGACTGCATATTAAAAAGCAGAGACATTACTTTGCCAGCAAAGGTCCATCTAGTCAAAGTTATGGTTTTTCCAGTAGTCATGTATGGATGTGAGAGTTGGACCATAAAGAAAGCTGAGCGCTGAAAAATTGATCCTTTGGAATTGTGGTGCTGGAGAAGACTCTTGAGAGCCCCTTGGACTGCAAGGAGATCAAACCAATCAATCCTAAAGGAAATCAGTCCTGAATATTCATTGGAAGGACTGATGTTGAAGCTCCAATACTTTGGCCACCTAATTCAAAGAACTGACTCATTTGAAAACACCCTGATGCTGGGAAAGATTGAAGGCAGGAGGAGAAGGGGATGACAGAGGATGAGATGGTTGGGTGACATCACTCACTCAATGGACATGAGTTTGAGCAAGCTCTAGGAGTTGGTGATGGACAGGGAAGCCTGGTGTGCTGCAGTCCATCGGTCGCAAAGAATCAGACACTACTGAGCAAGTGAACTGACTGACTGACCTTTTAAAGGACCTGCAAATGTGCTTTACACTTGATGAAAATTATTGGCTTTAAATTATGTAGGTAACTGCAAAATTAAAGTAAAATATGTCTAAGTAAATGTTAAAAATGTAACACAATTTTATAAATTATTTCTTTTTGTATTCAGAAACGTTATATCAGAAAAAAATTGGTGGTTATATTATATTCATTTGTAAGAACTCCTGAGTGTACCTGATCTCTGCTAAGAAGTCATAAGTTCTAAATTTCAAAAACAGAATTTTAAAAGTTACTTCAATTTAGCAAAAAATATATTTAATGTAGGATGTGAGTACATGTTCAAAGTATAAGTGGAAATATATAGAGTGGGCCTCCAAAAGTAAGAGTACATGGGATTTAGTATGGTCTTAAAATGTTCTGCCTAAGAAATGCCATGTTTTTAGTACCTAGTGTTTGCTAAGCTCCTTATATGCGCCATCTTTAATCCCCACAACAGTGCTGGTTTGTAGCTCTGTTTAATCATCATTTCTTTCATAAGAAGAATTATGCAAGTATCTCAAGATCACATGGCTGGGAAAGGTGAAGCTGGAATTTGAAGGCAGGTTGGCTTGACGCCATATTCTGAACCTTTAAGTTAATGTATGTTATGGTGTTATTTTTTTAAAAGAACTTACACAATTGTATATGTGGTTTGATTGTGACTTTAGAAAAAAATACAGTATTCATTAAGAACAAATTTTTTCTGATTTTTACTGTTCTGCATTTTCTAAAATATTTTTACAAGTCATGCAACACTTAAAAAAAATTGAGTTGGAGAATACTTGCACAATAGTGACATCCTGTGGATATATGGAGGTCATTGCAGTCTTAGCTTTAATTTCAGTTTGGGCACTGACTGCTTGAAGGCAGCACTGAGTTTTATGTTGGTCAAGATAGTTCTGGGCTGAATGTGGCAGAAAACTTAGTCAGGATTCCACCTTTTCTCTCAAAATTGGAGAAGAAAACTTATAATGTCATTTTTTAGCAATTATACTTAAGTAGAGTTTAATGTGATTTTATTATACTTAAAATATTGTTCTGGGAAGGGTCTGTAAATTTCACAAAATTGCCAGGAATCCACAGCAGGAAAAGTTCACTAATGCTTTGATGGGGTGTATTCTAGACAGGCTACTCCACTAGCTGGGTCCTGGAGAGAAGATCACAAGAAGTGGAACTGCCACTGACTCATAGATAAATAGATAGACAGATAAATAAGTAAAGAAAATACTCTCTAATAGCTTCTCTGCATCTTGAAACAATATAGCAAAGTCATTAAGCTCCCAGCCCTGGATCCATGTTGCTTGAATTTGAGATGTGACTCTAGCATTTCCTAGCTTTGTGATCTTGGCCAACTCACACAACCCCTCTGTACTTTATCTTTTTCTCCATCTCTAAAGTGAGGATAAGAATTGTCCCGTTAGGGTTTTGTGAGAAAGAAATGAAATAATATACTTACAGTGTCATTTGGGGTGTGCTTAATGATTGGTAATTATTATATTGCCTGCTGCCCAAAGCTATCCTTCCTTTATACCTTATTGAGCATTATAAGCAAAGAGAACTTTGTCATTATTACTCAATTCACAAAAGAACTTTCAGTGGGATCGGGTTTATATGAAACATTTAAAGAGAAGTTGAAAATTGCCTGTACTGAAATCAGGACGATCTGGCTTGAGCCCAAGCAAGTTACCTGCTCTGTCTATGCCTCATTTGTCAAAGATGAAGAAAATAATATTATGTGCATCGTAGAGTTTTTGTGATAATTGAAAATCGAAAGTGCCTTTCAGGCTTGCAGCACATGTAGAGCTCACAACAACTGTTAAATTTTGTTTTCCTCCTTATCCTCAGTGGGGTTACACATGACATGGCAGCCCTTGTGGCAAAGTGTGTATGATTTTTAAACATCTTTTCTTTTAGTTTTCCTCTCCCATTCTCAGTCATCTTCCCCTACCTCCCTTGCTCCTTAGGCTCTCACATGACTTCCTGACTGCAAAGAGCTACTTGTCCAAGCCTTGTTCTGGATAATTAACTAGAAACACATCATTCTGGACCTATTTTTATAATTGAGGCCCCAGCCCTGCAGAACTATTCATCCTGTGTCTCGAAAAGAATGCAGAGATCCCAGGGTAATGTCATGAAAAGCCTTGGTCACTTTCCAATGATGTGTATAATTGGAGGTTTCCTGTAGCGTTTAGCAGTACAAAAAAGAATCATTAAATATTAAGGGATTGTGTTTCTGCTTTTGCAGCTAAAGAAGGAATCTAGAGATATGTGTCTGGCTTCACAATCAGTCTTGTGGGGAGAGAGGGTTGGATCCCTTTGGATCCTTTTGTTCCATGGCTCCTTAGGAAGTAAAGATCATCCAGAGATGCCTGAATTCTGTTAATCACTAGGCTTCAATATAGAGAACATAGAATGGGAACTGATACAAGCTTCAATAAAATCCAGTAGAATCCCATGAATGTTTTTCAACAAGATCCCTGAGGGATAATATTTAATCAGACAATGTAGCTGATGTTTCTGACACAGTGATTCTAAAAGGTCCATAGGAATGATCCCTGAGACTGTACTCATGAATGAATGTAAAATTTTTGCAATTTTTAGACTCACAAGGAACCCAAGTGGTTTTGAATCATTGTTATTTTATCACTAATTATACTGTCACTGAGGGAGGCCTAGAGATCCAATGGATATTTTTGAGCTTATGGATAAGTCCAATGGCCTCACCCTATGATGCCTTTTAAGATGCCTTGACTCTAAAGCTAGACCATTTGTTTTCACAATGTGGCTCCACCACATAGTTGTGCATCCTTGGGCAAGTTACTTTACCTCTGTGCTTCAGTTTCCTCATCTATAAAATGTGGATGATAGTAATACTACAAATCCTATAGGACTATTGTGATGATTCAGTGATTTAGTATATGTAAAACCCATAAAACAACGCCTAGTACATAGTGAACCTTTAGTAACTATTAGTTATCATTAACAAGAGAGAGACAAGTGTTTATGGAACTCAGTAAAAATCTCTTTAGAAGTTTATATAATTTTATATAAATTTTATTTATATAATTTTATTCATGTAATTCTCAGCTACTCCTGCCTAGAAATTTGGAATCTCATGTCTATTCAGGATTTTCGAGCATTTCTTGAATATGGCTCCTTGAGCATCCATCCTAGCCCTCATCAGAACACTCCTATGAAGAATCTGCTGGCACTGTAGGTAGATCTAGAAGGTCCTCACTTGCTTGAATATTTCCATCAGGTTACCCAGCATTCCACATTTAGGGATTGTTTCCTTTGGGTAGTCACCAGGTTTTCCTGGAGCCCCTGTTAAGATGCAAGCAGCCTTGGAGGCAGAGCACAAGAGATGCATTAGTGGAATGTGGCAAGGATAAGAATGGGCTTTGTTGGAGCCAAATGGCCTCGGGTTTGAATTTTAACTACATCACTTATTCAGAATCAGACTGTCTGGGTTTAAATTCTGGCTCCACTGATTAGTGGCTGTAAGACTTTTGGTAAGTTACTTTAACCTCCTATCTTTATGTCTGCAATTCAAACAGTATCTACCTTAAGGGATCACTGTGCAGATTAAAGGAACTAGGGATTCCAAGATAGGAATGTCAGCCATATCATCAGTACTCAATAAATATTATTATTGTCTAACTTATCTGAGTCTTGGTATCTGCCTTTACAGAATGGGGGAATAATAGCTACTTTCATGGTTATTGTGAATATAAAATGAGATCATATACATGTAAAAATGTTTACTAAAAAAAAGGCAGACAAATAATGAGTATTGGCAAGAACAGGTGGAGAAACAAGAACTCATATATTTATGGTGGGAATGTGAAATGGTACAGCCTCTTTGTTTTTTTAGCTTTTTAAAAATTTGTTTGTTTGGCCTCCATGTGCAACTTGTGGGGTCTTAGTTTCCTGACTAGGGATGGACCTGGGCCCCCTACAATGGAAACACGGAGTCCCAACCACTGGATCACCAGGGAAATCTCAGGTATAGCCTCTTTGGAAAACAGTTTGACAGTTTCTCAGAAAGCTAAACAGAGTTATCATCACATGACCCAGCAATTTTATGTTTAGATATATACACAAAAGAATTGAAAAAGTATGTCCACACAAAAGCTTGTACACAATGTTGGTAGAAGCATTATTCATACTAGCTAAAAAGTGGAAATTACCCAAATGTCCATCCATTCATAAATGAGTGCACAAAATGTGATATATTCAATAAAGTAGAAAATTATTCAGTGATATTAATAAAAGCGAATGAAGTACTGATCCATGCTACCATATATATGACCTTTGAAAACATTGTGCCAAGTCACAAATGACAGCATATTGTATGTGTGCATTTATATGAAATTTCCAGAATAGGCAAATCCACAGAAAGTAGATTGGTGGTTGACAATGGCTGGGAGGAGGGGAAGAATAGAGAATGACTGCTAAATGGATACAAGATTTCTTTGTGGGGAGTGATAAAAATGCTCTGGAATTGGACAGTAGTGATGGTTATACAACCGTGTGTTTATATATATCAAAGCCACCAAATTGTATGCTTTTAAAGAGTGAATTTTATGGTATGTGAATTGTGTCTCAATAAAACTGTTAGTTTTTTTAATGTCTGTCATGTGGTAGTCATCTTTTAACAGAAGTCATTTTTAGCCACCAACACCTCAGCTCTTACCTTAGGATTCCAGAACAGTTCCCTGAATGAATGACGCTCACAACAAGGAAGATTGCTAAGGGAAAATGGATAGATTTAAAGGGTGAGGGTATGTGCAGAGTTGAGGGGAGGGAGTTGGGGGTTTCTCTTGGAAGGAAAGGCAGTGAAGGCATTCAAGGAGAACAGAAGAAGGAGACAAACTTCACCTACTTTGAATTTTGTAGGGAGTCAGCCTGCAACCTTTCATATCCTGGACTGGAATCACAACTGATGAATGTTCTGGCATTTAAAGACATCCCGGAAAAAGTGTGATATGTGATTATTAGAATGGAAAAAGGAAGAACAAAGAACTCAGAGGCAAAATCCGAGGGTATATGAGTCCAACTTTGAAAGGTAGAAGAAGGCAGTAAGTAGTCTGTTGAGGACGAATTTATCCGGGGGACTGTTTATTAATCTCTGGGTCAATGCATTTAGGTCAGCACTAACTCTGCTACAGGTGGGATCAATTTAAAGGATTAGAAATGTCTCTAAATCCTAATCCTAGTCTTGGGCTAGGGATGCTGAAGAGTAATTTTAAAAACAGTTTACTATCCCTCTCAATTATTTACCCCATTAATGGGATTTATCAACAGACTGGAGTCCTTGGCAGGATGATGAACCTGTAGAGGATGTACCAAAATGGATACACTGAGTAGCCATGCCAGAGATTTGCCTGTGCAGATGGTAAATTGAAGACATTTGAGCAGTGAATTACATGGTGAGTAGTTGACAGCTCTTGTTTATTAGAAAGATTGTAGTGGGGAAAAAACAGAGCCCACTTGGCAACTCAGACTTCTGACTGAGATACATCAGTTTTACAGCAATATGTAGTGGGGGAAAAAAGAAACAAAGAATGAAAGAGGAGAAAGAATGAGAGAAAAGGGTTGGAAAAGGAGCTTTCAGGACACTTTAAATCAAGATTTGGGCTCAAAGGCTCTCATCCAAGTTTTCATTTAGTTTCTCTCATGATTCTTTTTTATTTCTTCCTGATGTTGTCGTACACAAACTGTTAACTCAGGCTGTAACTGCAAAGATCAATCATCCATAGATGTCTTCAGCTTGACAAGTTAGGATAAGGAACCATTTTCCTCAGAGCTATTTGTCATAGTCTTTCTTTGTACAGGTTTAAAGAACAATCATTTCCCTTGTAAAATCAGGCTTCCCGTCACATTATGAAAGTTACCAGAAATAAAATGTCACATCCCTGTGCTCTAGTTACTTTCCATGGAAGTCCTATTCCATGCAGGACTTCAAACCTAAGTTACCTAGGCAACAGCCCCAGAAGCACTGTGAGTCAGTAGTATTCAACTTTCAAAATTTCATACCTTCAAACTTTCAGTTATATCCATATTTCCTTTTAACCCAAAGGAAGGCTTCAGCAGGCTTGTTGTGAAGGCGGTGTCTTTTACATGAGAACTTTATAATTTTGTTTTTAAACCCATTGAAGAAGGGTTAGGGTATCCTCTCTCACCCCTCCCTCCTTCTTCCTTTTTTTCCCTTTCCTCCTTCCTTCCTTGTCTTCCTCTCTTTTCTGTCTTCCCACATGTTTTCTCAGACTGTTTACTTCTGAAAAATCCTGGGATCAGGGGTCAAGACCAAATTCTATAGCAACCCAGAACTTTCTGGTCTCCAAGGGAGTCCTAGAAGAGTTAGAAATACCACCCAAGGCATGAAATAGAGCCCAGGAAGAATTGAGGGACAAATCTTCAGTTTGGAAATGGTTTAACAAAGGGCAACACCTAGACAAATACAAATAGAAAGGTATTTTCTGACATGTGCCTTGAGGAAGGATCCATGTTGTAAATGTGTAAAATTGAAAAATGCTACACAGAAAGAGCAAAATTTTAATTTAAATTTTTATCATAAGAACACTTAACATGAGATATACTCACTTAACAAATTTTTAAGTGCAAAATACATACTGTCAACTGTAGGTACTGTGTTGTACAATAAATCACTAGATCTTTTTCAACTTGATTAACTGAAACTTTATACTCATTGAACAACAACTCACCATTTCCCTCTCTTCATAGCCCTCAGCAACAACTATTCTCTGCTTTAATCCTTTTGACTATGTTAGATAGCTCATATAAGTAGAATTATACAATATTTGTCATGGCTTATTTCACTTAGCGTAATATCCTCCAGGTTAATCCATGTAATTGCATATGGCAGGATTTCCTTGTTTTTAAAGGCTTAATAATATTCCATTTTATGTATATACCACATTTTCTTTTCTATTTATCCATTGATGTACATTTAGGTTGTTTCTGTATCTTGACTATTGTGAATAATGCTGAAATGGACATGGGAGTTCAGTCAGATATCTCTTTGAGAACCTAGTTTCAATTTGTTAGATATATATCCAGAAGGTGGACTACTAGATTATATGGTAGATCTATTTTTGATGTTTTGAGGAATGTCTATACTGTCTTCCACAGCTGCTACACCATGTTACATTCCCACCAACAGTATGCAAGGATTCCAATTTCTCTGCATGCTTATCAGCATTTGATATCACTTTAAAAAAATAATAGCCATCTTGACAAGTGTGAAGGGTATCTCATGGTTTTGAGTTGCATTTCCCTGATGATTAGTAATATTGAGCACCTCTTCATCTACCATCTGTCTATATTCATAGACATAGCATTTGTATGTCTTCTTCAGAGAAATATCTATTAATGTCCCTTGCCCATTTTTAAATCACATTTTTATTATTTGCTGTTGAGTTGTAGGAGTTCCTTATATATTTTGAATATAAACCACTTATCAGGTTTAGAATTTGCAAATATTTTCTCCCATTCTGTAGGTTGCCTTTTCATCCTGTTGATTATTTCCTTGGCTGTGCAGAGCTTTTCATTTGATGTAGTCCTACTTTTCTGTTTTTGCTTTTGTTTACTGTGCTTTTGGCCTCAAATCCAAGAAGTCATTGCCAAGACTAATGCCAGGAAGATTTCCGCTTGTTTTCTTCTAGGAGTTTAACAGTTCTAGCTCTTACACATTTAGATTTTTGATCCATTCAAGTTAATTTTTATATATAGTGTAAAGTAAGACTCTAACTCATCCCTTTTCAGTTTTCCAATTATCATTTGTTGAAAAAACTGTCCTTTCCTCACAGGACAGTGAGGACAGTGTATTCTTGGCTCCCTTATTTAAGATCAGTTGACTGTATATGCATGGGTTTATTTCTATGTTCTCTATTCTGCTCCATTGGTCTATATGTCTGTCATTATGCCAATACCACACTGTTTTGATTACTGTAGCTTTGTAATGTATTTTGATATCAGGAGTGTGATACTTCCAGCTTTATCAGGATTGCTTTGGCTATTCAGATTTTTTTGTGGTTCAATATGAATTTTAGGATTATTTTTCTGTTTCTATTAAAAAAATTGGAATTTTGATGGGAATAATACTGAATCTATAGATTACTTTGTGTAGTAAGGACATCTTTAGAATATTAATTCTTCCAATCCATTATGTGGGATATCTTTCCATTTATTTGAGAATATTCCTTAATTTTCTTTCATCATTGTCTTATAGTTTTCAGTGTGAAAGTCTTTCACCTCCTCTGTCAAATTTATTCCTAAGTAGTTTATTGTTTTTTGATGTTATTGTAAATAGGATTACATTTTAAATTTACTTTTTTGTATAGTTCATTGTTAGTATATAGAAATGCAACTAATTTTTGTATGTTGATTTTATTCTTGCAACTTTATTGAGTTCACTTTTAAGTCCTAATAGGTGGGGGTTTTGTTTTGTTTTGAGTCATTAGGGTTTTCTGAGTATAAGGTCAAGTAATCTAGAAACTGGGATAACTTTAATTCATTTCCAATTTTGATGTCTTTTATTTCATTTTCTTGCCTAGTTGCTCTGGCTAGGACTTCCAGTACTAAGTTGAATAGGAGTGGTAAGAAAGGGCATCCCTGTCCTGTTTGTGATCTAGAGGAAAAGCTTTTAGTTTTTCACCCTTGAGAATGATGTGAACTGTGAGCTTATTGTATATGGCCTTTATTGTTTTGAGGTACATTCCTTCTCTACCTATTTTGTTGAGAGTTTTTATCATGAAAGGGTGTTGAATTTTGCCTAATGCTTTTTCTGCTTTTATTGAGATGATAATGTGATTTTAATCCTTCATTTTGTTCATGCAGTATCATATTTTTTGATTTATGAATTTGAACCATCCTTACATCCCAGGGATAAATCCAATTTGATCATGATATATAAATCTTTAAAGTGCTTTTGAAAAACAAACTTTTTAGAACTTGGAATGGGTAAGCATTCTGCTTAGGTGGAATGACCTGAATTATAACTTAAAAATGCCAACCTTACAACTAGAATAGACAGCTGATCACTTTGATCTGAGAAGTGCCAAAACTCCCTTTATTTTTCTATTCAAAACGTGGCCCACCCCCCTTTGCCTACCTGCTACTGATGCTTGAAATTGAAATGATAATATTATAGATTAATTCCTTTGTCATAAATTTCTCCCCACCCCACGTTTAAAAACAAACACCATTTGTTGGGGGGGAGAAGGGGAAAGTATCAAATATTATTGTTTTATATATCAGTGGAAATCACTTAAAGAGTTTCTTTCTGTAGAATTGCTTTTCCTCTCCATTAATAGAGGGGGCAAAGAAAGCTTAACTAGAAGCTTGAACACAAACTTTGCCTGCTGGATAATTTGCCAAAGGTGGTTCCTAACCAAGGCCTAAAATAGAGCCTTTTCAAGAACATGGTAATAGAAAACATTTTACTTGTACTCTATGTCTCTTCTTCACTATTTTATTCAACAAATATTTACTGAATACCTATAATGTTTCAGGCTGGGCATGGCCCTGGAGATACCATAGTGAGCAAAAACAAGCAGGAAACTTACAAATTTGACTTTATATAAAGCCATGCTGATGGGCATTATTGCCCTTTTCCTCCTGATGTGTGTATAGTTTCTTTTCCCGGTAAAATTTCTTGGCCAAGCCTTATATGCCCCCACTTTTTTTTCTTGTAGCTACAGGCCTAGCTTGCCAGGTGGCACAGTGGTATAGAATCTGCCTGCTAATGCAGGAGACTCAAGAGACATGGATTCAATCCCTGGGTTGGGAAGATCCCCTGGAGGAGAAAATGGCAAACCCTCTCCACTATTCTTGCCTGGTAAAGTCCATGGACAAAGGAGCCTGGCAGGCTACAGTCCATTAGGTCGCAAAGAGTCAGACACTACTGAGCCACTGAGCACTCACACACGCCTAGGACAAACCAGGTTCTCAATGTATCCTTCCTCATAATGATGATATGATAGTGAATGGTTCTAGGAGTCCAGATTTTCAGTGTGGCATAACTCCAGCAAGGGTGGGGGGAACTTCACATTGTAAGTACTTGATAGAGGATTCTAGACCAAAATTTAAAATGATCAGGAACTGGATCTGCCAGGTAGAAGCAAGTGCTAAACCCTTTAGCAAAATCTAATTAGAACAGCAAAGCCTAGGAAATGTTGAATGAATTCTGAAAGCAGTTTAATAGTGCAGAGGTTTAGAAAACCTCTTTCAAGTACTGCTTGGAAGAAGTACAGAATCCCAGGATCAATGTAGGTCAGAGAAGAAAAGAACTTGAAGATTCTCTAGTTCAACTGAGGGAGTAAAAGAGAAACCTAGAAGGGGTAATGATATCTTCAATGTCATATGGTGAGTCAGTGGCAGTCCTGGGTTAAGGATCCACGTCTTTCAATTCCTAATGCAGTCCTCTTCCTAAACAGCAAGGAAGAACTATATTTACTGAAGGACAGCTGCATGCTCAACATTCTGTCTTATTTAATCCCTTACCTCAAAGGCATTAAATTTACCTCTTATTTTGTAGATGAGGCAGTTAAGAAGCAGAACTAATGTGCCAAAGGTCATACTCCCAAGACTTCCACTCTCAAAGACTAGAATTAGAGTCTACAGAGTCATACAGAGTACAATGTGATTGGAGCCCCATTCCCCCAGTTGTGCAATACTGCACCCTGAGTAAGGGGTCTCCAGGTTTGGCTGGAACACCAGTGACAAATTTCCTCCAGTTGGATGATAAATTTGTGTTCATCCCTCCCAGTTTACTCCATCCATCCCTCTTACTACCTAATTTATTATTTCAAGGGGAACAAGAGATTTTTTAAAAAAAAAAAACACCACCAATGAATCATTCAGGTTCAATCTGGGTACTATAGATTAGGGGCTGTTGGCAGGCAGTGCTTGATCAACTGGGGTACAAATCCCCATCCTGCTACTATGTGCTCTTAGGAAAGTTACCCTTTCTGAGCCTTAGTTTCATCATCTGTAAATGAGGGTAATAATAGTACCTACCTCAAAAGGTTGTAATGAGTTGATTTTATTTATTTTTTTGTTTGTTTTTACTTAGTTATCACTATCATAATTTTATTTTTCATTGAAGAATAGTTTATTTACAATGCTGTACCAATGTCTGTTATACAGCAAAGTGACTCAGTGGTATACATATATACATTCTTTTTTATATTCTTTTCCATTATGATTTATCACAGGATATTAAATATAGTTCCATGTGCTATGTAGTAGGACCTTGTTGTCTGTTCATCCTATATAAAATAGTTTAAATCTGCTAATCCCAAACTCCTAGTCCTTTCCTCCCCACCCACCCTCTTGACAACTACAAGTCTGTTCTCTATGTCTGTGAGTCTGTTTCTGTTTTTTAGATAGGTTCATTTTTGCCATACTTTAGATTCCACATATAAGTGATACCATATGGTGTTTGTCTTTCTTTCTGACTTTCTTTTCTTTGTACGATAATCTCTAGCTGTTCCTGTGCATGAGTACTCAGTCACTCAATTGTATCTGACTCTTTTGTGATCCCATGGACTATGTATAACCCACCAGGCTCCTCTGTCTATGGGATTTCCCAGGCAAGAATACTGGAGTGGGTTGCCATTTCCTCCTCCAGCTAGTTGCACCCATGTTGCTGCAAATTAAATTATTTCATTCTTTTTTATGGCTGAGTAGTATTCCATTGTATATATATGTATATATACATATATATATGTATATATAAAACACACATGCACTGCATCTTCTTTATCCATTCATCTGTTGATGGATATTGAGTTTTAAAAATAAGGTAATACATGCAGAATTTAGCCCAGTGTTTGATACATAGAAAGAACTCAGTAAGTCTTAGCCTTTTATCTCCTAGTGCTAATTTCTAATTTAAATGTATAACTTCTGGGAGATAACCCATAAAACTAGGTATATTTGGGGAAGAAGAGGCAGTTAATTGGCCTCCTGGCTCTGCTGCTGTCAACAGAGCTCTGCTCCCCATATAGAATGGCCTTCATTCTGCCAAATCCTAGTGGTTGAAAGAGTGAGGTCCTAAAAAGACAGATCCTACAGCTCAGTGTCATTGTCCCAGTACAAAAATAGGGACCTTTCCCATGCTACTCCAGAGAAGGGGCTGCTCCTAGACTGACCTGGCTCCCAAGTTTTGTCATGCCAAATAAGGGATCAGGGCCAGGGGAGGATGGAGAGAGAAGTATGTGGCTCCTGACTAGAGCTCACCTTGTAGTGCTAGACTGGGAGAGCTAGGCTGAGTCCCCATCTCAACACCTTGTCCATCATAAATCTCACCCAGATGCTTTCAACAGAGCACACAGAATGCATCTGTTTCAGGGGAGGAAGGTTGCACTAGATCATTTTCGAAAGTCTAGGAATAAATTTGATGTCTTTATGCATATAAGCAGTGCAGAACTACCTTTCTACCACCTCCAAAGCAAAGTTGGAAGTTTCCCCCTCAAACCTACATACCCAGTTCATGCTGTTTTTCGATCTGCCTCCTCAACTGTCATTCTGACCGTCCTTTCCATGAGCTTTCACTTGCTTACAGATGATGGAGCATACTATTGTGGTAGGTCTGTAAGATCCAGCAGATGTTCCTCTGGCTGGTTTCTTGAAGAGTCAAATTTTCTCTTAAAATGAGGAATGAAAGTCAAGATAATAACCAACAGACCTAACACAGGCAGAATTGTTGCTGGCAATAAGCAACCAGTTGGGTTTGCCCAGTTCATACCAGTGCTGATTATTAGCATGAAGAGTGTCGTATCATTATTTTGATCTTTGTTTGGAATTAACAATTCACTAAGGATTTTCCTCATTAACATCACTCCCAAGCAAGTAATTCTTTTTCTTTTTATATCCAGTGAGGCTATTCTTAACTTTAGACCAAATTTAATGTTTTATTAATTGATTTCACAAACATTTATCTGGTATCTACTATGCGTTGGCTAGGCATTAGGATGATGAAGAAGATCGCTAGGAAATTCCATTACCGGGGGCTCTGCTCCCCATAGAAAGTTGCCCTCATTGCCCACCCCTCATAGTTGAAAGTGTGAGGTCTTGTAAATACAGAGATATCAAACAGTTCAGTATCCTTGTCACAACATAGACCAGAAATGGGGGCTGTTTATAAATCAAAGGAACACCTTTCCTAATGGGTGTAAGTATGAAGCACAGGTGGAAAAACAATGAACTCAACCTGGGAGTGTTAACTAAGGCTGAACAGAGTGGTGAACACTTCATTTGGGTTTTGCTAGTAGAAGGTTCATCAGGAGAATCTGAAAGTGCAGTATGGGAAGAAGGAGAAGGACATTCCAGGCAGAAGGAATGGCATTTTCCAAATCCTATGCTTGACAAACTATGTGATACATGTATGTAGAACTGTAAAAAAATTTACTATAGCATTAGATGAGAACAGGGAGATGGGGTATAGAGAAAAACAAGGGTCAAATGGAGAAAGGCTTTGCATGCATTGTGTTGAAAGAGTTCTCCACATTTACTGACTCCACTTCACTAATTCCCATTCAGTGGGACTTCCCTGGTGGTCCAGTGGCTAAGACTCCAAAGCTTCCAATGCAGGGTTCCCAGGTTTGATCCCTGGTCAAGAAACTGGATTGTACATGCCACAACTAAAAAGGTCCTATGCGCTGCAACTAAAAGATTCCACATACCATAATGAAGATCAAAGATCCCTGGGGCCAACACTAAGGCCTGGAGCAGCCAAATAAGTAAAAATAAATAATTTAAAATACATTATAAAAAATTCCCATTCATTTTTGACTCATTGTGGGTCCTTCCACTTGCAGCCTTACTCTCTGAATCCAAATCTGATGGACCTTTCTATCTTTAGCTTACCTGACTTCTCAACAGAATGTGAGATGTGATAAACACTTTTCATCCTGAAAGTGTCATCTTCCTTGGATTGTAAGACACCACTAGCTCCTGGACTTTGCTGTTTCTCCATACCATTCATGGAAGTTTTCATTATGACCTCCTTTTTCTCTGCCTGAACTTTGTGTTGTGGGTTCTCAGGGCTTTGTCCTCTGACTTCTTACTTTACTCTGCAACTCTCTTTTGTTGATCTTACACACTGCCATGACTTCAGTTGCCCTCTATCAATTGATTACACTCAAATTTATATATCTAACTCAGCTTTCTGTTACGAGATCAAGTATGTCAAATTGTCAACTTGCTACTTGGAACTTGCTACTTGATTAGTCTACAGACATCATCAGTTCGACATGTCTAATTGAATACGATATACTTCCCACCCCTTCCTTTAGTGTTCTCTATCTTGGAGACTTGTATCATTTTCCAACCAGTTGCATAGCTCAAAATCATCTTGGTGTCCTCCTTTTTTCTCCCATTACCTTCTACATCTTATCAGTCATTAAGTTATTATTGGTTTTACCTTCTTAATCTCGTTTATATTTTTAATCCTTACTACTCTCTTTGTGTGCCGTCCTTTCCTTTTATAAGGTTTCAATTCAGTTCAGTCGCTCAGTCGTATCTGACTCTTTGTGACCCCATGGACTGCAGCACGCCAGGCCTCCCTGTCCATCACCAACTCCCAGAGTTTACTCAAACTCGTGTCCATCGAGTCGGTGATGCCATCCAGCCATCTCATCCTCTGTCGTCCCCTTCTCCTCCTGCATTCAATCTTTCCCAGCATCAAGGTCTTTTACAATGAATCATTTCTTCACATCAGGTGGCCAAAGTATTGGAGCTTCAGCATCAGCCCTTCCAATGAATATTCAGGACTGATTTCCTTTAGGATGGACTAGTTTGATCTCTTTGCAGTCCAAGGGACTCTCAAGAGTCTTCTCCAACACCACAGTTCAAAAGCATCAATTCTTCAGCACTCAGATTTCTTTATAGTCCAACTCTCACATCCATACATGACCACTGGAAAAACCATAGCCTTGCCTAGGTGGACCTTTGTTGGCAAAGTAATGTCTCTGCTTTTTAATATGCTACTTGGTTGGTCATAACTTTTCTCCCAAGGAGCAAGCAACTTTAAATTTCATGGCTGCAATCACCATCCACAGTGATTTTGGAGCCCAGAAAAATAAACTCTGACACTGTTTGTACAGTTTCCTCGTCTATTTGCCATGAAGTGATGGGACCTAATGCCATGATCTTAGTTTTCTGAATGTTGATTTTTAAGCCAACTTTTTCACTCTCCTCTTTCACTTTCATCAAGAGGCTCTTTAGTTCTTCTTCACTTTCTTCCTTAAGGGTGCTGGCATCTGCATATCTGAGGTTATTGATATTTCTTCCGGCAATCTTGATTCCAACTTGTGCTTCCTCCAGCCCAGCGTTTCTCATGATGTACTCTGCATATAAGTTAAATAAGCAGGGTGACAATATACAGCCTTGACATACTCCTTTTCCTATTTGGAACCAGTCTGTTGTTCCATGTCCAGTTCTAACTATTGCTTCCTGACCTGCATACAGGTTTCTCAGGAGGCAGGTCATGTGGTCTGGTATTCCCATCTTTCAAAATTTTCCACAGTTTATTGTGATTCACACAGTCAAAGGCTTTGGCATAGTCAATAAAGCAGAAATAGATGTTTTCTTGGAACTCTCTTGCTTTTTCAATGATCCAGCGGATGTTGGCAATTTGATCTCTGGTTCCTCTGCCTTTTCTAAAACCAGCTTAAACATCTGGAAGTTCATGGTTCAAGTATTGTTGAAGTCTGGCTTGGAGAATT
The DNA here is from genome assembly GCF_963930625.1 of Muntiacus reevesi. NCBI lineage: Eukaryota > Metazoa > Chordata > Mammalia > Artiodactyla > Cervidae > Muntiacus > Muntiacus reevesi. Next base: position 141,150,136 of record NC_089271.1, read on the forward strand.
TTGAGCATTGCTTTACTAGCGTGTGAGATGAGTGCAATAGTGCGGCAGTTTGAGCATTCTTTGGGATTGCCTTTCTTTGGGATTGGAATGAAAACTGACTTTTTCCAGTCCTGTAGCCACTTCTGAGTTTTCCAAATTTGCTGACATATTGATTGCAGCACTTTCACAGCATCATCTTTTAGAATATGAAATAGCTCAACTGGAATTTCATCACCTCCATTAGCTTTGTTCATAGTGATGCTTCCTAAGGCCCATTTGACTTCGAATTCCAGAATGTCTGGCTCTAGGTGAGTGATATTTTTTAAGGTTTAAAAAATATTTATTTATTTCGCTGCATTGGGTCTTAATTGAGGCAGGTGGGATCTTTGTTGTGGCATACCAGCTTGTCTCTAGTTGTGGCATGTGGGCTCCATAGCCCTGAGGAATGTGCGATCTTAGTTCCCCAACCAGGAATCAAATGTGCATCTCCTGCATTGGCAAGCAGATTCTTAACCACTGGACCACCAGGGAAATCCCTGCCATCATTTCTCATATGGATTACTACAATAGCCTCAAAACTGGTCTTCCTGCCCCCTTTCAACCCATTCTCTGCACTGTTATTTGAGTAATCTTTAAAAAATGGGAATCTTATTATACCATTTCTCTGCTTAAAGCTATTATCTGCATGATTAAATCTAAAAGCTTATAAATGGTATATAGGACTCTTGGTGATCTGTCGCCTGCCTTGGTTGACACCACAGACCTGAGCAGAACAAATGTCTTGGAATTCTGAGAATCTAATATCAATATATCCTTTTCCTTTTTCCACCTCTGGTCCTTACTGCATATTGTTCCTTCTGCCTGGAAGGCTCGTAGCACCAACCCCCTGGCAACCCCATTCACCAGGCTAACTTTTCTTTGAAGCTCAACTCAGAGAGACTTCCCTCCTCCTCCTCTTCTGTGTGTGTTAGTTGCTCAGTCATGTCCAACCCTTTGCGACCCATGGACTGAGCCCACCAGGCTCCTCTGTTCATGGATTCTTCAGGCAAGAATACTGGAGTGGGTTACCATTTCCTTCTCCAGGGGATCTTCCCAACCCAGGGATCGAGCCCGTGTCTCCTGTGTCTCTTGTATTGCAGGAGGATTCTTTACCCACTGAGCCATGAAAGGAATGGCAGTCCCTCTTCTACTCCCCTGAAATTTGGGCTTGGATGACCCTCTCTATCTTCCTCTGTCTGGGCTGCTTCAATCATAGCACGTTTTACTCTGCATTGCCATTATCTATTAACATCTGCATCTGGCCCCAAGAGGGCAGTGTGGTAGAGAAAAATGGACATACTCGAAACTATAATAATAATAATATCACTAAAATAGCATTAATGATATGTTATTATGTTAAAATATTAAATATTAAAAGCATTTGCTGTATGTTTTAGTCCATGTAATCCTTACAACACTATGAGATGAGCAACTATTGCTGAAGTTGAATCAACAGTAATTGGGGAAGGATTGAGTGAGAGGCAGAAGAAGAAAGAATCTCAGCTGATTGCCAGGTTTCTGACCAGAGCAAGTATAGATGGAGGTGTCATCTCCTGAGATAAGGATTACAAGAACTAGGGGAACAGGAAGAGTTTTGATCAAGGTCGGGGAGAGAAACTTACAGTTTAGGGACTGTCATTCTTTTCATGACTCAATGGGTAAGAATCGGCCTGCAATGCAAGAGACACAGAAGACACGGGCTCGATCCCTGGGTTGGGAAGATCCCCTGGAGGAGGAAATGGTAACCCACTCCAGTATTCTGGCCTAAAAAATCCCATAGACAGCGGAGCCTGCTGGGCTCCAGTCCATGGGTCGCAAAAGGTTGGACATGACTGAGCAACTAACACACACATTTCTTTCATAACTTTTATTTCCAGAAGCTTCAGGAATAATGGGAGTAATATACCTTTTCTTCTGATTGACAGGCACTTGGACACCCCACTGTCCATCTCGGAACAACAGAATCACCTTCCAGTATTTCTTCATTAGCCTGCTGAAAGCAGGAGGGCTATGTTCTTGGGACCCTGGCCTTTCTCCCACCTTATGCTCTGGTTCGCGACTCTGGGAAGACAGCGAGGACAACATCATGGCCTTGCATCTTTCAAGCTCCTGTGGTGTTTGTGGCTGTTGGTCCTTACGTCTCTCCCACTGCAGGTGTGGGCATCACCCTACAAGATAGGGGTGGTGGGCCCTTGGACTTGTGATCCATTGTTCTCAAAGGCCCTGCCTGAGATTGCTGCTCGGTTAGCCACTGAGCGGATCAATAACGACCCAGCCTTGGATCTGGGTCACTCCCTTGAATATGTGATTTTCAATGAAGACTGCCAGGCTTCCAGGGCTCTCTCCGGTTTCATTTCCCACCACCAGATGGCCTCAGGGTTTGTTGGACCTGCCAACCCCGGCTACTGTGAGGCAGCCTCGCTCCTGGGAAACAGCTGGAACAAAGGGATTTTCTCTTGGGCTTGCGTGAATTATGAATTAGACAGTAAAAATAGCCACCCGACCTTTTCTCGAACCCTCCCTTCTCCCATCCGGGTGCTGCTAACTGTCATGAAATATTTCCAGTGGGCTCATGCTGGAGTCATTTCCTCAGATGAAGACATTTGGGTGCACACAGCCTATCGAGTTGCAAGTGCTCTTCGAAGCTGCGGCCTACCAGTAGGGGTCGTCCTGACCACAGGACAAGACAGCCAAAGCATCCAGAAAGCTCTCCAGCAGATTCGCCAGGCAGACAGAATTCGCAGTGAGTGCTTTCTCCGGGCTCAGCTTTCAATGTGGCTTCAGTGAAAGGTTTCTGACCCTCACAGCCTAGGATAGCACATTACTACCCAGTTCTTCATGCATTTGCCCCCTTTCAATCACACTCAGACCCCAAGACTGTCCTGCTTCAACAGAGCCTATTTTATGAACTGAGTACAAAGACCTCAGGTTCAAATGCCCTTGGGTGCCAGTGCCTGCTTTCAGCGCCTCGGTGGGGAAGATTAGCATCAAGAGCAGCTGTGGCCACACACCGTCCACGCTCTTAGGACCTCAGCAGTTTCAGATCAGCCGAGAACGGCTGTTCTTAGAGCTTTATTTTTGTCCAATCTAGTCACTGAAGTGAGATTTACCTTTGATTCCCTTCTGGGTACTTTCCCTCATAGGTGCCCAGTGTCCCTGGGTCATCACCTCTCTAAGACACTCTTAGAACGTGTCTTCTCTGGACTCCAAAATGCACACCCACCCCTTCTTGCTTTCTTGTCCTTGAAAGCAGGGTTTTTCTCTCTCTGCAGCACACAATGAGCTGATATGGAGGGACCTAGCTGATAAAAGAAAGCATATTAAAATGAGAAACCTACCTAAATTGTAACCATTTCCCTTCGAAGAGAAGTTTCCTATTCAAAGATGATTCTTGCAGAGACCATGGAGCAACTGTGAAGCAGAGGACTGACCTAGGGCGAGTTGGGTGCATTTTGGGGAAGGGGAGGACTCTTCCTGGTCCTCTTAAATTAGATGGATGTGTTTTACATATACTTACTGCAAGCCCTTGTGACACTGGGTCTTGATTTTTTTTTCTATTCTAATTGTTTAATCTCCACCTTACCTTTTTCTGGAAAGTAGCAAAGATTTGCGGGAACACTGCTTATCCTCTACTGCAGTCATTCCATCACTTTAAGACAGATAGCTCAGAAACTACTTGTCAAACTGATTACTTCTAGGATTAGTCCTGGTCCCAGTCATTTCCTTAACATAACAATGCACTTGTCAGAGAATGGTCCAGCTTGAGGTTGGCCTATACCCAGAAGCTCAGTTTAAGTTTTGAGTGTCTCCAGTATTGGACCTTAATTATGATCATTATGGGAGGATGAGGGCAAGAATATTTAGTTCCAGGAACTACAGTAGTCTGCTTCTAGCTCAAGTCTACAAGATCTTATAAATGTTAAGCAATCAGTGTGGCTCTGATTACTTCATAATAGAGCCTGATACTTTCAAAGCAGAGCACAAAATTATTTTCAAAGATATAAAACCATTTCCAGGGAGGAGTCATGCCAGAAAAAAGCTAACATATTTAATATCATAATTTTATAATATGTTACAAATCTTCATGAAGACCGTGTCTCCTGCAAGTTTACATTCCATGAGCATTTCACATCCCACCCATTCTAAATAGTATACTCTTTAAAATGACATTTTGTTCCCTACCATGAAATGTTAAATAAATCCAGGCCCCAAAGCTCTTTGGGTTTTCAGACTGAGAGAAGTTAGGATTGAGTGCTCAGCACCCACAACTCTTTTGAGGCAGGGAGGTAGCAAATACACATTATTGCCCTACTATTAGAGAGATTCATTCCCTTGGGTCAGTGGTTCTCACTCCGGCTGCATACTGGAAATACCTGGACATCTATTCAAAATGATTGGAGCCAGAATACCACTTCCAGATAGCCCAATGTTCTGGTGGTGAGGGCCTAGTAAAGGTACTTTAAGTAGCTTCCCAGGTGCTTGCAAAATAAAGCTAGAGTCAAGAACCACTGCTTCAAGTTCATGAAAATGCAAGTAAACTTTCCCTACTTTAAGTTACCAGATATTTTTTCTTAATATGACTTTGTTTAATCAGACTTTTTTCTGTATAACAGTGTGGATCAGCTCACTAAGGGAATGAAAATTTTAAGATGGGGGTGAGAGAGTAGATGGGGGCAGAATGGAGGTGGGAGCCTGGAAACCTAGAGAGGAAGGTATGTGGTTATGGAGCAAAGGAAGACCCTGAATAGGGAGAGAAGCAACAGAAAGTGCAGTAAGGACTCAGAAAGACAAAGTGAGTGAAGACAAAGCTGTGCTTGCAAGGATTTTACCCTGGGTTTCTGACAAAACATAGGCAGACTCAGATGAGGCATGCTGGGACCTCAGCAACATGAATCAGAATGTGGGTAGGTTGGGGGTGGATGCAGGGAAACTGAGTCATTGGTTGATCTGTGGTTTGAGTATGACCTCTGGCAGTTCGGTGTGCAGTATCCAAGAGTGTGTGGTACTCACACGTGGCACAGCTAGTTGTTGGCATCTGAGGGTGCCCCAAGTGGTAGGTGGAATGTGGTAGAAGGATTTGCAGAAGAGGAGTGAGTCATAAGGTAAACTTGTCCGCTTGATCATTGAGAGTAGTGCACCAGCCAATAGGAGCATGAGAAGCAAGATTCAGAGTATAAGTGTAAATTGAGTATCGCGACTTTAGCCACAAAGTCTGAGGTTCAGGGCACATCTCTGGTCCCATCAGAGAATGGGAGATGTGGTGAGAAACTGAGTTGGAAGCTAATGAGAATGGTGGTGGTTTAGTCACTAAGTCATGTCTGACTCTTGTGACTCCATGGACTGTAGCCTGTCAGGTTCCTCTGTCCATGGGATTCTCTAGGCAAGAGTACTGGAGTGGGTTGCTATTTCCATCTCCACGGGATCTTCCTGACCCAGGAGTCGAACCCGGGTCTCCTGCATTGCAGGCAGATTCTTTACCGACTGAGCTATGAGGGAAGCCCCAATGAGTATGGATTGGGCCAACAGAACAAGTGAGGACAGTTACAGTACACCAGATTCAGCACATACTAGATCAAATCTCTGTTGACTAAAAAAAAAAAAAAAAAAAAAAAAAAGGCACAATGTGAGAGTTGCAAGTTAAGTTTTATCTGGAGCAATATGAGGACAGCAACCCAAGAGACAGCACCTCAGATATCTCTGAGAAACTGCTCCAAAGAGATACGGGGAAAGGACAGTATATATGTGATTTTGGTGAAGAAGCAGTACATGCAATCAAGCACTTATTTTTTTGTAGAAAGTTTCTGCTGGTCTTGGAAAGCCTCTGCTAGTCTTGAGGAACAGCCATCACCATGAATGATTTTAGTGCTTTTCTAGATACAAGGAGATACAAGAATTAGGCTCATAAAGTCAGCTCCTGAAAATATCTAACTATCTGAGGACCTGTCCTGCCAGTTTCCTGGAGCACAGAGTGGCTCATCTCTGCTCTCCACCCTGAACTCCTTCAAGGGGTGTTGAAGGTCAGCAACTGCAGCGGCACATGATTCAATCCTTGTAGAAGTAGATGGCAAGCACCCATGACAAGTGCCAATTTGTGGTTGACATCTCTAGCTGATTTTCTAGCACCTTTCGACTGGGACTAGAAATATGGTAATATTGTATATAGTATTTATACAGTACAGTATAATACTGTAATAGTATTCCTAGCTGTTAACTATCATGACTGAAAAAGCACTAAGGTTTTCGTGGTGACCTCAGCTGAGAAGGACTGAGCAAGGCAGGACCTGGCCTCTTCCTTATTCTGCTGGATATGAAGCTACTTCTTAACACTATGGACCCGCAAACAAACCTTCAGAGTAGGACCTTTTGGGATGTACAAAATATAGTAGAAAGGGATCCCTTCCTTTGGAGAGGACTGGCAATGTTTGGAAGTAATGGAAATAGTTGGAAGGCTGATTTCGTCTGACCTGCTTACAATAACAGTGACCACTGCCCCACGTGACAGTGGCAGTGGTGGTGGCAGTGAGACGTAGTGGTGGGGAGGGAGGGTAGAGAAAGTTAGCTTATTACTGGCTGGTATGCCACTTCTCTTTCACATAAATTTATGTTTCTGGTGCTCACTGGGCTTCTGGGTGGCTCAGTTGTAAAGAATCTGCCTGCTAAAGCAGGAGACATGGGTTCAATCCCTGGGTCGGGAAGATCCCCTGGAGAAGGAAATGGCAACCCACTCCAGTATTCTTGCCTGGAGAATCCCATGGACAGAGGAGCCTGGTGGACTGCAGTCCATAGGGTTGCAAAGAGTCAGACACAACTGAGTGACTGAACATGAGCATAAGCGTGAGTGCTTACTGGCAACTTACTGGAGTCAGAAGGAATGTCTTTCTTAGAAACCAGTCTAAATTGTGCTTACACGACAGCAAGACAATGATAAAATTTAATTGTAAAGATGATCATAAAAATAATAATGGTTGTGGGCTTTCGGAAGGGGGAACAGCGGGGGCGTTATTAGAGGCTGCCACTGAGACAATGAAAACTACAGTTTACAAGGTATTTGCATATAGATAATATTATTTAATCCTCTGGGTTATCCAGGAGAAAGCTATTCTCTTTTAAGTTTTACAACACCTGTGGATCTCACATAACAAGTAGGTAGATACAGACATCACTAAAATCAAAGAATGGGGTAAATGAAGTCCCAGAGAAGTCGGTATTCTGTTTCTCCCAGATTGTCAGCTCCTTTCCTTTAAGCTTCAGAGGCAATTACCAATTATCTTTGTTTCCAAAAAAGTCATAAAGGAGAGATATTGATCAAAGACAAAGGCCTCAACTTATGGTCAGTGCTGCTGTGTGTGGTTATGGAAATTGTGCCCTGCACAAGGGAACCTAGCTGAGTGGACGTGAGGGCCAAAATTCGTTCACTCTCCACTCCTTAAACCATGAGTCCTGTTGGAGGTTTTGATCCAGAGGCAGGAAAGAGCATCTCTCACAGGCTGAGCACCTGTGGAATTGCAATTACCTAGAAGTTCTTTTGCTAATTCTCACAAAGACTAGCAGGAGGCCCCACTGAAAAGCTCTTTAGAGAACTTTTCAAATGGCTATTTCAAGCTCTCCTCCCTTCTCCTCACCTTTTTGCCTATCAATGCTTGGCTGATTGTGAAATCCTTTCAATTTGGGTTTACCAGGCTGTTGAACCATTTGGGGATTCCTTTAAATCCTTCCAAATTGGGAGTGCTTAGTTACAATATGATGTTCAGTAACTAGGACACTGTCAGAATGTCCTTCTCTTGTTCTTCCAAAATCAGATACCTTATTACTACCTTGTTGTCAGGGATCTGGCCAGCCTCTGCCATCTGTTGAAGATTCTTGACACACACATACATACCAAAAAAAAAAAAAAAACCACCAGTAATAATGACAACAATGATAAAAGCTAATATTTATCGAGTATTTATTATATGTTGGTCATTTTGCAAGGGTTTTATATGGACCATCTCATTCAATTTTTGCAACAGCCCTATAAAGTAAGGTCAATTACTATTAAATGCACTTTAAGGATGAGACTTTGGAGTCTAAGAGAGATTAAATACTTGCCGAATACCACATAACTAGTGAGTGGACAAAGCCTGGTAAAGAATCTACCTGCAATGCAGGAGACCCAGGTTTGATCCCTGGGTCGGAAAGATCCCCTGAAGAAGGGAATGGCTACCCACTCCAATATTCTTGCCTGGAGAATCCCATGGACAGAGGAGCCTGGCAGGCTACAGTTCATGGGGTTGCAAAGAGTCAGATAGGACTTAGTGGCTAACACTTTCACTTTCATGGATGAGATTTGGAGGCTTCTGCTGCTGCTAAGTCGCGTCAGTCATGTCCAACTCCGTGCGACCCCATAGACAGCAGCCCACCAGGCTCCTCTGTCCCTGGGATTCTCCAGGCAAGAATACTGGAGTGGGTTGCCATTTCCTTCTCCAGTGCATGAAAGTGAAAAGTGAAAGTGAAGTTGCTCAGCTGTGTCCGACTCTTTGCGACCCCATGGACTGCAGCCTACTAGGCTCCTCCGTCCATGGGATTTTCCAGGCAAGAGTACTGGAGTGTGTTGCCATTGCCTTTTCCGATGTGGAGGCTAAGAGAGATTAAATAGTTGCCCAATATCACGTAACTAGTGAGTAGGAGGTCTAGGCTACATGTCCAAGTTGATCTAAAGTAGTGCCTCTCCAACCTAAGTGTGGGCAGAATCCTCTGGAAGGCTTACATCCCTCCTCCAGAGTTTCTGACTCGGGGGGCTGGAATAGGGCCGGAATAGGGCCCTAGAATTTGCATTTCTAACCAGCTCAAGGTAGTGCTGATGCTGATGGTTCGGGGATCATACTTTGAGAATCACTGGTTTAATGAAAGACTTAAGCTCTACTGCCTTTTGTGTACTTGAGGGATGCCCCTAAGGCATACTCACTTGAGATCTTGTGTTTCCACGGTGTATAATTCAGCCCTTCCATTTTTCTCTCTTAACTTTTGGGCCCACTGATGAAATTCTCTTAAGTGCCTCAAAGTGATAAACATTATCCCATTTTTCCTACAGTAATTACAATAGTGATAGTATAATACTATGACCAAGAACCTTAGTGCTGATAGGGAATTTGGTATAGTTAAATGTAAATCACTGTGAATGGTGAAAGGACAACTTGCTCTCATTAATGGGTCCACTATCAGTGATGATATGATTATTGAAGACCTAGCCCAAGGGAAAACCTATAAACATCTAGGCTTCCTGCATTTAAAAGCCCTTATCTGGGCTTTCTTGGTGGCTCAGTGGTAAAGAATCTGCCTGCCAATGCAGGAGACACGGGTTTGATGCCTGGGTCAGGAAGATCCCCTGGAGAAGGAAATGGCAACCCACTCCAGTATTCTTGCCTGGAAAATCTAATGGACAGAGGAGCCTGGCGGCCTAGAGTCCATGGGGTTCAAAAGAGTCGGACACAACTCTTGTGTGTGTCTGAACACACACACAAACATACATACACACATCTGCATAGCAGTTTAGGAAAAGTTGAAGAAAACATATGTTGCAAGATATGAAGGAATATTAAAAATGTAAGCTGGGCAGCAATGTGAAGGCAGTAAAAGTACTTGTAATACGAGTTTTACTGGATATGAAAAAGCATGATCTAATACAGACAGAATGGCCATTGAATGTAATATGCATCTGACAGCATGCTGAACTTCTTGAACCAGTTCAACACTGGTGGCAGGTACATAAGTGGTAGTCTCAGGACTTAATGCTAAAAATGTGTGCGGTGTCCTCAATTGATAGGAATAGGCACACATCATGTACTGTGGTGTTCTAAAAGTATGGTTTTGAGGGCCTCCTGCACTGAATCACACTTTGGGGTGGTGGTTGGGAAACATGCAGATTCTAGTTATGTATCCGTTTTATAGAGTGGGTGGGGGGGAGCTGAGAGGAGGATGGTGTGAGTCTATTTCTATCAGGCTGTGGCCCCATAGGTGTGAATCCTGGGAGAATGTGAGACCTGGAATAAATCACACTAGATACCCCTCTCCCACTCTGGACTGCTTATTCTCTCCCATCTCTCTCAATGTCCGTTAACATGAAATAGGTTAAGATGAATGCTAGTGGTAGGAAATGTCACAAAAGGTTAAAATGAAAATCAAGGGCAGTAGAATGGAGGGTTTCTATGGATTGGGAGCAGTGTTGTAGGCTCACAGTGTGAATAGGACTTCTAAGAACTTCTTCAGCAGTAGCTAGTGAAAACATTTTCATCTCATAAGGTGTGAGACTGGGCTCAGGTTCCTCCACCAAGCACTCGATAGCCAGGAATTTGGGAGAAATAAACTTTGCTTTTAGAGAAACACAGTTCCTATATCTTAAGGAAGTATTAGATAGACTATTTTAATATAGGAAGAGAAGGAGGAGTTGAGCGACTTGGGAATTAGCTTCTAGAGTTTCATGACATTTCCTGCTAGCATTGAAGGGTTCTGAGCACCCTGCCATAATGTGTAGCACAGTATGAAGACATAGCTGTTAGACAACTCAAGTGGGGCTCAGGTGGCTCAGAGGAAGTGCTAGTATCACATCCTGGTGAGATGGGATCTCAGGAGGATGTATCTCCTGGTCCTTGTTTAGGCCATAGAGTGGCTTGACAGTTAACAGTCAGGATGGAAACTTACAGATTAATATTATTCAGTGATTACCTGTTGACCTAGACCTTGTCAAGGATTTAAGGTTTCTGTCTACTAATCCTTTCCTGACAACTTACAGGTAAAATCCCATTTTAATGAATGTCATTTTGAGATAATAAAGCTATTTAGTAAAATAATCATGTAGAACAGATGCATCCATAAATCCTTATTCACGAAGCACACAATCTATTAAATTAAGATGGTGTTGTTTGAATTCCTTATTTATGCTTTCTGTTTTAATCATGGTCAGTAGCAAAGTCTTACCTTGCAAAAAATAGAGTATACTGTGATTGTTCCCTCTTGAGTCTTCCATTTCATCATCTCTAAAATAATAAGGGAGTAAGAGGAGGTAGATGGTCTCAAAGAGTCTTTCCAGCCATAAAAATTCTGACTCTTTGCCTGAAATGACCTCCATGTGGGCCAATGAAAGGAAAATTAAGAGGAGAGGAGGAGAGGTTCAGGTTGAGGGTAAGGTCTTGAGCATAGTTAATGGCACTAAGCATTAAAGACAGGCATGTTAGTATCTACCTGCCCAGCAAATATCCCTTTGAATTGTTCCTCCATACTAACAATCTGAAATGCCCACGTCTCACATCTCAAGGAACCCACAAAAGATACCCAATTCCTAACTTCTCTTTCTGAAATTTTCAAATATTCATTGTATACTTGGTGCATAATTATGAACCAGGATACAAAAATAAATAAAATACAGTTTTTTTGCTTCAGGGAACTCATGGTTTCATAGTAGAGGCTGACATAAATAAATAAGGGCAATACATCTTGTAAGTGCCATGATGGATGTCAGTTCAGTGTACACTGGGTATCTAAACCAGTGTCATAAGTTGGTACCCTGGAAAAAAGTATGGTAGATGGAGATTTGTCTGCAGGAAGCTTATTGGGGGATTGCTTTCAAGGACAACGTCTGTGAAGGAGAGACAGAAGTAGGATTGGAAAGAGAGAAATTAAACTGTCATGCAGCCGCAACAAAGGCCCCAGCCAGTCCCAGTGGGAACTCTGGAGCTGGGATGGCCTTTCAGAATTGTCCAGAAGTGACTTAGCAGTAGCAGTAGCAAGGAGTGTTGACCTTTATGCCTTCATATTGACCAGTCACTGGGCACAGGCTGATGCAGAGAAAGGCATACAGTGTTGTTGACTTGAAAAAGATAGTCACAACCTGAAAGTATAGAGAGTTATTTTATTTGGTAGGAATGTTCAGGACTCTGAGTCTGGGAGACAGCATCTCAGTAGCTCTGAGAAAACTGCTTCCAGAAGGCAGGAGGGGAAGTCAGGCTATACACAAGTTTGCAACAAAGGGAGTAGGCAGTCTGATCATCAAAGATCAGGTATCAAGTTAAGGAATTTAGCATTCTATGTATGGGAAGATGCAAGCCTCTGGGCTCACTGAATTCATTCCTTTCATATGTACCTCAGCTGTCTTGGGCCAATCCTGTTTCCTTGTTCACCTTGCTTCTTGCATTCCCCCAGCTCCTCAGCAATCACCGTGGGGGGTGGCAGCACCCCCTGGTTTGCAGTTTTGGAAGCCCTCATTCACATTTGGAGGACAGAAATCTCTGATGGCTGTGACATTTCTTGTTGATTAATATGGCAGGAGATATTTTCATTTCACAGTGTGATAATAATTGTTTAACAGCCAGTTTATGGGGGAGGAGGGAAAAGCCCTGATTTGTAGCATTTGCTGATTCTCATAGTTTTGTAACACCCACCATGGCCAATTTCAAGCTACCAACATGACATTAACTAGCTCAGAAAATCCCTGAAAATATAACCATTGGCTCTTGTGAACCAGCATGAGCCAGCTCTAGTACACTACTGAGGGGATACAATCTTGGGAAAGGTGGTTCTCCTCACCTGAGACTAGTTCCCAGGGAGGTATCAGCTGTTATCTCCAAACATTCCCAAAAGCTAGGAGAAAGAATGTTTCATTACTGAAGGTTGCATCTGGCTGGCACACCACAGTTATGTTAAAATATTTGTTGTATTTCAACCAACACGAAGCACTTAGTTTTATATAATGTTTTCCATTCAGTGAAGTAATTTTAATATTCATTTTCCAGGTGGCGCTAGTAGTAAAGAACCCGCCTGCCAATGCATGTAGACATAACAGACCTGAGTTCAATCCCTGGGTTAGGAAGATCCACTGGGGAAGGAAATAGCAACCCATTCCAGTATCCTTGCCTGGAGAATCCCATGGACAGAGGAGCCTGGCGGTCTGCTGTCCATAGGGTCACAAAGAGACACGACTGAAGCGACTTAGCTCAGCATGCATGCACAAGTTAATTAAATGAATTTTATCTCTCTTGGGTAACCTTGGTCTCATCAACTGATCTGTTTTTGTAGAAGAAAGATGCCAATACTAACCTACTTGCCAGAGATACTGTTGGAAGAACTGGCCAGCTACCTGAAGCACCTGACAAAACTCAATTTTTCCCCTCAATGGACATGTGACTGCACTAACTTGACCACAGTGATTTGTATTTAATGGTGTAGCCAAATTTAGGGAGTTCCAGACCTTCAGTCCTATTTTTTCTTCTAAATCCAATCATTGCCTTCTCAGACCTCCCTGTCACTCATTTTCCCCATTATACAATGTGTGATTATGAATCAGGAAAGTTGAATTCCTCGTGTGGCTCACGAACTAGTTCCTGAGATATCCCTAGAGTATTCAACGGAAAGTTTGTGCATCAGAATACATTTAGAACCTCTCAGGATAATAATTTTGAAGGAGCTAATGGTCATTTGAAAATTCAAGTTATGGTGTATGTATGGGTGTGGGTGTGTGTGTTTGGTGTGTAAATCAACTTCATAACTTACTAGATATGCCTTAAAAAATGAAGGGTACTAGCTCTGCCTCAAAGAATAAATTTTCTGGGGGTATTTAACAACTGCAAAGAAGGTTTTTGAAAATAGAGGAAGCAATATGTAAATGCCCAACATTAGTCATTGAACATAGTTTAAGCATACTCAGTTCCTGAGATTAAAGGTTCCGTGTAAGCATGTATAATTAATATTTACCAATGGCAGTAGGGACTTTGCCTTTCTTCAAGGAGCTCAGAGTACTTGCCTGGCATTATCTAATTAAACCACTCAATGTACCTGTGAAATGCATTGGAATCTACATTTTAAAGATGTGGGCACTGAAGCACAAGTGGACTTAAACTAAACTCATTTAGCATGCCAAGGGCGAAATTGGATATAAGACTTTCAGTCTCATGATCTAGCTGCCATTCTTCAACCGTGGCCAATCCACTCTATTCTAGCATAGCCTTGCCAAGCAACATAGTTTCATAAGTCTAGGAAGAATTGGAGTGAATGCAAAGTAATTCCAATTATAAGGAAGTTTGATTTTCAAAAATTGAACATATCACCTGTAATATTATTATAGCAGAGTTTGAGTCAGTGCCATTCATTTTCTATAATGGCCTTGGTAAGTGTGGGAACACTTGGTCAACATCTGTTAGAATGTATGTTTGTAGGAGGTAGGCAATAAAAAGCAACAGTGGCTATGGGAAAATCTCCCATCTTCTTCTAGGTATCTTATTCTTAGGTATAATAATAGTTACCATTTATTGAGGGCTTCCCTGGTGGCTCAGCCAGTAAAGAATCTGCATACAATCAGGAGACTCTGTTTCGATCCTTGAGTTGGGAAGATCCCTTGGAGAAGGGAATGGCTAGCACTCCAGTATTCTTGCCTGGAGAATTCCTGTGGACAGAGGAGCCTGGTTGGCTACAATCCATGGGGTCACAAAGAGTTGGACATGACTGAGACACTAACACACACATACACCATTTATTGAGCACTGTGTGTTAAGCCCATTATATGGATTCCTCCTTCAGTCATCACTACTATCTTCTGAAGTAAATATTTAGGCAGAGAGAGGTTAAGTAATTTACCTAAGGGTGGGTATACAGCTAGTAAGTGGTGACATTAGGATATAAACCTAGGTCTTCTAACTCCAAAGCCTTTCATTATGCTACCTCCCACTTGCTATCTTTGTTCTTATTCCCATCTAGTGTTAGACTCTGCAGCCTGTAGACATATCTGATTTTTCCCTATTGCCTAATCAGGGTCCCTGAAAATACCTCAGCTTCAGCTCAAGGTTTCAACATCTTGCTCATCTTGAAGATGTAAGATAGATATCATTTGCAAATTGGTTATAGTACATTTATTTGTTTCTCCCAGTCTGTAGTGTTTAGTTCTGTATCTAACAAATTGCCGCCATAACCTCTCTGCTTTGTTGGTTTCAGTAATCATCATGTGTATGCATTCGACTTTGATTGGGGGAGAGACTCAGATGCATCTCTTGGAATGGGCTCACGATCTGCAGATGACTGATGGCACCTATGTCTTTGTTCCCTATGACACCCTGCTCTACAGTTTACCTTATAAGCATACCCCCTACCAGGTTCTAAGGAACAACCCAAAACTTCGGGAAGCCTATGATGCTGTGTTGACCATCACAGTAGAGTCCCAAGAAAAGACCTTCTATCAAGCCTTTGCGGAGGCAGCAGCTAGAGGTGAAATTCCTGAGAAGTTGGAGTCAGATCAAGTAAGTGCAGATTCACAAATTAATCATGATCAGAAAAACTCAAAAATCAGGAAAGTAAATATTTTTCCTATCAAGTGCCTCTATTCCTGAGGAAACTCAGTCAATAACAGGCAACTGCACACAAGTTAAAAACACCTTTTGTTTGCAAAAATCTTTTGTAAAACAAGGACACATTATTGGAGTTTTATTTTTATTTTTTATCTTCAAGTTACCCGAAATAACAGCATACAGCCATGAAAAAGAAACAAAATGTGTTTAAGAATAGGGACACAAAACTTTAATATATATTAGTGCTAAAATACATATTTATATATATACATATACATATACATATAAGTGCTGTTCAAGGGTACCTAGTAAAAATGAATCCTATTTCTGACCCAAATTCTGATCAAGTCAACAACAAGAGCTGGTATGTAAGAAGATACTGGCTTTATTATTGATAAAGCTGGTATTGGGGAATACAGCTTCTGTCTATGTGTTTCCCACTGCTGAATCTGAAGATTGATTAACCTTCTCCATCTAGTCACAAGCATTACCAGACCCCTATATTCCTGCCCCATGAGGGCATGCCTTTCATTTAGATGTGTAACCTAGAAGAGCATAGTGGAGTATGTACTCCCCATAGGTAGCTCACTCCTAAGAGAAAGAAGTTAGGATAGCCTGGGATACACATGTTTAATTCTCTTACCAAATGAACCAGTCAGACTAAGTCACTCCTCCTTTGTGGGAAGGAATGAGTAAGGTGGTGAAGAAGTTAGGTGTTTTTTTTGCTAGTAGGGCTATCTGTATATGAAAGGAATCTTTGGGAATGGGGAAGAATTCCTCCCTAATAATATATAAGAAATAATATAGAGATATATATGTATAGATGAGTATGTGTATATGTATATATATGTGTATGTATATGTATGTATGTATATGTGTATAGATGAGTATGTATATATGTATAGATGAGTATATTTCAGATTCAAATCACAGCCAAAGGGACTAGTGGAAGAAACAATAGTGGAGATGGGAAGAAAGCAGAGAAACGAATGGACAAAAACAAAATGGATCAAAAAATAGACAAAAGACAAAAACAAAGAGGGAGAAATAAAAAGAAGACAAGGAATATGAGAGGAAGATGGGGAGGCCAAAGATAGTTATATCAGAAAAATACAGAGGGAGTTTTTGTTTGTAGTTTAGAGGCCGGACATAGAAGGCACTCATTTTTAGAAGTATTTAGAGTGGCACATAAATAAGTTGAAAAGTTCTAGCATTTGCTAGCATATTGTATTAGTTATAATGCTCTGGCTGTAACTAACAGAAAGCTCAACACAAAATAGCCCAAGTAATTTTTTTTTTCGAAACTGGAAGATATGGGGACTTTCAGTTCAGTTCAGTTCAGTCGCTCAGTCATGTCTGACTCTTTGCGACCCCATGAATCACGGCACGCCAGGCCTCCCTGTCCATCACCAACTCCCGGAGTTTACTCAAACTCATGCCCATCAAGTCAGTGATGCCATCCAGCCATCTCATCCTCTGTCGTCCCCTTCTCCTCCTGCCCCCAATCCCTCCCAGCATCAGGGTCTTTTCCAATGAGTCAGCTCTTCACATGAGGTGGCCAAAGTATTGCAGTTTCAGCTTCAGCATCAGTCCTTCCAATGAACACCCAGGACTGAGCTCCTTTAGGGTGGACTGGTTGGATCTCCTTGCAGTCCAAGGGACTCTCAAGAGTCTCCTCCAACACCACAGTTCAAAAGCATCAATTCTTCGGCACTCAGCTTTCCTCACAGTCCAACTCTCACATCCATACATGACCACTGGAAAAACCATAACCTTGACTAGACGGATCTTTGTTGGCAAAGTAATGTCTCTGCTTTTTAATATGCTATCTAGGTTGGTCGTAACTTTCCTTCCAAGGAGTAAGCGTCTTTTAATTTCATGGCTGCAATCACCATCTGCAGTGATTTTGGAGCCCCCCAAAATAAAGTCTGACACTGTTTCCACTGTCTCAGAGTCAGTTAATTCAGCTGTTCAATGACATTATCAGTGAACCAGGTTATTTTCACTTTTTCACTTTACAACCATAGCATGCTGGCTTGCCCTCATAATCTGGTTGCTTTCCTGGTCCCAAGATGACTGCTACAGTTCCGGACAGCACATCCAAGTGGAACTGTCTACAAATGAAAGTGAGAAATGTCCCTTTCTTGTGTATCTTTTTTAAAGTGAGGAAATCTTGCTAAGAATGTCTTCAAGCAGACTTCTCCCCACACTTTCCTGATCAGTCATGTCCCATACTCATGCCAAATTGAAAATTTAGAAAGAAGAATGAGACCATTGTGACTGACCCTATGGCTGCTGGAAAAGTATGCACAATTAAAATTGAGATTCCATTAGCAAGGAAGAAGGCTGTCGTGTGGGCAATTGATTGTGCCTAACACATTCTCCATAATCTTCTCCTTTATGTATACTACTTATTCCTTTATTCTGTGCATTGCCTTTCTATCTGAATAAATGATTCAGGTCAACTTTAGGTTTTCTTATCTCTTTCTGTCCTGAGTATTGATAGCAAAGATTTTGCTGATTCTTGTTCTAATAAAAAAAAAAGTAGCTAGTAGAGATATTAACAGTTTGGGATTTGAACATTATTGCCACTGATATATTTATAATAAATCTTTCTTTTAGGATACACACATATATTTATTAAAAACAACTCGTTGATTTGGTCAAGAGTGGCAAGAATCCTGCAAACTGCCAAGAATGGTTGCTCAAACCAGTTGTTTGGTGTATTCACAGGCGAGCAACCAGATGGTGAATTTTTGTACTTTTTATCCAATGATATGGTATCATATAGATACAAGACTAAATCATTTTTTTTTACTTTAATCACAGGATTGAGGGAAATAGAAAGAAGTGTTTGTTTGTGTGTGTGTGTCTGTGTCTCTGTGTGTATGGGTGTGTGTATCTGTGTGTGTAATACGTGTATGTGAGCAGATATTTTGATACAAAAATTTCAGACCTTTCACTCTTAATAGTTGATCCAATCTCTTTGAGCTTGTGGAAAACATAAGGTAATTAAGGTAAAAAAAGACACCATTAGTTTGGTTGCTAGGCAGCCTGTACTCTGCTTTAGACAAGGAAATAGAGCGAAAACAAAAGACTCTAAAGCTTATATATAAAGGAAGCTTGTTTAGATGCGTTTCTGCCCCCACTTTGCAGGTGCCTTGGCTTTACCTTCATAACCAAAGAGTGATAGAAGTGTAAGATAATTATTTTCTCATCTCTGATAAACAAAAACTGCCTTTCCCCTAAATTACGTTGCTAAAAGGCATTTTTAAAGGCAGCTAGTATAGCAGAAAGAGCATATGGTAAAGAGTTAGACAATCTTGGTTTAAATCTCAGCTTTTCCTTTTGCTAGCTGTGTACCCTTGGGCAAATTTGAGTCTCAATTTTACCATCTGTAAAGAAGGTTAGTAATCTACAGCTTTTAGGATTGTTGGGAAGATTAAACAAAGCAATGTGGGTAAAGTGACTAGCAGAGTGCTTGACTTACAGCTACTTCCTTTTTGCCTTAATGGTTGATGGTGACCTAGCCTCTAAGTTCCAGTCTGACCTCAACTTACTTCCTTGAAGTTTTATGATTATTGGCAAAGAATTACTCAATAGTTCCTTTGCTTATCCCTGGACTCCTGTGTTTTTGTTTTTTTTTTTCTTGTTCAGTCAACAGATCAACAGCTGTTTATTAAGCACATACCATGTGCCATGCACTATGCTGAACTTCAGATAAAAGAGTAAACAAGACAGGATTTTTGACAGTAGAATTGGAGCTAGTTCATAGAAGCCAATTGTGTGCCTCTTTTCCCAACACTGTGTTCAGTGGCATCATATTGGTAGATTGGATCAGGCGTTGAAAATATTTATGCCACATAAATTGGTAAATGCTACAAGTAAGAGGTTTTTTCCCTTCTCTTAGAGCTATTGCTAATATTTACTAGCACATTAATTGTTCCCAATCTTATGGGGCTTAAATTCTAATGAAAGAGAGATTGTAAATGAGTAAACAAATATATGAAAAAGATGGCTATATTTTTCCCTTGCCCAGTAACTTCCAGTAGAGTTGAAAATTCCAAATATAGAGGCTATATTGCTTGTAGCAATGGTTTGCATCCTTTTAGTTTATACAATCGCGTCTTCAAAAAATTAAAAAAAAACAAAATTATGAAAGCAACGCATGCACATAGTTTTAAAAGTCAAGAAGTAAAAAAAAAAGTCAAGAAATACTGAAATGTTTTGTATCAACAAGGCAGTCCCTAGGCCTTCCTCTCACTCTTCATCAGAAACAACCACTTTTATGTCTTTTAGTTCTCTATTGTGGTATTTATATTTCTAAATATCATACTGCTACTGATTTCTTGATTACTCTACTTTGGATATTATTTGCTCACTTCCCATTATAGTTAAAGCTCTTATATACTTTATTTTTTTAAAATTATTTATTTATTTATTTATTAGTTGGAGGCTAATTACTTCACAACATTTCAGTGGGTTTTGTTATACATTGATATGAATCAGCCATAGAGTTACACGTATTCCCCATCCCGATCCCCCCTCCCACCTCCCTGTCCACCCGATTCCTCTGGGTCTTCCCAGTGCACCAGGCCCGAGCACTTGTCTCATGCATCCCACCTGGGCTGGTGATCTGTTTCACCATAATATACATGCTGTTCTTTTGAAACATCCCACCCTCACCTTCTCCCACAGAGTTCAAAAGTCTGTTCTGTACTTCTGTGTCTCTTTTTCTGTTTTGCATATAGGGTTATCATTACCATCTTTCTAAATTCCATATATATGTGTTAGTATGCTGTAATGTTCTTTATCTTTCTGGCTTGCTTCACTCTGTATAATGGGCTCCAGTTTCATCCATCTCATTAGAACTGATTCAAATGAATTATTTTTAATGGCTGAGTAATATTCCATGGTGTATATGTACCACAGCTTCCTTATCCATTCATCTGCTGATGGGCATCTAGGTTGCTTCCATGTCCTGGCTATTATAAACAGTGCTGCAATGAATATTGGGGTGCACGTGTCTCTTTCAGATCTGGTTTCCTCAGTGTGTATGCCCTGTAGTGGGATTGCTGGGTCATATGGCAGTTCTATTTCTCCTATATACTTTCTTACCCTCCTTCAGACTTCAATTATGTCACACCTTTTAGTTAAATTCATATTTTATGTTTTTAATATTTTACCTGTCTAAATATCACTCATATATAATCCATGTGGTATACTATGATAAGAATTCATTTCAGTTATAACTTTTGATTTTTACTGGAGTTAACAATTTCTTTATTTTTAATTTTTTTCCCTTAATTTGGATTTCCAAGTCTTTCTGCACTGTCTGATAAAACTACAGAATCTTTTCAAAACAATTTTATACATGGCAAAATCTGTTAAATCCCTTATCAATTTCATTTGTTTTTCCTGAGGCTCTCTGTCCTCCTATTCCAATCTAAACTTGTTGCTCCCTAAAGTTGCTGTACAACTCTTATGATAGGATCTTCCTTTTTGCCACTCTGGAAATTCCTTTTTCTCTTTTTTTCTCTGTTGGATTCACTATTCATGACTCTCATGACTCCCATTTTCTTGTTTATGGTCTCTTTGGTGGAGCACATCCTTTAGCAGATTATGAGAAAGATATACAGGAGTTAAACTTTCAAAATTTTACACTGTGAACTTTTATTCTAGCTTCACTATTGATTGATAGTTTGACGAAGTTTGTAATAAATATAAGTTGGCTTCCCAGGTGATGCTTGTGGTAAAGAATCTACCTGCCAGTGCAGGAGACTTAAGAAACACGGGTTCAATTACTGGGATGGGAAGATTCCCTGGAGGCAACCCACTCCAGCATTCTTGCCTGGAGGATCCCCATGAACAGAGGGGCCTGGCAGGCTACAACCCATAGGGTCGCAAAGAGTCACACACAACTGAAGTGACTTAGCACAGCATAGCATAAATATAGATTAAAAATTATTTTCTATTAGCACTTTGAAGACACGGCACTTTGTCTTCTTATTGCCGTCATTGGTGTTGAGAACTCCAGTGTTATTCTTATTCCTGATCCTTTGATGCAACGTGTTTTCACTCCTCTTTATCTTCCCTGGAAACTTTTAAGGTTATCTCTTTATGGAGAAGGAAATGGCAACCCACTCCAGTATTCTTGCCTGGAAAATCCCATGGATGGAGGAACCTGGTAGGCTACAGTCCATGGGGTCACAAAGAGTCGGATACAACTGAGCGACTTCGCTTCACTTCACTTTATTCCCTGTGTAATGAAATTTCATGATTATGCCTGGATTTTTGACATGTATTTTGCTGTATGTTTGGTAGGGCCTTTCAATCTAGAAGTTCCTTCTGCCTAGAAAATTTTCTTTTCTTTTTTTCTTTTTGTCTGGTAATTTCCTCAGCAACATTGTCTTTGTACTTTCTGGAAATACCACTAGTTGATATAAGATTGCCTGGGTTGATTTTTTTTTTCTTGGTTGAATTTTTAAATTGTCTTATTAATTCCCTTGTATCACTCATATTTTTGTTTTTAGTGTTTCTTCCTGAAAAAGTTCCTCAATTTTGTGTTCTGATTCTTTTACTGATTAATTTTTTTGCTATCATGTTTTTTATTTCCAAGAATTAATTCTTGTTTGATTCTATTTTGTTATAGCATCCTGCTTTTGTTTCAAGAATGTATCATTTTCTCTTATTTCTCTGAAAATATTCATTATAGTTTCTTTGAAGTTTTCCTTTGCTCTTTGTGTCTCCCTCAGTTCCTAATTTTTCTTTGTTTTGGTCTCTCTATTTAATCTTGGAAGCTTTTCTTAAGTGATGATCCTGGCTGTCTGGTCATATTTAACAGTGAAGCTTTAAAAGAAGGATTTGAAGGTCCATCGTGGGCATGTTGACCTGTAGGTTTCAATATCAGGGAATTGACTTGCCAGCTGTTTTTGTGTGTGTGTGTGAATATCTGTAGATCTTGCCTCTTGGGCTAGTCACTTTCTTCAGAGAAGAATGCTTCAATCTCTTTCCTGGGAGTTGTAATCCTGATTGTCACTCTTCTGGGAGCCATGTTGGGAGAAGTAGACTGGGATTTTCATCATTAAGTATGAACACTTTAGCTTCATTATTCATTTTTCTATGGCCCACCTCATTTTCACTGTCCTTTGGGTCAAGTGTTCCAGCTCTGGAGCTGCTCTGAATCCGTTTAACCTGTTTCCTGCAGAGATTTGGCTCTCCTTGGTAGAGGTAGATGGCAGAAATCTATTCTGTACACACACATTCAAAACTACCCCTCTTTTAGTGCTCTGCCTAACCCCTACTTCTGTGCATAGCGCCTCTAACTCCTAAGCCCTTCCAGGATTCACAAGGGCAAATCTCCTTGTTGCTTACCAATAGTCCCCTCTTCAGGTACTTAAATTTAATCACCCTCCACTCTGCTAAATCAGTTACCACTCCTGTAGCAGGTTTCAGTCTTTATATTCTGTGGTTCAAGATTATAGATGTCTCCAAATGCCATTAGATGTGGAGGTTTACTGTTTCTGGTTCTTGTTCTTGTTTGGGAGTGATGTTTGAGAAGGGGAAGAGAGTGAAGAAGAAGCTTTGGTTTTTCTGTCTTTAATAAGGAAGCCATGAAAGGAAAAAAAGAAGTTACAAAAGGTATACATGATACTCTTTTATTGGTGAGTTTAACTACCATCCATTAATTAATTTAGCATGTATTTATTAACCTCAGTTAAGAGCATGGGCTCTGAGGGCAGAGTGCTGCAAGTTTACTTAAGCTCACTGTATCTTCATTAATTTTAAATTGGGAATAATAACAGTACCTACCTCATACAGTTGTTGTGAAGATTAAATGAGTTAATACACATAAAAGAGCTTGCCTGGCACCTAATGACTCCTCAATAAATGTTTATTGTTATTATTAATGTTGTTATTTTTATTATTATGATAGCCTAGGTATTCTGCAGGTAATGTAATGAAAAACAAAATAGAAACAAGATCTTTCCCCCAATAAGGTGAACAGTTTTACCATTTCAGGATGCTAAGGACACTGGATCTAAAACTGGGACTCTTGTTATTTATTGGTGATGAATTCAAGACTGGAACAAGGATCTTGAATACTAACTTCTAGGATGATATTACCAGAGCTCTATGCTCCTCTTCTGAAATGCAAACAGTAGCAGCTATCATGTAGTCTATGTTTATTTTGTACCAGGTAATTTACATAAATGGTCTTATTGAATCCTCAGTCCAAGCCTACAGATTAGGTATTATCAAGTCTATGGGGTCACAATGAGTTGGACATGACTGAGCAAGTGAACTGATTGAATTCCCTATTATGGATGATGAAACTGAGGCTCAAGGTAACTTGTCCACTTGTCCATAAACCAACTAGGATTCTAACCCAAGTCTAATACCAGAAGTACCAGAACCTGACCATTTAACCACACAATAGCCTTTTAAAAAATTAGATCATTTCCCATGTCTAGTATTTTACTCAAAGTAACATTACTAAGTGACTAATACTTTGATTTGAATGGATTTATTGTAACGTTTGGGGTTCCCCTGGTGGCTCAGTGGTAAAGAATCTGCCTGCAATGCAGGAGACGCAGGAGACATGGGTTTGATCAATGGATTGGGAAGACCCCCTGGGGGGGAAATGGCAACCCACTCTTGATTCTTGCTAGGAAAATACCATGGACAGTGGAGCCTGGTGGGGTCGCAGTCCATGGGGTCGATGGAGTTGGACACGACTGAGCACACACACACACAGACACACACACACATTGAATTGTTTTCCTCTAATAGAGAAGGTGATAGAACATTATGGCAACCTGTGAAAAGATAAAAATAAATCTGAATGGAGAGATTGGGAGGTGGGACATCAGTGACAAACTTTCTAATTTGGTCTCAGCATGATTGGACAAGGATTACCCTTTGTACCTTTATATATTGGCACAAAAAGACTTCTGAAATAAGGTTTTAGTTCCTGCCTTCTTCGTTTTCATTGTATTCCCAATCTTTGTTTTCATTGAAATTCTATTGGCTACAAATACATGTTGCTAGAACACATATTTTGAATATTTTTTCCAAATGTGACCTTATTTGGCTAAGCAAAAGAAGTCCTCTGGATTTCTCAGCAAGCCTGGGGGACCTGAAGCTCCTACACCTATTGTTTTCCATTACCATAGATATGGGTGGCTAGCAGGGGAATGCTAGGTTGATGGGGATGTGGTTAAGACTAGAGCTTTCCAGGATGGGGCCTACCAGATAGGTTGTCCGAAAAGGTTGCCTGCCGCTCATAGTAGCTACAATTGTCTTTGTGCTTTATTCTATATAAAATAAGAGTGTGATGTTCATGAGTATCATGCCAAACAGATTAGGCTATTAGCCATTTCTTGGCTAAGTTCAGGAAGTGCATTATTGGAGGTATCACCTTTAATAACAAGAATTCAGTTACCTTTTGGTTTCTTGATCTCTGTATGCACCTGGCTTTTGGTTCAAAGGTAATGTTGCCATTTTGTCCTTCAAATGATGCTTTCCAAGCCAGGTATCTTTTTTTTTTTTTTTAAATGTACTTCCAAGGACAAAATTCTTTGGAAGCGTTTTGTGTCTTTTAAGCACAGTAAATCTGAACTGATAATAGTCAACTTAATGACAGCAAGAATCATTACACTGAACAAATTCAAATATCACTGCTCCTGACCCAGACCTTGGTTTCTTGGACACAAGCTCCAGATGGCCTAGGGTAGCCAAAATCACTGAAAGTCTCTCAGTCGTGTCCAGCTCTTTGCAACCCCATGGACTATACAGTCCATGGAATTCTCTAGGCCAGAATACTGGAGTGGGTAGCCTTTCCCTTCTCCAGGGGATCTTCCCAACCCAGGGATCGAACCCAGGTCTCCCTCATTGCAGGCAGATTCTTTATCAGCTGAGCCACGAGGGAAGCCCAAAATCTCTGAGTAACAATGAAAGATTAAATCTCAATTATCATTCATTTATTCACAGTTCATTCATTCTGATTCGGGTCTATACAATAGTCAAAACCAATAGGCTGAGTCACCAGTGGTTTCACCATTCTGATCTGTGACAAGGTCATCTGCCTGACAGTAGGTCCTGCTAATCCTGTCTTGCTTCTTTGGAACTATAGTCAGAAGCCAACACAGAAGGTTGTAAAGAGTGTTCTTACTTCCCTTGTCCCATCCTCTACTTCTTCTTTTCTTCATTATGTGCAACAGCTGTAACTACAGAGCTTTTGCTACTAATGCTAACAGAGTATGCCTTTGGCTTATGGGAAGGGGCAGTTACCATTGTTGAAGGGCACAGCAGGTAAAATGGCAATATAAACCAGCTAGAACACAAATCTAAGCCCTTACAGCGAGAGTGGGTCATAGTGACAGCCCCTCTGTTGCAAATGAATGCCGTTGCCACAGCTGTGTTCTTTCCCTTAGCTTCAAGTCCCTCTACCATACTTTTGTGGCTCTTTTTGTGTGAGTATGTGCATGTGTGTGTATATGTGTGTGATATGTGGTGGAAGCTAGAGAATCCTGCAGGATAAGCTTCAGGTTTCATTCATCTTGGGGAGTTACTGTCAGTGAGCTTTAACAGGGGTCAGTCCGAGAGATCTGAGGGCAGCGAGGGCTGGCCAGCTGAAAACCCCATGGGATGGGTCAGCCTAGAGGCGAGGATATTGTTTTTAAGAGTTCAAATCTTTCCTTTTGGTGGTAGATTAGATGCAGTCCCTTTCACAGAAGGCTCTGTGCCTTTCGAAACAGAATACTAGCATTCTCCCTATTTTCAGGAACTTGCTGCCCTGAGGGTTTTTACTCATTTGTTTTACTAGTATTGATTTTATCCTCTACCTTCCAGCCTTCAGTTATTGTCATAACCAACCCAAGCCCCAGGGAACAGGCAGACTCTTGCAGAAATCCTAAATACAATTAACTGGAGCATCTGAGAATGTCAGGAGGGAGAGTTAGTGCAGCCCCCTAAAGGGACCTCAGTGTGTGCTAGGCAACTAAGTGTGGATGCCTTAGTGGCAGCACATGTCATCCATTCACCATGCTTACTGCTATAGTGTGTGTTAAGGTAGGGTGGTGAAGGGGGATCATTGGAATAAAGCTCAGGAGATTGAGATGTTGGTTTCTTCTCTGCTATTAGTTAGCTCTGTTGCTGGGGTAAGGTCTTTGGCCTGAACAACTGGAAGAATGGAGTGACTTTTAACAAAAATGGGAAAGCCTTGTTGTAAATGGAGCACAAAGATTTGAGGTAAAGATCAGGAGTTTGATTTGGGGTACACTGAAATTTAAGCAGAGATACCAAGTAAGCAGTTGACTGTATGAATCTAGAATTTAGGAAAACAGGTCTTAACTGGAAGTGTAAATCTGAGATTTATGGCATAGAGTGATATATTAAAGCCAGGAGAGCAGAAGAGATCACTAAGGGAGTGAGTTTAGATAGAGAAGACCAAGGACGAAGGACCAAGGACTGAGCTGTAGGGCACATCAATGATAGAGGGTCAGAGGAATTAAGAAGAACCTATAAACAAGTCAAACAAAAAAGTCTGCAAGCTAAATTTGCTCCCTGGTCTAGATCAAGATTTGGGAAGTTTCACAGGAGTTCAGAACTAGAAGTGACCATGGAGAATATGTGTTTCAATCAAGAATGCTAAAATAAACCAAATCAACAGACATGGGTTCTAGTCCTGATTTTATGCCTAGGTGAGTGACCATGATCCTTGCAGGACATTTGATCCTGTCCCAAACATCCATAAGAAATTTGGTCCACACCAAAATGCCCTTGATATTTGGTCATGACCAAAACATCTATCTACATTTGGTTCATAATACATTTGGTCCTTGCCAAATGGTCCTTGATATTTGGTCTTCTCCAGAACCATTTGACATGGACAGAATATGCTCATGGACATTTTGGACAGGAACAAATGGTCCTGCAAATCTTATGACTGTTTTGCTGTTTTTGTTTGTTGTCTTAGTTACTAAGTCATGTCTGACTCTTGGCAACCCCATGGACTGTAGCCAGCCAGGCTCCTCTGTTTATGGGATTTCCCAGGCAAAAATACTGGAGTGGGTTGCCATTTCTTTCTCCAGGGGATTTACCCAACCTAGGGATTGAACCCTAGGTTCAATCTTTACCACTGAGCCACCTGGGAAGCCCATATGACCGTTTTGAACAGCAAACCAAATGTTTGCTAGTCGACCTTGACCAATCACTTAACTTCTTTGGGACTCCTTTTCATATCTAGGAGGTAAGATAGCTAGACTGGATGACTCCATTCATGATTATGTATCCTCAATTTAGAGAGGAAGAAATTGAAGCCCAGAGAGAGGGAACCAAATGATTTTACCAACTACCAAATGATTTTACCAACCAAATGATTTTACCATCCATAATGCCCTGGTAATTAACCTGGTAAATTTCTTTTGAGTGCCTCTTATCTATTTCATACTTTTTTTAAGCCCCTTTATAACTCTAAATCACTTTCTTCGTTTAGAAGCATAAAAGTACATTGTGTATGATTTGGTTTGCTCATAAAATTGTCATATTTGATATATTTAAAGATGTGAAGGCCTGGGGGAAAAAAACAGAAAAAATCAGGGGAGAAACCAAGCAAGTCCTGAGAAACAATCTTTTTTTTTTTTTTCCCTCTGGGTCTTCATAGCTCACCTCCACTCAGACGTGCAGCCCATAATAATGAACACAGGCTTGGAATACACTCTGAGATTGCTCTAGGGCAACTAGGGCTCAAGATAATTGTAATTTTTAAAAATAGGTTTCACCGTTGTTTGGAACCATCTACAATTCAATTTACTTTATCGCACAAGCCATGAATAATGCTATGAAAGAAAATGGATGGGCTAGTGCTGCCAGCCTGGTTCAGCATTCCAGAAATATGCAGTTCTATGGATTCAACCAGTTGATAAGGACAGATTCAAACGGAAATGGAATTTCAGAATATGTAATACTGGACACCAACTGGAAAGAATGGGAACTCCATAGTACTTACACTGTGGACATGGAAACGGAGCTGCTACGGTTCGGAGAGACCCCTATTCACTTTCCTGGTGGCAGGCCCCCTCAAGCAGATGCAAAATGCTGGTTTACAGATGGGAAGATCTGTCAAGGAGGTAAGGAATGGAAAATCACAGGTAGTCAATTTGGCTCAGCTTGGGTTACAGGGAACCTGTTTAGGGGAAGGCATGTTTTAATATTGGGACACTCACACAATCAATCATTTGCAGTCAGGTGACATAAACAGCTTGGAACTCTATGTAGTTAATTTAAAATAATAAGGACAATGAGAGGTCCTTTGCAGCTTTGAATAACCATCCACAATTTAAAAGCCTCCCACAGTCGTTAAAAGGATCCCACTCCCAAAGAGGTTTTTCTAGTAAGAGGAAGGCACGACTCTTTATCTTGGTCTCTTGTATGCTATGATCTGCAATTGTTTCCCTTGCTGGAAAATTCACCTGTCCTTTCCTTGATGTATCCAAATCCTGTCAATCAGGTTCCACCACGGAAATACAATTTCTCCACTCTCTCCTCTCTGAACTCCCATTGAACTAAAAGTCTGTACCTCACAGCTTAGCACAAAATTGCTCTCCAATTGTTTCTTGTGTATTGATTGTGTCTCTTCCTCCCAAATGGACTGCTCCTGGAGGGCAGGGACCCGAGCTAATAATTATGCCCCACCCCCAACCACCCAACACAGTTGGCATCCCATAATACTGACAGTTTGATTGACTGATGGAAACCCTCTAGTTTGTGGAAGTGAGGACACTCCATCAAATCTCTGAGAGCCAGAGGAGAAATTTGGAAGATCTATATTATTCCTATGCAGGTATACCCCACACCTTTCTAAAACCAAATGCATCTATTTGAATTAGACTTCAACTTCTCTTTTGCTTTAGCACCTCAGTACCTCTTCACTTGCATCATTTCCCTTTGAAATCTTAGTAATCCATCCAAACACTTAGCTTTTGCAGAGGACAATTTACATCCTAGTGAAAATACTAATTATCAAAACCAGGCTCACCCTTGAAGGACAAGTGCTACGTTTTTCATCTATAACTCACGAGGTCTGTGGGTTTGGGTGGATTAAAAAGATCTTTTATTTTATGAAGGCAGCATAATACCCTTCACAGGTGAGATAACATATTTGTTCTCAAGAACTCTATTGCTGTTCAACTTAAATTAACGTACTCAAAGTTTTCCATTCATGACCTTTTTTCTCCAAAGAAACACCCGGGTCAGCCTTCATTCATGTGATTTGTTATTGTCAGAGTGGTGAGTAGTTTTGCTTCAGAACGGTGAAATTGCTTTCTGTGTCCATAAAGTCAACAAGACAGACTGTGTTGGAGAAGAATAGAAATAAGTTAGGTAGATGTAGCTTGGTTTTAGAGTCACCAGAAAGCACGAGGAGTCGCTCTGTGGTGCCCTTTATATACAGCCTCTTTCTGATGCCATTCTTCCTCTTCCTCTTTCTCTCTGCAGGCATCAACCCTACCTTTGCTGTGATGGTCTGCCTTGCATTGCTTATAGCCCTGCTGTCTATTATTGGATTTGCTTACTTTATAAGGTACACTTTTTTTTCTTTTTGTATATAAAACTACAAGCCCATAATAGCCTTGTTAATATTGATTTCTGGGAAGTCATATTTCAGTACAATTGCCTCATTACATGACCCACTGATTTTCTTTTTTTCCATAGTGATTTACCATCCCTACCGGCCCCATTTAGAGTGAAGTGTTTTCATGATGCCAAGAATAACTTCCTCAGCTGTGTTGTCAGTGTTATTGCCTGTGAGTAGATCTGGCTCTCAACACTATTGTGAAATAAGAGAGCTAGTACTTTAGGGACTGCCTACCCCCGATCTGTGCTACCTTTTCCACTGGCAGAGTCTCCTATAAACACTTCCCTCCACAAGTGGTATGGACTGGGATATTTTAACAAGTTCCAAGAATTAGGCAAACTTTGGCTAGAATCTAAGATTTAGGAATAATGGTATGAATTCACAGGACTGTAGAGGAGATTAAATAAACCAAAGCCAATAAAGTACCTAGAACAATACCTGTCTCATAGTAGGTGCCCAAGAAATGGTAAATCTCAACTCCTTCTCAAGCACCTGGAGCTCTCCTGCTGATTGTTGGGAACTGAGAATCTTTGCTTTGAGAGTCATCACTTTTGCCCAGGGTATCCTATTGCAGATTTTTATTATCATTCTTGCTTGGACAAAATCAGTCCTAGCTAATCATCACCATCATCATTACCATCAAGTCTTTATCTTTCTTCTTCAGATCCTTAAATTCATGACCAACTACTCTGATGAACTAATTCAGGATCAGGGATAAATGGCTTAAGCTGGCTTTATAATATGACACCCCTTTCTCATAATCTTCACACTTTAACAGTTGGTTCCTCCCCACAGTAGGATGATTTTGGAAAAAATAAATCAACCACAACCCTCCTACTTACCCTTTCTACTCTGTAAACCGCAACTTTGTTATCTCTTTGTAAGGGTGGTCCTAACAACAATATGACAAGAACTTGATGGAGAACGGGATGGAACTATTTGGGCAAATTTCAAGGAAAAAAGTGTCTATAGAGTGTCTTAAGTATCTGTGTAAATTTGGACAAGACACTGAATTTCTCTTGGTCAGAATTTTCTTATTTGTAAAATGAAGGAATTGGATTAGATGATCTTTAAGAGCCCTTCCAGCTCTGATATTCTAACAAGTTAATAAAATCCTGGGTTGAAACTGACAGGTGTTATTCCTAGTGTTTAGTATGTTAGTATCACTGTGAAAATCCACTATTATCCAGTCTCCCCAGTATTAGAGACTCGATAAAGCCACACAAAGTTGTAAGTAGCTTATGAATTGTTAAAGCACACTAGATAAAGATGACAGTTTAAAGTTTTTCTTTGAATTTCTGTGACTGTGACATACCCCTACTCAGAACATAAATTTAATGTTTAACTGCCGCCAAGGAATTAAGTATTTAATTAACATCATGAGCCACTTTTAGTGAATATAAATGCCCTCCAATCACAATCTTCTCCCTCTAGAGAGAATTGAAGAGGAGTAGGCTCTGGCTCCCCAATGGCAAAAGATGCCATGGCAGGGTGGAAAATGGAATCACTCGGCTGCTTATGTTATTTGACAACTGCCCCCCGCCCCCCACAAATGACTGATCTGGCTGGTCTTTCCCATGAAATGGACTGTTCTTTGGGCTCAGAGGGAGCCTGACCTGTAATTCTTAGGGAGGGAAGAAAAAAAGAAAAAAAATCATGGGGGGGGGATTTGTTTGGAGCTTGTGGGCTGAAGGGCAAAGAAGGCTGGAGAGGGAGATGATTGGAGAGGGACATGATTAGAGAGGAAAATGATTGGAGAGGAAAATGAGTTTGAGACAATTGGTGCTTCAAGTGGCCACAGAAAACTCAGGGACGGGAGAGAGGCACGTCGTTTCCCAGAGTCACTTGGGTCTTGGGTCTCCAGCTAACAAAGCACAAAAGGTGCCCCCTCTTCACTGCCTTTCTCCCGCTCTCTGCCCACCACGGCTGCAATCAGAAGAGCTGAGCGGCTGATGAGTTTCGGTAATAGATGGTGATTACTTGCAGGAGAGTGGCTCTCTGTTCCTTCCTTTTCTCTGTGTTTTGATTGTTGTTTTTTTTCTTTTCAAAAAGAAAGACGTGCAAAGAACCCAGCCACCCCAAAACAAAAGATTCTTTGAACTCCTCCTTTCTCTCTACTCCGAAACAGATTGCCGCGCCTTTCTATAAAGCTCTCCCGTGCTTTGTAATACTAATGATGATAATGGTAATAATGAGCTCTTATACTTTCATAGTGCTTCATGCTTTTCAGAGCACTTTCACATATATTATCTCATTTGATTTTCAAAACAACTCTATAAAGCGAGTAATGCAAGGACTATTATCCTGCTGGAGAGATGAGGACACTGGTGCATGAAGAGGTTAAATTATTTATCCAAGGTTATCTGGTTAATTAATGACAGAATCTGCACTGCACCTCAGATCTCTGGATTGGGGGATCCAGTTTTCTTTCTACTAGAGTGTATTCTGTAGCATGATTATTTTTACGGGTGTGCCTGCCTTAAGACAATTCATTGCACATATGAAATAGATAAGTTAGGGAGTGATGCTTTACTTTGCCGAAAGATTCATGCAGTCTACCCAAGAATTCACTAAAGGGCTCTTTTAATTTTCTCTGCAAGGCAGCAGCTCCCACAATGATAAGGGACATATGTGTTGGCAGACAATTAGAAACACATTAATTGTTTGTTTACAAATCGGTGGAATCGCTGAGAAAAACTGTCTGGGTTGTTGGCACTTAAAGCTACAGTGACACCTTAGACTTCTTAGAGCAACCTGACAAAGCATTTTTTTTTTTCTGACAAAGCATTTTGATTCAGTGATTGTTCCCCCCATTCTGGCTGTCTGCTTTAATACATTCCACAGGGTGACCATTAAGGGATTATGGAAAAAGTGAATCCGAGCTCTAGCTATCAGAGCCCCCGAGATGAAACAGAACAAAACAACCACACACACTAATCCAAGATTCTCTCGAGATCCTCAAGTTGCCCAGTTAGCTCAGCTGAGGACCTACCTGACTGTGTGGGTAGACATCACAAACTTCTGTGTCTACTAATTGATTTGTAAGAAATAATTGCATTCACCGCAAATTAATGGGCATGTTTGGAGAGAATCAGGTTTAAACTGTGTCTATGTAATGCTCAGACAAGAGACCAATTCAGTCAAAGGAAAAAAAAAAACCAGTCAGCCCATTTGTTTGGAATCATGTAGACAAAGCAGCCAACTGATTGAATTTTTCCACTTTTCAACCTGTTGCTTTGGCAACACGTAGATGCAACTTTGCAAGACAAGTGGTCTTGTGGGCAGGAATCTGGGCCCATAGCCAGACACCCAGGATTCAAGCCCCAGCTCTGCCTCAGGCAATGGTATCTTACACAATTTGCTTAATTTTGTTTTGTTTCTTTAATATTTTTTGTATTTGTAAAATTGAGATTAATGATTCTTGGCCCTGATATTATTAGAATATATACTGTGGCAAATGAGAAAAGGTGTTATATTTTTTAAAAGTATTCAGAGGTGTTGTTTTGAATGTGCCCTTGATATGGAATCACTGTTATAATAGTCTGAGATACCCATCTCTATGCAGTACCCTCCCTCCTGATACTTCTTTAATAGCATTTTCACTTTTCTCTTTTGGTCTTTATAATATTGCAAGTTATGAGGCCCAGACTTGCTCTCTCTCTTTGCTGTGGATACTGTGGTAAACATCCCTGTGTGTTTATTCTCTCAATTATCTTGTATAATTTTTTAACTTCTATCATAGGGCGAATTTACCCCCTGGTTTGCAAAATATCCAACCCCCATGACCTTCTGACTTTATGCTTGTTTCAGACATCGTATAAATAAAATCCAGTTGATTAAAGGACCGAACAGAATTCTACTGACTTTGGAGGATGTGACATTTATCAATCCCCACTTTGGCAGTAAGGTAAGGAGCATCCCTTTCTCTTACTGTGTGGCCCCTGGTGGTATCCACAAGCCACAGGTGACTTGCAGGCACTTTGCATGTGGCTAGGCTGAATTGAAATGTGCTGTAAGAGTAAAATACATGTTGGATTTAGAGGATAGTACAGAAACATGTAAAATATTTCATTCTAGTATTTCAAAATATTAATGACATGTCAAAATGATAATACTTTGGATATATTGGGTTAAATAAAGTGTATTACTATATTACTTGGAAGGAAAGCTATGATAAACCTGAACAGAGTATTAAAAAGCAGAGAATCACTTTGCCGACAAAGGTCTAAATGGTCAAAGCTATGGTTTTTCCAGTAGTCATGTACAGATGTGAGAGTTGGACCATAAAGAAGGCTGAGTGCCAAAGAACTGATGCTTTCAAACTGTGGTGCTAGAGAAGACTCTTGAGCATCCCTTAGACTGTAAGGAGATCAAAACAGTTAATCCTAGAGGAAATCAACCCTGAATACTCATTGGAAGGACTATTGCTAAAGCTTAAGCTCCAGTACTTTGGCCACCTGATGCAAAGAGCCAACTCATTGGAAAAAAGACCTTGATGCTGGGAAAGATTGAGAGCAGGAAAAGGGGGTGACAGGACGAGATGGCTGGATGGCATCACCGACTCAATGGACGTGAGTTTGAGCAAACTCTGGGAGATAGTGAAGGACAGGGAAGCGTAGAGTGCTGCATGGAGTCTCAAAGAGTCAGACATGACTGAACGACCAACTCAACAACATTACTGAAATTAATCTCATCTGTTTCTTTTTAGGTTTTTTAAATGTGACTACTAGAAAACTTAAAAGTACACATGTGGTTCATATTACATTTCTGTTGGATAGTGCTGGCTTAGAACAGTTTTGAGAAAGTGAAGTACCTTGAACAATAGGGTAGCAATGACTTTAAATAGCCCTTCTTTGTACATTTGGACTCAACAGGTGATTGCAAATTCCCCAAGGGCGGAGGTACATCTTTTGTTTTTAATGTCAACCGTAGCACCTGATGTGGTGCTGATGGGGTAATACGTGCTTGTAAAAGCTTGGTGGATCAATCAACTAGTGAAAGAGATTTAAGTGTCACAGGGTGGTGTTCTGATTGTGATTGTGTTGTATTGGCTGTTTGTAATTAATGCCTGCTACTATGTCCTGTCCTTGGGCTAGGTTTTGTAAGAGATGGCCCATAGTCCCTGCCTTCATGGAGATTACAGTCAAGTCAGAGAGACAAGTTATACCATACAGAAGAGTGAGTAGATGCCATGTTGCACAAAGGAAACCAGACATATGGTAGAACTTCAGAGGAGACAGATTACTGGAGGAAGACTTCTCAGAGACCCAGAACCAAATCTGGGTCTTAAAGAAGGAAGGATGGGCTTTGTCTAGGTCCCAGGTCACAAACTGGTAACCACTTTTGTTTGATCTTTACGGTTATAAAAATTGTAGCCAGAATTTTGGAATCATGAGGTTACACATAAAATCTTGGATTTCTGGGTATTCCTTACAAGTTGGAAGATCTATCAACTTTGGGTATCATTGTGGCAATTGGCTGGAACTCTGCAGTAGTTTGCCATTTTGGAAAAATTTGTAAAAACAGTGTCTGCTGTTTGACACACTTTCCATCACTCTCCATTGTCTTCTGCTCAGCCTATTGGGGCTTCCCCGATGGCTCAGCAGGTAGAGTCCATCTGTGATGCAGGAGACACAGGAGGTGCGGGTTCAATCCCTGGGTCAGCAAGACCCCCTGGAAGAGGAAATGGCAACCCACTCCAGTATTCTTGCCTGGAGAATCCCATGGACAGAGGAGCCTTGCAGGCTGCTGTCCATAGGGTCACAAAGAGTCAGACATGACTGAGCCATTAAGCATGCATGCACTCAGCTTATTTCATTAATTTATATTACCTGCCTGGCTCCTATAGGCATCCTAGGCAGAGAAAACAGCATAAAAAAGTTTGAGAAAGAGAATGTTTAGGGAAGAGTTTTGTTGAATTTAGCTAGTAGTGGGAGAGTGTGCCTCTTTGTAGGGCTTCCCAGGTGGTGCTAGTGGTAAAGAACCCACCTGCCAGAGCAGGAGACTTAAGAGACACAAGTTCAGTCCCTGGGTTGGGAAGGAGGGCATGACAACCCACTCTAGTATTCTTGGCTGGAGAATCCCATGGACGGAGGATCCTGGCGGGCTACAGTCCATGGTGTCACAAAGAGTCAGTCACTGAAGTGACTTAGCACATAAGCATGCACATGCCTCTTTGTACCCAGTCTGTGTGGTTGAAATAAAGACAGTAGTCTTTGCAAATTCTAGTATGGTGGTGGCAGGGTGTCTGGAGAGGATGCAAACACCTCACATTGCCCCCATGTGCTATTTTTGCTACACCAGCATACAAGAGCTGAGAAATAATTATCTCTGTGACAGAACTGATCATTTGCCGAAATGTGACAGTAAAAAGCGTGCTCTAACTAGTTGTCTGGGTGAAAATGGATTTACAAGATAATACCTTGTACATCTGGAATCAAATGAAATGTTCAGCTGTTTGCTTTAAGTCTCAATTACAACCCTAACCCTTATGTGTTTAAATCACCGGATCCTTTTGTAAGGTTGACATCATGTTCCTGGAAATGTATTGCTGAATGCCAAAATGATCACAGTGACTGAAAGGTACATTCTATTCTTATGCCATCAAAGCGTATTGATGTTAGTCTCTAATTTTGAAGCCACTAGAGGACCCTGGAACTCATGCGGTGTAACTTGTCTAGATTTGTCATATTCACTATAGCTTGTATGAAATTTTACCACCTCAATTAGGAAGGGTAGATACTGAAGTACAAGCTCTAAACCAAGCCAAATAGATAACCTAATACTAAGAGAACAAGTATTCAATTCTGTGACAAAGTATTTTATCCTGAAATGGGTGATCAGTAATCAAAGCAGATGGCTAGTAGTCATTGTCCAAATGAAGCAATATATAGTAAAGTTTTGGTCAAAGGAAATAAACCTATTTTTAAAATCTTTACTTGTTTATTGGTCAGTCAGTTCAGTCGCTCAGTCATGTCTGACTCTTTGTGACCCCATGGACTGCAGCACGCCAGGCTTCTTGGCCCTTCACCAACTCCCATGAGCTTGCTCAAACTGGTGTCCATTGAGTCAGTGATGCCATCCAAGCATCTCATTCTCTGTTGTCCCCTTCCCCTCCTGCCTTCAATCTTTCCCAGCATCAAAGTCCTTTCCAATGAGTCAGTTCTTCGCATCAGGTGGCCAAAGTATTGAAGCTTCAGCTTCAGTATCAGTCCTTCCAATGAATATTCAGGACTGATTTCCCTTAGGATGGACTGGTTTGATCTCCTTGCAGTCCAAGGAATTCTCAACAGTCTTCTCCAACACCACAGTTCAAAAGCATCAGTTCTTTGGTGTTCAGCTTTCTTTATGGTCCAACTCTCACATCTGTACATGGCTACTGGAAAAACCACAGCTTTGATTAGATAGACCGTTGTCAGTAAAGTAATATCTCTGCTTTTTATGTGCTGTCTAGGTTTGTCATAGCTTTTCTTCGAAGGAGCAAGCATCTTTTAATTTCATGGCTACAGTCACCATCTGCAGTGATTTTGAAGCCCCCAAAAATAAAGTCTGTCACTGTTTCCATATCTATTTACTATGAAGTGATGGGACTGGACCCCATGATCTTTGTTTTTAGAATGTTGAGTTTTAAGCCAGCTTTTTCACTCTCCTCTTTCACTTTCATCAAGAGGCTCTTTAGTTCCTCTTTGCTTTCTGCCATAAGGGTGTGTCATCTGCATATCTGAGGTTGTTGATATTTCTCCTGGCAATCTTGTTTCCAGCTTGTGCTTCATCCAGCCCGGCCTTTCACATGAACTCTGCATATAAGTTAAGTAAGCAGGGTGACAATAAGCCTTGACATACTCCTTTCCTAATTTGGAGTCCATTGTTCCATGTTCATTTGACATTTGAAATGTCAAAATGACAACTCATGTCAATTGCCTAGATATTTTGGGTCTAAAGTATCAAAACAATAAACAATTTTGAACTGAATTATCCTTTCCTTTGTATAGGCCTTGCGGTGGTCCAGTAAATATAAAACCTCATTCACCTATGTCTTCTTTCTTTCCTGTACTTGCGTGCACGCTCAGTCATGTCCAACCCTTTGCAACCCCATGGACTATAGCCTGCCAGTCTCCTCTGTCCATGGGATTTCCCAAGCAAGGGTACTGAAGTGGGTTGCCATTTCCTCTTCCAGGGGATCTTCCTGACCCAGGGATCGAAGTTGCATCTCCTGGGTCTCCTGCATTGCAGGTGGATTCTTTACCATTGAGTCCCCTGGAAGCCCATTCTCTCTTTTCTACTAAGACACAAAACATGTTTGGCTTTCATACTAGTCCTCAGAAAACCACCATAAATAGCAGAATAGTGCTACCTCCAGATGAACAAAGTACCTAAAGTTTTAAAATCTTGTTCATGATAATAGATCTTTTCTTTCACTTGTGCATAAATTTTGACATAATGAAAGTTTAAAAAAAACAATCATCATCACTTTTCACCATAGGAGTGATAAAAATGAATAGCAACTGAAATAGATAGCCTTAGAGGGCGTGTTCTTCTTCTTCTTGACTATATTGGCCCAGGTAGAAAGAGATGGCACTACCATAGGAGAACCTAGCTCTTAACCTTCACATCCTTTTTGGCACTTGGCTTGTATCAGGGGTTCTGATGGGAAAAGATGGGGAAGCATACATTTTCCTTAAATGTTGTGTAGTCACAAACTTGCAGCTGGCTGGGTCTAATCGGTCAAAGCAAAGTCAAGAATTCCATCCAAATGGAATGTCTGAAAGTATAAACTCTTGGTGAATATAAAATTAATTCAGTCTAGAAAAATTGGCAGGTCAGGAGAAGTCAGGTCAGGAAAGGAAATTTTTAGAAGAAAGTGAAGCTGAAGTCCAAATGTATGTGGATTTTGGCAGATTCTCTTGCTTTCTCCTTTGGCCTTCACGAAGAGGTCTATAACTCATTATACTAATTTAAGTGCTCCTGCTGAGATAGGCAAATAAAGACTGAAAGGGAAGTAGATTCTTCTCTAGCCTTGCTCTCTTGAGGAGAGTTCAGGTTGATGCAAGGGTTATGTGAAGAGTGAAGTTTTCCATCTTGTCTGAATCTTGAACTGTTGGGATTTCAACACATTAAGGGCTGGGTGTAGTTTACCATTGCCTTGGAGCTTTGTGATAGTCTTGTCTTGGTAGAATGAACTGAACTTGGGGCTAAATCAACTGGTAATTTTTAGCTTATCAGACTATTAAAGGAAGAGTGTGTGACAGTACTTAAGATTAATTTTTATTGGCAAACAAGAGTGAAACAAAGCATGATGTGGTAGAAAGAACACACAGGACCAGAAATATAACATCCACATTCTTCTTCCAGTCCCTAGGTCTCTGTTTCTTCACTGTAAAATGAGAGTGTTAGAGTTGGGGGCAGGGAATAGCCTAGACAATACCAAATGTGACTACTAAGTCTGCATTGCTATAATTCTAAAAAGGCATATTTGGAGACATGGAGAAGAATATGAGGAATCTGTTGATTTATTGGGCTTCCCAGGTGGCACTAGTGGGAAAGAACCTGCCTGCCAATGCAGGAGATGTAAGAGACAAGGGTTTGATCCCTGGGTCAGAAGATATTTCTTCATATAAAATAAGTTTGCTGGTTCAGGTGAAGATATTAAGTTCAGTTGGAGATGTTCAATTTTAAAAGTTAACAAAGATTTCAGACAATCCTTCCTTTTGTCATTTAACTGCACTTCCTAGCCCTTTTATCAGACTTATGTGTGTGCTAAGTTGCATCAGTCGTGTCCAACTCTGTGACCCTATGAACTGTAGCCCACCAGACTCCTCTGTCCATATGATTCTCCAGGCAAGAATACTGGAGTGGGTTGCTATGCCTTGCTCCAGGGCATCTTCCCAACCCAGGGATCGAACCTGCATCTCTTATATCTCCTGTATTAGCAAGCAGGTTCTTCACCACTAGCGCCACCTGGACTTATAAAGCATCAGACTTATAAATCATGGGTAGATGATCTACTCTCTACCATCTTATTGCTTTCTGAGATACCTTGTGTCATGAATCTTGCCTGCATGGAAAAAGGATGTCATTCAAGATGGTATGAGCTTCCCAGGTCATTCAGTGGTAAAGAATCTGCCTGCCAATGTAGGAGATGTGGGTTTGATCCCTGGGTTGGTAAGATCCTCTGGAGAAGGAAATGGCAACCCACTCCAGTGTTTTTGCCTGGAAAATTCCATGGACAGAAAAACCTGGCTGGCTATAGTCCATGAGGTCACAAAGAGTTGGACACGACTGAGTGACTGAGCATGCATGTAAGATGGTGTAACATAAAGAGCTAGGCCTAACAGTCAGAAGGGTGGGATTCTGTCCTAGTTCTGCGTTTGATTTTTTCAAAACATTAGATTTTCATCTTTTTCTCATTTTTGTTTGTAAATGAGGGTCCCACACTGAATTATGACTGGTGTTCTTTCTTGTCCCCCAGAATCACTCTAACTTCTCTAGGAGATGGAAATATCTGGAAATCTCTGCCTTTCTTTTATGGCATATGGAGGTGAAGCAAAGAACCAATTCTAGCCTTAAAAAATGCTGGCAATAGGAAAAATGAATAAATGTCATGTTTATAGAGCTCAGCTCAGAAAGTTACTTTTTTAGGATAAAAAAAGAAAAAAAGACCAGATAAACATAGTACCTATATCATAGCTCTGTCCTCTGTCCTTAATCATGATAATTTTGTTCATAAACTTTCTTAATCCTTTCACAGAGAGGAAGTCGCGCCAGTGTAAGTTTCCAGATCATGTCAGAGGTTCAGAGTGGAAGGTCCCCAAGACTCTCCTTTTCTTCAGGGAGTCTAACTCCAGCTACCTGTGAAAACTCCAACATAGCGATTTATGAGGTAGGATATCCAACAGCTATCTAATCTGCTGACTTCTTGGGTTTTAAAACGAGGCAGTGACTTAGAACTTGCTTAGTCTTTGTGCAAAAATGTTGAGGCTTTGGTAAGTCTTTCCTTTTGGTAAGTTTTTGTCCACTATCCCCTTACAGACTCATTCAGCTGACCATTTTCCTCAGCAACTAATCTACTTAACTTACAACTTCACTGATCTTTCCACACTGTTTATTTACTATGAATGTGAAAAAAAGTCTGTGAGACTCAGACTTAACACTTAACCATGTCACTCATTCCAGAAGACATAGGTATAATAATAGAAGAAATAATTTCCTGGTGAACTGTTTGTGATGTGATGTCTAGAGATATGCTTTATATAGAGTAAGGATTGGGACAAGCTCTTCTCTTCATATTATGGTTCTTCTTCCTATACCTGTTATTCTCTGATATTATGGAAATCTTTTAAAAATTATTCATTTCTTTTCTCAGTCTGTACTGATTCATGGAGTAACAGGTTACTTTCTGCTGTCTAAAACAGAAATCCTTTTTATTTCACTTACATTTCTGTCTTTCAAGCTTTAAAAGACTACGTCCAACCCCTTGATCTAAAATACTGGCATTTGGTGACCAGAATAAATCTCACATCGGTTGGAGAGATGAACTGTTTTTTTCTCAGCAGGAAAGAGTTAAACTGAAAGTTGCTCAGTTGTGTCCGACTCTTTGTGACCCCATGGACTGTATTCTCTAGGCCAGAATACTGGAGTGGGTAACCCTTCCCTTCTACAGGGGATCTTCCCAACCCAGGGATTGAACCCAGGTCTCCATCATTGCAGGCGGGTTCTTTATCAGTTGAGCCACAAGGGGAGCCCAAGAACACTTGAGTGAGTAGACTATCCTTTCTCCAGGGGATCTTCCCCACCCAGGAATCAAACTGGGGTCGATTGCAATGTAGCAGGTGGATTTTTTTTTAACCAACTGAGCTATCAGGGAAACCCAGGAAAGAGTTAAGCAGTGGATAAAAGGGAAACCAGACTGCCTTTCTGTCTCTCCAAAGTGAGGCCTTTCCAGTGTGGTTTCCTTGTTTGCTCCCCAAAGCAGCAAACGCTCACAACTTTAATAGTAATTACAAAGAAAGTCCAAAACAAGTCAGAATGAATTTTTAGGTTCTCCATCATTGGATTATGGAGTTGAATGCTCTCATCCATTTGATGAATAATTTATAGCTACTTAAAACACCAAGGTTAATATGGTATATCATTGCTCAGTTTACAGGAAGTGTGTTGACTTTAAATTTGGAGCAGGAAACCTCTGGATCTTGCCTTGAACTTAATTTAATCAAAGGGGAGATCTGATTCAAATGTAAACTTGAGTTATTGGGGAACTGAAAATTCTACACTCTTAAAGACCAAAGATTAGGTAATCTCAAGATAATCTTTTGAGCGTCAAATGGAATGAGGCTGCTGGCTTTACGGAGGTATTGATGCCTCTGATTCTGAAGTAAATCTCAACACCTAAGGCAGTCTCTTGTTTTTTCATCTGTAAATTGAGGGGTTGAACTAAATTCTTAATCTTGGCTGCTCATTAGAATCTCTGTGTGTGCATGTGCTCAGTTGCTCCAGTCACGTCTGACTCTTTGCGACCCCATGAACTGTAGCCCACCCACTGGGCTCCTCTGTCCATGGGATTCTTCAGGCAGGAATACTGGAGTGGGTTTCCATCTCCTTCTCCAGGGGATCTTTCAGACCCAGGGATGGAACCTGTGTGTCTTATGTCTCCTACATTGGCAGGCATGTTCTTTACCTTTAGTACCACCTGGGAAGCCCTGTGGGAAACAAAAAAATATCTATGAGGCTCCACCCCTGGTAACTCTGGTTCAGTTGGTTTGGGGTGGGCCCAGGCAGTGTTATTTTTTTTTTAAGTTCCCCTATGTGTGTAGCCAGGGTTGAGAATTGCTGAACTGAGAGAACTCTGGGGCCTCTTTGGGCTCAAATGTTCCATGATTCTCTGATTCTGCAGAAGAGTTTATGTGTTAAATTGTGGTATGTTTTATTTGGTGGAGCTGAAAGGTTTTAGTATAGAATGAAGAAGGAGAAAAAAATAAACATCTGTATGTAATTGGCCTTTAAGAATCTGTCAGATATTTCCTCATTTTGGAAGGAGGCAGACAGTTGAGTTAGTTGCCATAATGATTGTTGTTGGTCATTCAGATCATGGGTATTTCTGAACCGCATAGTCCATAGGGGAAGTTTATCTGCACAAAAGGAGGGTATTAGTGAGAATAATACCACACCACGAGGTCAGCATGCAAAGAAAGACAGCTGAAGCTAGAAAACTGTCTGGCTAGAGTTGAGGAGGACTTTGG
Source organism: Muntiacus reevesi (assembly GCF_963930625.1). Lineage (NCBI taxonomy): Eukaryota > Metazoa > Chordata > Mammalia > Artiodactyla > Cervidae > Muntiacus > Muntiacus reevesi. Next base: position 141,193,332 of record NC_089271.1, read on the forward strand.
GAAAGAGCAGAAGTCAATCAAATCAACAGACCAAACAAAGAGGTTCAGTATGCCTTCTGAAACAGCCCTCTATTAGGCGTGTTTTAAAGAAGATTCATTATCTAGTTTCTGTTTAAAGAGAATTTTCATAAGATTTTTATTGGAAGATATGGAAGCTCCAGACAATGTGCCTGGAGTAGCAGATACCTAGTAACAAGGGACAGGCTTCTCTAGGACATGCCTTTCTAGTCATTGTAATACACTGACACAGATTCATACTTTGATGGGACACACGCATGCATATCCTCCGGAATTGTACAGGAAACTCAGCCCTTATCTCAGAGATACACTCAGAGATGTAACAGGAAAGCTAGCTGAGCAGGCTGCTTGGGAGAAAGAGCTGTGACCAGCAGATGCAAAGGGAACATGTCAGGATCTGTTCTCATGGCCACCGTATAGGGAAGAAGGGTGAGGCGAGCAGTAGTGCCACCCTGACCCACTCAGAGAGAACCCACTGAGCTGTTCCTCCTCTTCATTCTCTGACTCCTTCTGCCTCTTCACATCCCCCTGTGTTTTTCTCTTTGTCCCATTTCTGTCTCTCCCTCACACATCCTCCACATCCATCTCTCTTTCCCAGAACCTTTTTTTTCTATCTTCTAGATCCCATGTAGCTCTCTCTCTCCACCCCTTTCCTTTCCACAGCCATCTTCTCTCTCTCATCACAGAATCAGATCATCAAAGCTGAAAAGGAGCTTAGAAATCATCTAAGTGGTCCAGCTCTATTGGTGTGGAAACTGAGACTCAGGCCAATGAAGTGACTACCCTAAGCATGAGTGCCTGCATGCTAAGTCACTTCAGTTGTGTCCGACTCTTTGCAACCCCATGGTCTGTAGCCTGCCAGGCTCCTTTATCCATGGGATTCTCCAGGAAAGAATACTGGAGCGGGTTGCCATGCCCTCCTCCAGAGGACCTTCCTGACCCAGGGATTGAACCCACGTCTCTTTTGTCTCCTGCATTGGTAGGTGGGTTCTTTACCACTAGCACCTCCTGGGAAGCCCAGCTACCCTAAGACCACCCTTGAATTTGAGAAAAAGCCAGGTGTAGAACCTAATTCTCTTGGCTCTTAGTTAATACAACATGGCCTTAGCGCAAAATTTATGGACTTTAAAAACTTCAGTGGATAGAGTTTGATGTTTCTTCCTCTTAATTCAAAAATGAATGATGAGTGAAGTATTGATATTTTATCATTCTTTCTATTAACAAAACAAAACAAAACAAATGGTGCATGCGTGGCAAAAATAAAACCTGCCCATATCCTCCCTTTTCCTCATTATTAATAAAGTAGGACACACACAGACTCAATAAAATTTTGCTTATAAATTTCGTGGGAAGTATTTAAATCTTAAAACAAACACACAAAGCCCCCAAACTAAAGAAAGCCCATGGGAAGAAAGAGCAACAAAGTGGAAGATGGAAGAGCCTTGCTTCTGTTACTACCTAGCCTTCTGACCTTGGGCCAGTCATTTAATCTCTTCAGGGTTTAATTTCTTTAACTATGAAGCTCTCAGATTTGGTGATTTGGCAGGATTATTAAGCTCTGCTTAACTACTTATTAAAAGTTAATAAGCAAGGGAGACAGCTAACCCATGTCTGTAATAGGGCTGATTCTAGGAAGAAGGTAATAGGCACTGGCTATAGGCAGAGTCAGGGCTGCCAGTACTGATGTTCAGGTTGTACACTGCACAAGGGGACAGCATCTAAGAGGGTACTATTCACATTGTAGACATATACTAACTAATGTGAGAGTGGTGCAGGAGTGAGCAGAGAGATTCTGGCCTCCAAGCCTAGTTCTGGAATGAGGTGGTGGGGGCAACTTTCACACGTATCTGCATTTATACCAGCATACATAGTCACTGGTAAACAAATATGCACCTGACTTTGTGCTACCTTGACAATACCCCTGGAGTTTCTTGAGATTACTTCTTTCTCCTGCCTAATATTTCTGTAGACTCGATTTCAGCTTCTCACCAGCACCTCTACAGCCTGATTTCAAACCTGTGAAGAGGCCTTACCTGTCAGGCAGGGTTTGGTGGTACCCAGAGTACTGAAGTTGCTGGGGGAGTGTGTTTTCTGGCATCTGGAGAATGTATAAGTCAATGAAAATGTGGTAAATGCATAGATACATACAGCTGGGGCTGCTGCCCAGCATCACTGGGCTTCCACAGGCTGCACAGTAATAAACAGTCTCACACAATTATTATTTTAACTTTGCTAATTAGCACAAAGGTGCCATAGAAGCTAGCAGTGACCATGATCCAAGTAATAGAATTGCAAAGGTGCTGGAAGGCATTAATGACCATCAGTGTATAACCCACACATAACCCACACATGGGCTGAGTTTGTAAATTCCCATTAGAGTTTATTCTTTCAGCTTAAACTTCAGCCTCTGATGCTGGGCAGAGTCCTCTGAAAAGGAGCAGGTAGCTCAGTGGTAAAGAATCCATCTGCCAATACAGAAGACACAGAAGACATGGGTTTGATCCCTCGGCCAGGAAGATCCCCTGAAGGAAGAAATGGCACCCCAGTCCAGTATTCTTATCCTGGAAGATCCCATGGACAGAGGAGCCTGGAGGGCTACAGACCACGGGGCTGCAGAGTGTTGAACAGAACTGAGCGACTGAGCACAAATGCACAAAATACAAAGTCCTCTGAAGGTTAAAGCTTTGAGCTGTCAGGCCCTCATGACTAAGTGAGTAAGTGTGGGGGGGCCCTTAGAATGGGCCTTTGTAACCAGTTCCTTTTATTTTTTAAATAAAAGATCATTGTAATTGCAAGCCATAATGGAAACATGATTAACCTAGCAATATAAAATAATTGCATACAATTTGGGGGGTTAAGTAGAGTGGTGTGGTAATTGCATACATGCATATGTTTTCATCTGCCCAGCCAGTCTGTGTCTTTTGCCTAGCCAGTTCCTTGGTGACTGTGATGTAGCTGGTATGGGGCCACATACGGGGAGTTGCTAGGCAAGAGACCAGGAATAGGCACTCTGACCATTCTAGTGCAGACGGGCGCTGGTCCTAGACTACCTTTCTGAACTTTGTGAGCATGAGCCTGATTGGCATAGTTCTTTTCAGTTGCTGAAGGCCCCTGAAAGCAAGTTCCTAGTTACAGGGTTTTGAGTTCCTTACTAGAAGATGCCCTCTGACACACAGTAGAGGCAAGTAACTCAGATGCCCGCAGCTCCTGTTATTAGCCTTCGCCTCCGGCTGGTCTCCAGATGCAATGCCACAGCTGGATATATTCCTTAATAAGAGAGTGGCTACACTCTCTTATTCTTGGAATTTGACTGTATAGAGCTCTCTGCTTTATTATCTCTACTTGATGACAAATTGATGCAGCCTGAAATGGAATCTCCAGGCTATAGGTAATAGATGTGAAAGCACTTGGAAGAGGAGAGAGTGCTGTGCAAATGTCAGGCATTATTATTATTACAGAGAAAAAGGTATCTATATAAGTATTGCTTTTTTCAAATTTGGGTTGGACAGAAACTAAATAGGGCTTGGTGACTGATGAATCCTTGAGGCTGTGCAGGTAGGAGAAAATTATCTAGCAGGCACCGGTGTTAAAGTGAAGACAATAAAATAATTGTTGTTTTTGACTTGACAGGCAGCCTTAGAAAATCACTGTTTTGTGCTTAAAAAGTCAGAAATAGACTTCTGAAAAAGTCTAGATTACTCATATTACTGTGGTCGTACACTTGTACATTCATATGAAAAATGTTTAATTGGTGTTGAAGCCAATTGGTTTATGATTAAAGCATAAAAGGCCCCCAAATGGCCTGTCCCATGAGAGAAAAATGGATCAAGGTAAATGCAGGCAACATTTGCTGCACTGCATCTCCTGCCCTACTTCTCTCACCACAGACGCCTCAAGGCAGTCAGAATTGCAACCACTAACCATCACCATTAATCGCAGGAGACCTGGTGCTACATCACTTAGCTATGAATGAGTGAAATGACCCAGCACTTTCTGCAGTGAGTTCAGGTAGTCGTTGTAGAGATCAGTATCATTCCTTTTCTGGGGTCTGCATTCCTGCAATTGTTTCCCTGTCTTTAGTTAATTGGAATTTTAAACTGTAACTTCTCTGTATGACATCCTTTTTAGCTTGGAATACAGAATATCCATGGGGTGGAGGGTGAGAAAGAGGAACAGAGCTTGTGTGTGTTGATGGTCTAACTATAAACTCTTCATGTGGAAGGGAAGAGTTGCTCTAAAGCTGTTGGCAACTAAGACTCCTCAACACTCTTTACCTTTTCTTTCTAGGGCGATTGGGTATGGCTGAAAAAATTCCCCTCTGGAAATTTTGGAGACATTAAATCCATCGAATCAAGTGCAAGTGACATATTTGAAATGGTATGAGAAACTCTCTCTCATATTATTAAATATCATAATATTAAATATGTTTAATATTCCCACTGAAACCAATAATTTCTCCAAAGTAACAAATACCAACTGTTAGGAAGATCTTTTAACAAATCAGTACAGGGAAACTACAGGGAGGTGACTGACTTGTTATGACTATATGATGGAATGACAGAACTATAGACTCCGGAGTCAAAAAGACATGAAGGATTCAATCCCAGCTCTGCATTTAAGAGGTGTATTAACTTGAGCAAATCACCTAAACTCTGAGCTTTACTTTCCTTAGTTGTGAAAGGAGTATATTAATGTCTGCTTCCCAGGGTTAAGATAATACATATATAGCGTCTTGCACATTTCCTGACATATAGCTTCTTTGTAAAATGGTAGCTACTATGATTATTATTAAGTACATATCCCATAATCTTTCATATTCTATAGCTGCTATACCCAGAAAAGTCATCTGGTAATTTCTATTTATATAAGACAAATGGTGACTTCCCAATCCCACCAATTATATTCAAAAAGTCCTTGGATGGGTTGTTTAAGGAAGCAGCCTATAGATGAGGCAGAGATGGTGATGCTCCCTCTCAAACCATTTAAGATCAACTCCTTGAACTTTGAGTTCATAAAAGATTTGTGGAGACTGTGGTTCCTTCAGACTCATGAAAATGGGATTTCTAGAAGATAATGATGGATTCCTTCACATTTCTGAATCAGGCAAGTTCAAATCAATCCAATAGGTTTGAATGAGGCACGTGCTATATTCAGAACTAGTGAGAAAACAAAGGAAATGGGGACATGGAAGAGGTGTGGCCCATAGGAGACCAGCTGTGACCCATGGATCCCAATGAGATGTTATGATTTGGTATTTTCTTTACATGTAGTTGTTTTTTAAAAAATTATTTATTCATTTTTCACTGTGCTGGGTCTTTGTTGCTGCTTGGGCTTTTCTCTAGTTGTGACAAGTAGGGGCTACTCTCTAGTTGCAGTGCTCAGGCTTCTCATTACAGTGGCTTCTCCTGTCATGCAGCATGGACTCTAGGGTACGTGGGCTTCATTAGTTGTGGCTTGTGGGCTCTACAGCACAGGCTCAATAGTTGTGGTGTATGGGCTTAATTGCTCCTCAGCATGTGGGATCTTCTGAGATCAGGGATCGAAACTGTGTCTCCTCCATTGGCAGGTGGATTCTTTACCACTGAGCCACCAGGGAAGCCCTGCGTGTGGTTTTGATGCCTGGAACTGAAGGAAAAATAATGAGGAGGAATCCAGAAGGGAGACCAAGATCAGAGCTAGAATGGGTAGTTCCACACTGGTTTGATGATCTGGAATGCCAAACAAAGAGCTAGATCCAAAGTATGGAGCCAAAATGGCCAGACCTAGGGGAGCTACTAAGCTAGAAATATGGAAATAAGAAGGCCCAAGGTAGAGTGCATCCATGATATCTTTTTTTGGGTAATTTAAAATTTTGATATAATTTCAAACTTACAGAGAAGCTACAAAAATAATTCAAGGAACTCCTGTATATCCTACCCAGGTTCAACAATTGTTTACATTTTGCCTAGTGCTTTTCATTCTTTGTTTATAAATTTATGTACAGTTGGCCTTCAGAATCCACAGGTTCCACTACCCCAATTTAACCAACCTTGAATTGGTTGAATATGCAGGTGTAAAACCCAAGGAAATGGAGGGCCCACTATACTATTTTATATAAGGGACTTGAATATCCATAGGTTTTGGTATCCTCACAGGTCCTGGAATCAATCCCCAATGGATACCGAGGAATGACTATATATTCTTTTTTTCTGAACCATTTCAGTGTGAGGTGTAGACACCATACCTTTTTACCTCTAAATACGTCAGTGTTTATTTCCTAAAAACAAAGACATTCTTATTTGGATGTGCATGATATTAATTTTGATTACTTGGTTTAGGTGGTGTCTACCAGATTTAGCCAATGTAAGGCTACTATTATTTTTCTCTATTGTAATTAATACTTTGAGTCTGTATAAATATCCTGTTTTTCATCAAATTTGTACTATTAATTTTGTCATCCATTAATGACCCTCTAACTCTAGCATTCTTTCTATGTTTATTTGTTGGGATTGTACAGTAAGAAAGAACCTTACCTTCTTTACCATTTATTCATACATTTATATCAGTGGTTTTAGTTTCATTCAGTCTATCTGTATATCTATTTATCTATGCATATATCTATGTATCTATCATATCTAATAACCTCCCATTATAAATGAATGCCACAGAGTTCATTCTATTCTTTTCCTTTTCACACTTGTAACTCCTTTCTCCAACAGTTAGAAAACTGGCTCCCGTTATCCTTATGCCATCTTTTTGTGCCCCCTTACTAACTTGTGTTGCCATGTCAGGTGCAGATATTAACTCAGTCCTAGGGTGTAGGACAGTTTTTCAGAATTTACCTTGTAAAAAAGCCTTAATTCCTTTCTAGTACTTCTATGTGGAGAAGGAAATGGCAACCCACTCCAGTATTCTTGCCTGGAGAATCCCAGGGACGGAGGAGCCTGGTGGGCTGCCGTCTATGGGTTCACATGCATGCATTGGAGGAGGAAATGGCAACCCACTCCAGTATTCTTGCCTGGAGAATCTCAGGGATGGAGGAGCCTGGTGGGCTGCCGTCTATGGGGTCGCACAGAGTCGGACACGACTGAAGTGACTTAGCAGCAGCAGCAGTACTTCTATAAAGCAGGAAGGTGATCTGATGATGCTATCACTGTGAGTCCAACACTGCTTTGACTACTTCTGTGCTTTCATGACCTTGAAATGTTGAGGTCTGGGTACCAGGGGCCAGACTGGAAAACACATCTTGGTGAGCCAGCTACAGAAGGGAGTCCTATACAGTCAGATTGATGTTCCTGAAAGAGAAGCAGCTGGAGTCAGAAGCCAAAGTACTGATGACTTCCAACATCTTTTAGGGTCCCAACTTCTGCAAAGGTGTATGTAGGTAAATCAAGCTCTGTCTGTCTCTCAGCCTCATGTTCTTTCCCATCATGTGGAATTGAGCAGCATACTCCCTGTATCATCTAATACCTTGGTTACTTAGTTCCTTGCCATGTAATCTCTGATCATCTCTTCCATTTCACTTTAGCCACCCACTGCTATCATTATACCTTGGGCTTTGTTGTTATCTATAATTGCTACTGAAAATGCTTTACTTCCAAAATCACAGATTCAAACATCACACTCTCTGACTATAGCCTTCTCTTCTTTGAACTGTACCTATACTTTCATTGGGTCTTCCAGACCTCTACTGTCTCCCACCCCATAAGCCCTTCTTTCATCTTCTTTCAGGTCCACCTTAGATTACATAATTGATCATTTGAAAACATTATTTCTGTCTTTTTGGTCAGGTAAATTTATAAAACTCACATTCTGGATGACCCTAACTCTTAACTTTCTTTGTGCCTGCACTTGAACAACCAAGCATTATGGCAGAAAGTCATGCAAAGTATATTGTTTCCACTATAAATTCATGTCTCTCATCTTAGAATGCACCTTAGCATTGTCTTTTAAGTCCATTACAGTACTTCATTGGTTTCTACAATCCATTTTTCAAAACATCTCCATTTTTCTTAAACCTCCTATGTTCTTCTCTTCCTTTATTTTTAGTGTTATCATCCTGGTCCAAGCCCCCATCATCACCCACTAGAGCTACTGCTACTGTCTTTTTTAAAGAGAGAATTTTTGGGGAACAGTTTTAGGTTCACAACAAAACTGAGCAGAATAGAGAGAGTTTCCATCACCCCCTGCCCCCACTCATGCACACAGCCTCCCACACTATTCAACATCTTGAACCAGAATGGTACATTTATTATAACCCATGAGCATGCATTGACACATCATTATCATTCCAAGTCCATAGCTTACATTAGGGTTCATATAAGGTAGTATATCCTATGAGTTTTGACAAATGCATAATGACATATCTACCATTATATTGACAGTAACATATAGGATAGTTTCAGTGCCCTAAAAATCCTCTATGTTCTGTCTATTCACATCTTTCTCCTGCTAACCACTGGCAACCACTGGCAGTTTTTTTTTTTTTTAATGCTACGCACATCCATTTTCACCATTGGTGAAATTTTTTCTCCACACTGCAGTCTGAATCAATATCAAACCTGATTTTGTCAGTTCTCTGCTTAAATCTCTTTAAATATATTCCTATTGTTTTTTTTTGTGTGGAGATTTTAAATTACAGATTCAATTTCTTGAATAGATATTCGACTATTCAAACTTTCTATTTCTTCCCATACCTGTTTTAGTAAGTTACAGCTTACAAGGAAGCTGTCCATTTCATATATTTTATCAAATTTACCGGCATAAAGTTGTATATAATATGTTCGTGCAATCTTTTAAATAGTTCTAAAATCTGTAGTGATGCTCCCATTTTCATTTCTGATACTGATTATTTGTATTTTCTCTTTCTTGATCAGTTTTGCTAGATTATCAATTTTATTAATCTTTCTCAGAAATAAACTTGGCTTTGTTGATTTTTCTCTTTTGTATGTCTGCTTTCTATTTCATTGATTTGTATTCTGATTTTTCCTTTAGCTTCTTTGTTTTTAATTTGTTGTTTTTTTTCCTAGATTTTTTTGAGCTGGAAGTTTTTATAATTGATTCTTAATTTCTAATACAGTCACTTAAAGCTAGAAATTTCCATTTAAGTACTGCTTCAGCTACATCCTAGATGTGTTTCTTTTTAAAGATGTTTATTATGGAAAATAACAAACACACACAAAGTAAACAGATTAATATAACTAAACTCCATATGCCCATCACCCAACTTCAACAATTATCAACACTCTACAATTATTATTTCATCTATACCTCCACTCACTTTCCACATCTCTAACTTGGTTATTATTATTGTTGTTGTTATTTTTCAGTTTTGTATCTTTGAGGTAAAATACATACATTGAAATGCTCATATCATAGATATATAATTTTGATGAAGGGATATGTGCATATAATCTAGACTTCTATTATGAAATAGAATAAGGCCCCTAGCCTGTTTATTACACCCTGGGAGCTAAGAATGTGTTTTACATTTTTTAAGGGTTATTTAAAAAAGAAAACAAAGATTGTTGCAACAGAAATCATATATAATCTGCCAAGCCTAAAATATTTACTATATTTACCTTTACAGAAGAAGATCGCTGACCTTTGATATAAAACATTTCTTTTTCTCAAGAAAGTTCCCTTGTGTTCATCAATAAATCATTTCATGCTCCCTCCCACCCCTGCCACACCACAAAGGAAACCACTGTTCTGGGTTTTTGGGTTTTTGGCCTATCTTGAATTAATTTGCTTATCCTATAACCTTATGTAAGTGGAATCACACAGCATACTGACTGACTCATTCATGTTATAAGTATAAATAGCTTGTTCTCATCATTGCTAAGTAGTAGTTAATTGTATGGATATAACACAATGTATGTATTTTTCCTACTGATGGGCATTTAGGCTGGTTCCAATTTGGGCTATTGTGAATAAAACTGATATGAATGTGCTTTTGATAAGTCTTTTTATGGACACATATTTTAATTTCTCTTGGGTAAATACCTAGGAGTGGAATTTCTATGTTAAAATATGTGTGTGTGTGCTAAGTTGCTCCAGTCGTGTCTGACTCTGTGTGACCCTATGGACTGTAGCCCGCCAGGCTCCTCTGTCCATGGGATTCTCCAGGCAAGAATACTGGAGTGGGTTGCCGTGCCCTCCTCCAGGGATGTTATAGTACATGTTTAACTTTATAAGGCACTACCAAACCTTTACTATTTTCATTTCCTACACACAAGTTATGAGAACTCCCTTTATTCTACCTCATCACCAATGTTTCATATTGTTAGTTTTTCTTGTTTTAGTCATAATTGGTTTCTATGGGTATCTCCTGTTTTTAAAAATTTTTATTTTAATTAGATAGAAGCAACAAAAATTACCATCTCTAGGTGTTAAGTGTATTCACATTATTTTACAACAGATCATCACAGCTTTACATCTTGTAAAACTGAAACCCACTAAACAAAACTTTTCTTTTCCCCACTCACCCTCAATACCTGGTAACCACCAGTCTACTTTCTGTCTCTATGAATATGACTACTTTAGATACTATACAGAAGCAGAGTCATACAGTATTTGTGTTTGTGTCACTGGCTTATTTCACTTCCTGTAATGTCTCAGTGTGTTTTGGAAATACATTTTTGTTGTTGTTCAGTTGCTAAAGTGTGTCCGACTCTTTGTGACTCCATGAACTGCAGCACACCAGGCTTTCCTGTTCTCCACTATCTCCTGGAGTTTGCTCAAATTCACGTCCATTGAGTCAGTTGGTGATACCATCTAACAGTCTCATCCTCTGCCACCCCCTTCTCCTTTTGCCTTCAGTTTTCCCCAGCATCAGGGTCTTTTCCAACATGCTTTTTATTTAGGTATAATTAGATGGTCTGTACAATGAATTTTGACAATTGCATTTATCTATGTAACCATTCATCAAAACAAGATACAAAATATTTTCATCACCCCAGAAAATCCCCTGTTTCCCTTATCAGTCAGTTTGTTTTTTACCCTGGAGGCAGCAGTTGTTCTGATATCTATCACCACGAATTAGTGTTTTATTTCTGTTTTTGAATTTCATGTAAATGGAATGATAGAGCATACACTCCTTTTTTCTCTCAACATAGCACGTTTTAAGATAAGTGCATGTTTTTACATATATCAGTATCAGCTCATTTTAAAAAAATGCTGAGTAGTATTTCCTTTTATGAATATATCACGGTTTGTTTATAATTTTCTTGTTGATGAAAATTTGGCTTATTTCTAGTTTTTTTGGCATTATGATTAAGGCAACCATATATATTTGTTTAATTATGTAAAACACATTATGTAAATTTTACCATCTTAACAATTTTTAAATGTACAGTTCAACAGTGTTAAATATACTCAAATTGCTGTGAAACACATCTCTAGAACTTTTTCATCTTGCAAATATAAAACTCTGTTCCCATTATATAGCAACTCACCTTTTCCCCCTCCTTGAATTTCTGGATAGCCATTATTCTACTTTCTGTTTGCATGGATTTGACTACTTTAGACACCTTATATAAGTGGAATAATATGGTATTTGTCTTTTTGTGACTGATGTATTTCACTTAGCATAATGTCTTCAAGATTCATCCATGTGGTAGCGTATGAACAGTTTTCCTTTTAAAGGCTGGATAATATTCCATTTTATGTTATTCATTCATTTCTTGATGGACATTTGGGTTGCTATGAATATGTATATGCAAATATCTCTTTGAAATCCTCCTTTCAATTCTTTGTATACATACCGGGGAGTGGAATTTCTGGATCATATTGTAGTTCTAATTTTAATTTTTTGAGTAACCTCCATACTGTTTTCCATAGCAGTTGCACCATTTTACAATCCTACCAACAGTGCACATGAGTTCTAATTTCTCCACATCCTTGCTGACACTTATTATCTATTTTTAAAAAATTTTATAGTAGCCGTCCTAGTGGGTGGGAGATGATGCTGCAGTTTAATTTAGATTTGCATTTTTCTGATGATTAGTGTGTTGGGTTGTCTTTTCATAAGCAACTGTAAACATTTTTGCACAAGTATTTTTGTGAACATATATTTTCACTTCTCTTGGGTAAATACTTAATAGTCTGAGTCATAGAGTAGATGTAAGTATAACTTACATGAAACATACAAACAGTTCTCCAAATTGGTTATAAAATTTTACTCTCCTGTTAGAAATGTACAGATGTTCCAGTTACTTTAAATTCTCAGCAACATTTGTCTTTTTGATACAGATTTCTGATACTGCAAAACTTTCCAGTGTGTAGAAAATGTTTTATTATTGTGACTTTAATTTGCATTTTCCTGATAACTAAAGTTATTGAGCACCTTTTCAAGTGCTTATAATTCATTTCTATATCTTCTTTTGTTACTTGTCTTTTTATGTTTTTGCCCATTTTTAAAAAATTGAGAGTTTTGTCTTTTAATTGTTGACATGTAGATATTCTTTTATATATCCTGCTTTTGGTCAGATATATGTTTTACAATATTTTTTCTCAATCTGTGACCTGTTTATTTAATGGTGTCTTTTGATAAGCAAACTGTAATTTTGAGGAAATCTCAATTTATTATTTTATTGTATTTTGTGGCTCAGAAATCTTTGCCTATTCCAAGATTTTAAATATAGAGTTATGATCCATTTTGAATTTGTTTTTGTATATGGACTGAGAGTAGTGGTCACAGTTAATTTTTTTCCATAGAGATGTCCAGTGTTCCAGTAACAATTGTTTACAAAAGGTTTTCCTGTCTCCATTTAATTAACTTTTCAGCTTGATAAAAAATTAACTGACTATATATGTGTGGGTATGTTTTTAGACTTTTTACTCTGTTTCGTTAACTCATCAGTGTATCCTACTGCCAATATCACACTATCTTGATTATCATAGCTCTAGAGTAAGTCCTGTAGTTAAGTTGTGTAAGCTCTGCAAATTGTTCTTTTGCAAGATTGTTTTTGTTAGAGTAGTTCATTTTAATTTTCAATAAGTTCTTAAATCTACTAGTCTATTACTTTAATAAACCCTTCTGGAATTTTTCATGGGGAGTTATATGAATTTATAAATCAATTTAGGGAAAATGGACATCTTAACAATATTGAGTCTTCCAGTCCATTAATGTGGTACAGATCTTTTTTTAAGTTTTCTTTAAATCTTCTCACCAATGTTTTGATACTGTTATACAATATTGAGTAGAAATGGTGAAGGAAGACATCCTTGTCTTACTCTTGACTCTAGAGGGAAAGAATTTAATGTTTTACTGTTGAATTTGATATTACCTGAAGGTTTTTTCACACATGTCCCTTTGACTCTAACTTTTTTTTAATGATGAAGAGGTTTCTGTATATTCTCTGACTGCCTGCAAAAGTTTATCTTTAGATTTTAAGAGTTTGATTATGATGTGTCTAGGTGTAGTTGTTCTCATCTTACTTGACCTCTATGGTATTTATCACATTTTCCTGAAATTCCTTCCAACATTTATCTCACCTTCCTGAAACTCTTCTTGTGGTGTTCATAATGTTCTAAATAAGCCTTTCTCTTTAGTCTCATTTCTAGGTGTTTATGTGGGATATTCTTCCTTTCCCCATCCTTTAAATGTTGAAATTCCCCCCTTTTCTTTTTATTCTATATACTTCCTTGAGTTATCTCATTCACTCCCGTTAATTTCATCTACCATTTACATGTTTACAATTCCCAGGGCTATTTATCCAGAACACACTTTTCTCCTGAGCTTCAAACTCTGATTATCTCCAACCGTCTTTGAAATATTTCCAACTTGATGTTCCACAGGCCCTTTATTCTTAACATGTCTCAAACTGAATTAATCAGTCTTCCTCATCACCCAAAATTTGTTTTCCCACTCTCTTAGGTCAGATTCTCTAAAAGCTGAGCCTGAGATGGGAATTCTTGTTCAAATTACTCATTGAAAGAATGCTCTCAAGAGAAAGGGAGTGGAATGCAGAATAAGGCAGTTAAAGGGAGAGGAATGCAGGATAAGGCAGAAGTAAAAGCTCAGCAAGTATGTGATCTCAGCTTGAGACTAGCTTCACTAGGAGCCTATGGGAGAAATACTGCCACACAAGTTATACCATGAGTTCCCCTTTGAGGCTAGGGAGTTGAACTTTTGTACCACTCCCAGTCAGTCAATCATTACCTGGGATCTGTGGGTGGGCTCTAACATTTCAAGTAAGATAGCTCCCCTTTGGGTTGGGCTCTAGGACAATTTTCAAGAGAATGGAGCAACTGTGAATGATCAGCTAACATTTACAGCAGCTGGGAGATGCACGGTAAAGGGAATATGGGAAGGGGACAACAGAGGATGAGATGGCTGGATGGCATCACCGACTCGATGGACATGAGTTTGAGTAAACTCCGGGAATTGGTGATGGACAGGGAGGTCTGGTGTGCTGCGATTCATGGGATTGCAAAGAGTCGGACACGACTGAGCAACTGAACTGAGTTCAACTGAACCAACATATTCACTACTAAACCTCCTGAATTCCTTATATTGAAGTATATCACAGCCATCTATCCAGGAATCCAAGAAGAAATCTAGAAGTAATCATGGAGCCCTTTTCTCTCTCATCCCGCATTAAATAGTAATAATAATAGATAACAATTGTTTAGTGCCCATAATATTAATTTTAAAATCTATAGTAGAGTTCTCAAAGCTGCACAGAATGTGGCTCTTGTCTATCTCTCCAGCCTCGTGCCTCATATTCTTTCCCTTACACTGTGTTCTGGCCACCCTAAACCTGTTGCAGTTTCCTCAGCATGACATGCTCTTTCTCTTGGCTGTCCTGCCCCCTGCCACCATGTCACCTTCATGTGGTCAGCTCTTACTTGCCCTTCATGATGATTAAGACGTTACCTCCTCAGGGAAGCCTTCTCTGATCTCCAAGGCTAAATTAAACACTTCCCATCTGAGCTCCACCAGCATCCTGCTCTCCCTTCGATAAGAACTCATTTCACATGGAAATGCATCAGTCAGTTTGTTTGTCTATCACCTCTCTTTGAATGTGAGCCCTTTCAGGACATTGATTTCAGTTTGTTTATCTTTGTATCACTAGCATGCAGTCCAATGCCTTGGACAATGTTGGGGCACCCTAAATGTTTCTCATGTTAGTGAAAAAAATGAACGAATGCAAAGGCAAAATGTTGTCCAAATTCTAAATATTTCTTCTGAAACAAAGTTTATAAACTTTGGCCTTATGTTTATAGAAGCTATTTATTTTAATAGATGCTGCCTAGATGAATATTCACAGAAAGACAATCTATCCCACCTCTTCCTGTACTAACTTTTTAGTATTCCTAGGTCACTGAGCTCCACTCTGTCAGAGTCCCTAAAGAAACAGGAAGAAGGCCCCAACTCCAACTGAGACAGAACAGCTGTGACTCTCTTCTCTCCCTCTGTTTCCAGATGAAGGACCTGCGTCATGAGAATATTAACCCTTTGGTGGGTTTCTTCTATGATTCGGGGATGTTTGCCATTGTGACAGAATTCTGTTCCCGAAGGAGCCTGGAAGACATACTGATGAATCAGGATGTGAAACTAGATTGGATGTTTAAATCATCACTCCTGCTGGATCTCATCAAGGTTAATGGAAAGACTGAAAATCCAAGATTTTCCCCATAGATTAGAACTTCAATAGTTTGGGATGTTTTATTTTCCTTCGGTCATTTTCCTTGGATCACCCCTCCACCTTCCTTCCCTGTGTTGGCCCCCACCTCTTCTCACAGCACCTTTCTTATTTGTTAACTATTTATATATAATCTGTTACAAGGTCCTGATAAAGAAAAAATTTGTTTGTTCCCCCCACTACCAATTTGAGGGCCAGATTTATCTGTACTTCCTATAGTCATTGGGCTTCTCAGGTGGCTCAGTGGGTAAAGAATCTGTCTCCAGTGCAGGAGACGCAAGAGACGTGGGTTTGATCCATAGGTGGAGAGTATCCCCTGGATAAGGGCATGGCAATGCATTTCAATATTCTTACTGGGAGAACCGGACAGAGGAGCCCTGGTAGGTTACAGTCCATGGGGTCACAGAGAGTCAGATATGACTGAAGTGACTGAGCACGCATGGCTATAGCCATTGAGCACTCTTCTGCCTTAAGCACTCCTCTTCCATCCCATTTCTCTGCTTTCTGGACGTGGGGATGGGCTCATTCCTGGGCTGTTTAGTTCTGCTTAGCCCCATCTCCTGGCTTTCACCTTCTAAAAGGTGGTTCAGTTTAGAAGTAGGTGATAGGTCTTTGCATAGCTCTATGCCATAGTTATAGATGTGGAACTCTATAAGACCAAAAAGACCATTGGTTCTATCAGGCAGCACTTCCATTCTCAGAGGCCAGGACTGTTAACAGTCAGTGGGGTTCACAGATGGGTCCATGTGTGCATGGATTCCAGTGGAATCCATGAAATCCCTGAAATGATATAAAAATTGTGTCTATGTGCACCTGTAGTGAGCTGATCTGGATAATTAATGACTGGTTGAGCTTTCTGTATGTTAATCAGAGTCTTGACCCTTGTATTGTGGCCTAACCCTTTTTAAGGTAGCTTTATAGACATTATCTCATTCCAATTTTGCATAAAAGAATTGTGATTAGCCTCCTTTTATGGAGGCTCTGAGAAGCAAAATGAGGTGTTTTTTTTTTAAATATAGTGTCTACCACACATAGTAGGTGCTCAATAAATATTTATCAACCAGCTGATTTATCAACCAGTGACAGAGCTGATAATATAATTTAAATCTCCTAATTCCTATTCTAATACTTTGTCCACTCACTCCGTAAGCAAAGTCCCATGAGTTAAGGGAGAGTCCTCTAAATGAGTCCTCTGAGGCCCATGATGAATGAAACCCAAGCATCTTGGAAGAAATCTCACCCACTGTAGACTCTGCTTGGAAGTACTGGGGACTACAGAATTTCCAGGGTGCAAGATGTAAAGTGTACAAATACAAAGGAGTGTCAAGTTGCAAAATAGAGCCAGATACTGAAAAGGACTCAGCATAAACAATCCTGAGATTACTGCACTAGAATATGGGTGAATTTGTTTTGAATGATTAAAGTCATCTGAAAAAGTCCCAGTACATCACATTTGAATGTCATATAAGATTGCCAAACAAACTGCAGAAGTAAGTAGTATTCGGCTTTCTTTTTCATCATCTACTTTAAATTATAAAGACACATAAAATAAATTGCATATATTTTATATACTTCTATATTTTATGAAAGTTATATATTTTATATAAATTATGAACATAAAATAATTCTATTTATAAAAATAATGTATTCAATTAAATTTGAAAGTTGAATGATATAAATATATATGGGAAAAGTATTGACAATTACTCAACCCTCTTTCATATCCTCCCTCCAACTTCATCACTGCTAATCACAGTTTGGTGATTAGCCTTGCAATTCATTTTGTGTGTATTTACATACATTATAGATTTTGTTTGCTCTTTAAAATACATACTGTCACATAGTTCTGCAACTTCCTCTTTTTCACTTACTTTGTGACTTAGATATGGCTCCCTATTAGTACATATAGGTTTGTCTTATTATTTTTTTAGCTGTTGCAAAATATTTCATAGTTTGGATGTACCACAATTTGGACATCCCTTCTTGATAGCTATCTATTATATATCCAATTATATAATATAATGCAGAGATGCAAAGAACATTCTTGTGTGTGTCTCCTTGTGTACATGTGCAAGCATTTGGAGAAGTAAAATTCCCAGGTCACAGGGTATATATGCATACTTTCAATTTTGATTACTGTTTCCAAATTACCCACCCAAAAGGCTGTGTCAGTTTCCATTCCTACCAGTAGTGGATGAGAGTTGGGCTAGACCTTGGGGGGAAAATCAGAATCTTCAATTTCTTGGCAATTATATGTGTATAGATCCATCCTGTGTTTGAAATGTCAATAAATCTTGCCATAACATACAGTTCTTTACATCCACAAAATATGATTCTTCTTCAGAGTGTAAAATTTTAACACTAAAAGGGTCCTAGAAACAATTCTTGTCAAAAGTTTTACTTTGCCTGCATATAAGAGAAAAAAACTGAATTCCAGAACATAGTAGCTGTGAACAATCTCAGAAAGTGGCTGTAAAAGCACAAAACAGTTAAGTAAGTTGCTAAATAAATCTTGTTTGTATCATCTGCAGGGCATGAAGTACTTACACCACAGAGAGTTTGCTCATGGGAGGCTGAAGTCTCGGAACTGTGTGGTGGATGGGCGTTTTGTACTCAAAGTGACAGATTATGGCTTTAATGACATCTTGGAAACGCTAAGACTCTCCCAAGAGGAACCTTCTGTGGAAGGTAAGCAATGTATTGTGCCCTTGTGACGCACACAAGGTACTCCGAAGTTCACAAGAGAGCATGCCTTGGATTAAAGCCTCAGGCTGATTCAACTCCTCACTTTTGTTGAAAATCAGCCTCATTTCCAAGCCAAAGGAGTTGAATGAAATCTGCAGGCCGTAATCTCCACACAGCCCAGCCTTCTGAACAAAGCCAGTGCAATAATGTTGAATTCCTGCTGTGGTAGGATTAGGTTATATTGTGTGGAGACCCCAGGTGTCCCTGGAGGAACTTGCTGAGTGCTAGGCACACAGTAGGTGCTCAATAAATACTTGTCAGATTGAATGGAAGGTAATTTGGTAGTTGGACTCCCACAAAGCCCATTCTGGAATGGGATGTCACTAAAGCCTACTCTCACTGTCTCTGTCTAGAGAGGAGAAGCAAGGAGGGGGCCCCTAGCAAGTAAATGCCCCATGGGTTGTGTGGGATGGCGTCAGTCGGAACTATGGCCTTCTAGGAAATCAGTAGGCATGGCTGTAATGCCCATATTGTGTTTTTGTCTTCTATTTGCTGCACCCTTGGCAGCACCAGACAATGCCTGTAGGGGTCATAACAGATCAGAGAAACAGGAGAAATCTGAGACTTCAGGGCTAGGAGGGAATGAACTGATGGAAAGGAGGAAGGAAGAAAGAAAAAGATGTAAGGAGAGAAAATGAATAGGGTTAAATAAATAGCACATTTATTTAGCAGGAAATTAGCACATTAATGTTTTAAGCAGGATTGCAAGGGGGAAGAGGGGAAATAACACAAAAATGAAAAAGCAGACAACCCAAAAGAGACAGAGAGAGATGCAAAATGACAACATATACTCATATTCTTAAAAGAATCTTTGGTGTTAAAACTTTTAAAATTGCTGACTTTATAGGAGAAATGAAGACTGAAGGACACACAGGGACACATGCACAGATAGAGACACAGTCCAGTCATCAGTGACATCATTTTTGCGCTTAATAAAGCCAGTGGAATATGAACCTTTAGGGAGTCATCTGGTCCAACTCACCCATTTTACAAATGAGACAACTGAGTCTCAAGATTTGCTCAAATTGTGTACCTACTTAGCAGCATCAGTTCAGATCTTCTGAAGACTAGCTCCTATACCCAGCTAAATGAAAACATTTAATAACAATTTCCTCTTTCTCTGACCATCAGTGCTTTAAAGGACTTGAAGCTCTTGGTAATCACAATAGAAACATGTGCTACTGTCTTTATATCTCTCTCTGTCTCCATTTCTTCTTCCCTCTATTTTCTCTGTGGACCTGTTCTTGTTGACAACTGAGTCATATGGTTATTATTTGGCTAATCCCAATTTGAAATCTTGGCGTAGTTGCCCAATGTTAGGACTAGGATGTTGGGATGACAGCTGCTGAATGGGAAGTACTTATCTTCCTGTCAAAATTACTCACCTATAAAATAAAACACAATGTCCAGCTTCCTAGAATTCCATTTAACTCACAGGTTGGCAACTTTCAAGCTTAAGAAACTCTAGTTTTAGAGTAAGGACAGGGTACCTGCAGTGGTTTCTTGTTTGTTTTTGTTTTTTTGACGTACTGTGTCTGTCTCTTTCCCTGTTACTCCCTCTTACACTTTTGTTCCATTCTCCAAATTGCAAGGGCAATCTGGATGCTCAATCCATTCTTCACACACCGAAACCAGAGGGAGTTTCCTAAACTGCAAATCTGATCATGTTACAGCTGTGCCAGAACTCGTTGAATGGCTTCCCATTGCTCTTAGGATAAAGTTCAAACTCCTTTACATGGCTTACAAGTCCTTCGTGGTCTGACGTGAGGACCTCTCGTGCTTAACCGCTGTCTCTATATTCCAGCAGTGCTGACCGCCTTCCAGTTGTTTATTTGCACTAGGTTCCCTCTTACTTCCAGAACTTTGCATATACCTTGTTCATTGCTTGTAACACTCTTCCCTTCCCACTGTTACCCACTCATCTGAGTCTGGCTAAATTCTACTCCTTCCAGAAGGCTCAACTGATTCAAGAGGCTTCCTATGATCCCTTAGGCTTGGTGAAATTATCCTCTTTATGATCCTTTAAGGCTTTGAACTTTGTTTTAATACCACATTTTGTTGGTATCACATTTTTAATTAGCTGTCTTCTCTCCCTCCCTAAACTATAAGTCTTGTGAAGGCAAGAGATAAGTTTGCCTCCCACAGTGCCTTTCACCATACCTGGTGGAATAAATGTTTGTTGAACAAATGAATGGAAGAAATAAAATAAAGAAACTTGCTGCTCCCTACCTTAGACGACAGGGCTAATTGAATCTTACAATTGGAAGGCCTTGTAGATCGTCTGGCTCAATTTCCATTTTACAGATGGAGAAGCCAAGGTTTAGGAAGGTGAGCTGATTAGTGACCCAGTTGAGATCGTGAACCCAGGATTCTTGACTTTTGCTCTGTGTTCTCTTGTATCACATCACTGGCTCTCCAAGGTTGATTTTATCACCATAGCAGGGCTAAGAGTTAGCCTTGGTTCCAGTAAACACAAAGCTAGCCAAAGTGATTTTTTTTAGTTTTTTTTTTTTTTTCTGAGAGTTCAAGTCTAATGGTAGACAGTGGCTCTTACTGGGCTCTGGAGTGGGAAGTGGGAGATGGGGGCATGTTGTAAGTGGATTCATTACTGCCCAGTCTCAATTACATAAGTATAGTACAGAAAAAGCATTTTAGTCATTAGCAACATACATGTAAGTGCTCTCTGAAAATACCGTTTGGTAATGATTGTATTTAATCACCCAGCTTTTTAACCAAGAGTTGTGTCCTCTTTTCCCTTCTTGTGCTGTTAAATGTGCAGAGGGAGAGGATGCCAGGAACAAACAGCTGCATACCATTTTCCCTGCCCACCCCCCCAAATATATGCCTGAAATCCCACGGTCAGTAATGTATTCCTTTGACTAAAGTATTATTCGGTCTTTTCAGTTTTATTTGCAAGCATCAGTTCACCTAGGCAAGGTGACTGATGGGCAAAACACTCCAGGAGTGGGCAGGGGAGTTGGGGGACAAAGTCTGGGGACATCTGGAAGACAAAGTGAGATGAGTATGTGCTTGGGGTGAGGCTTGAATTTCCTGGACCACCATTTAGATCAGTGAAGTGAAGTGAAGTCGCTCAGTCGTGTCCAACTCTTTGCAACCCCATGGACTGTAGCCTGCCAGGCCCCTCTGTCCATAGGATTTTCCGAGCAAGAGTACTGGAGTGGGTTGCCATTCTGAATGGGCTCCAAATAAGAATTTCCAGGGTGAGTTTCTCTTTCCTGGGTTTCAGCAACAAACCAAAATAATCTGACCTTTTGTCCTCCTCCCTGCTTCCTAGGGCCTTGTCCTTTGGACTGTCTTCCCAATACCCCAAACTTGACAAGCTAAAAAGTTAGCCAGTGCTTTTCCCTGCCACCCCCACCCTCAGCAGACAGTCTTCTCCAGCCTCCCTGTCTGGTTGTCAACCTGTTGTTTGTTCCACCTCTCTCCCATGGAGAAGCGCCCTGTCCCTTCCTTGTCCATTTTAACTTTCATATATATCTCGGTCCTCATCCTGCTGCTGTCACCCCTTGCACCTCACCTCTGGCTCTTACTGCAATAATTTCCTAGCTGGTTTCCCTGATTCCAGCCTCTCTCCTTCTTCAATCCAGTCTGTGCAGGTTGCCAGATTAATCTTCCTGAACACAACTTTCATCAAATCCCTCTCCAGCTCCAGCACCCCTACTGCCTTTTGTATTCACTCCAAATGCCTTCATTTGGCTCTCGGGGCCTCTCACCTCCTGCCCTCATTCTTCCAGCGACCCTCCCTCCCCACTTCATCAACCTCGTTTCTCATTTCTCATTATTCCTTAACAGAGCCCTTCTCTTCAGCCAAGCTAATCTGCTTATCATCACCCACATCCACAATTTGTTCCTTTCTATCTCTTATTCTTTTGCACGCAATGTTCCCTCTGCCTGCAAAGCCCTTACCCTCTCAGCTCTAGGAAACTGCATCCTTGACCTTCTTAACAAGCTCCATTAAGATTTAACTTTTCCAGGAAGCCTTCCTGGAATAATTTGATCAACTCAGTTTTTTTTTTTTTTTATTAGCTCGAATCTCATGGAATTGCCAATACAGAACCATTTTTTGAGCTACAGAAACAGTAATTTCTTATGGTTCAATGTAAAACATTCCCATTATTAATTGGTATTTCTTTATATATTGCTTAAGGGACCTTCCCCCCAAATTTCTGAGTCTCTGATTGCCATAACTCTTTGAAAGCAGCATGCGTGTGTGTGCTAGGTCTCTTCAGTCATGTCCGACTCTGTGCAACCCTATGGACTGTAGCTCGCCAGGCTCCTCGGTCCATGGGATTCTCCAGGCAAGAATACAGGAGGTGGATTGCCCTGCCCTCCAAGGGATCTTTCCGACCCAGGTATCAAACCTGAGTCTCATAACTCCTGCATTGGTAGGCAGGTTCTTTACCACTAGCATCATCTGCAGAGATTATATTTTTTTTAATGGGTGCTTAATATTGGCTTTTAATAGATTTCCTTCCTTACACTACAGAGCTTCCCAGGTGGCTCAGTAGTAAAGAATCTGCCTGCCAATGCAGGAGCCACAGTAGACACAGGTTTGATCCCTGGGTTGGGAAGATCCCTTGGAAAAGGAAATGGCAACCAACTCCAGTATTCTTGGCCTGGGAAATCCCGTGGACAGAGGAGCCTGATGGGCTACAGCCCATGGGGTCACCCAGACTTGACTGGGTGACTATGCATACACTATACAGTGGCCCACATCACCATCTCTGTTGTATTGCAGTTAGGGGTGCACATGCATGTCTTGCCAACTGGTCTGTGAATTCTGCACTGGCAAAGGCAAGGTCTAATTCATCTCTGCCACTGCCTCATCCCTAGCACGGTGCCTGGTACATAATAAATCCTCAATAAATAATTGCGGAAATGAGTTGAAGGAATTGCTGCACCCTTTTGCTCTGCAAGGAACAGAGGAGGCTTGGGGATCCTCTCATCCTCAGTTAAGACCTGGAGAAATCAACTTGTGAATCCCCAAGCCCCAGCACATTCAAATTAACAGACACATGTAGATCTCAGCACACAGCAAATCCATGGCAACCAGTCTGGCAGTGCACTCGTCTTTCCCTGGAAGCTGGCCAACTGCTACTTGCAGGCTCAACAGAGCAAGAAAGCCAGCACCAGATAGTTTTTCTATTTCGAGCTTCTGTGCCCTTCCCCACACCTCTGCTGTGTCTGCCTGAATGCTCCTGGGGTGGGGAAAGTAGTATGCTTTTGCTGTGAGTAATTCCTAGATTCATAGATTCAGACCCTGGGGGCGGGAGGGCAGCACTAGCATGCCAGTCTGTCTTAATAAAAATATAAAGCAGTCAATAAAACAGCACCCTTGGAGCCCTCGAGGGCATTGCAAATGCTGTCAGTTAATTCTCCCTGGATTCATTACACAATACTTTCTTTTCAGAGTTGCTGTGGACAGCCCCTGAACTGTTGAGAGCCCCAAGGGGCAGCAGGTTACGTTCTTTTGCAGGAGACGTCTATAGCTTTGCCATCATCATGCAGGAAGTGATGGTCCGGGGCACCCCATTCTGCATGATGGATCTGCCTGCCAAAGGTAAGCAGGAGATGCGAAAAAGGTACCAGGACCCCACCATGATCCAGGTCATCAGGCCAACCTGGCTGTTGTGATTTGCCAAAAGAGTGAACACGGTCCTATGTTTGTGCTAACTGCCTGCTGGTCTGCAAACAGCCTGTGTTGTGTGCAGGTGGGACTTGGAGCCAGGGCACTTTAGGCATTTGGAAGGAAATCCCCCCACCCAAGAAGCTGGTCCTTTTCTGAACTGTGACAGAAGCCAAGAGCCTACAGGACTTTTATGTTAGTTTTTTTTTTTAGCAGCCCCCTACCAGTCCTTTCAGATACCCCCTGCCAGAGATTTCAGTGCCCCCTCCATGATGCTCCTGGATGTCAGAATCCTCCCCTTCTTTCCTTGTGACCCGCCATAGTCTTTCATCCTTATCTCCCATCAGAATCTTTGGCTACCAGGCAGAAGTTTGAGGGGAAACAGGATGCTGACATATTCTAAAAGTATGAACTCACTAGATATTAACTAATTAGGAATGGAAAAATAGTCGGCCCTGCCGACACTGCTTTAACCAAGTGATCAAGGAACATCAATATCATGTCTCCCCTGCCATAATGCACTGAGAAGGGCACAGTACCACCCTTGTGGTCTTCTTGCCCCCAAATGCATAACCTCAGTCTTACCATGAGAAAACATCAGACATAGCCCAACTGAGAGGCATTCTGACTGGTCAGTACTCATCAGAAGTATCAAAGTCATGAAAGACAGGGAAAGAATGAGGAACCATCAAAAACTGGAGGAGACTGAGACATAACAATGAAATATGATATGGATCTTGAATTGGGTTGTGAAACAAAAAAAAAGGATATTGGGGGAAAATAATGAAATTCAAATAAAGACTCTCGATTGGTAATAAGCATTGTACTGATATTAACTTCCTCTGTACTGTGGTTTTATAAGTTGTTAACATTAGGGGGAAGCTGAGTAAAGGAGATATAGGCAATTATTGTACTTTTAGTTTTTTACAACTTTTCTGGAAGTCTATATGTATTTCAAAAGACAAGATTTTAAAAATGCAAAATCAAACCAAACCTAAAATACTTAGTAGTCTTTTGCCCCAACCAAAGTTTTATTTCTACTTAAACCCCCACCCCAACAGTTCCTCATCACAAGGTCAATGAAGCCCAGTCTCCTCACATAAGACACACAGTCTGGTCCCTAGCCGCGTCTCTAGGCTTATCTTCTATCATTCCTCATGCTCCAGCTAAGCTATGTGACTGGCAGTGCCTTGAAATCACCACCATCTCTCCTACGTTGGTGCCTCCTCATGTGTTGCCTGTGCCCTCTCCCCACCTTGCCTCATCCAACTCATGTCACCTTCACTGGGAAACCTTCTCTGACCGTTTAAGTGTGGGATAGATGTCCCCTCTGCGCTGTCTTGTGCATATGTCTGCTAGAGCACTTATATTGCTGGTCCTTGTTTATCTTTCCAATTGAACTATGAGTTCCTCAAGGACATGAACCATGCTGGGCCTAAGGACAGAGGTGACCTAGTTCATTGTCAGTATCCTGACACAGGGACAAGGGAACTTGATGGTATTCTGAGAAAGAGACTGCCTGTACTAGTGAGTTGGGTGGGGCAGTTGCACTCCATAGGGTCAGTTTCCATGGAATCTATTGCACTGGGGCCAGGGTGAGAGATGTGGTGGAGAAACCATCACTGTATGGGCCAGCCTGAGTTAGCAGAGCAGAAGGTGTCATGTCACAAGGAGCAGAGGCAACAACTGAAATTCTTTCATGGAGGCTAGGTGATACTTCTTATGTGGTATAAAGCCATACTGCTGGAGGGTTATAGCCAAAGCAGGGGTAGGAAAGACACACTGGTGGTGCCAGCAAGGTTTGGTTCATGATGAGGATGTGAGAGTCAAGCGTGTGAAGAGGGGACTAGGGATAAGAAATGAGCTGAAGAAATAGTCAGGGCTTATATTTTATCCTGTGGGTAATGAAAATCCATAAAGAGATTTCAAGCAAAGAAGTGACATGGCCAAATTAATGTTTTCAGAATGGTTTGGAGAAGGCTAGGCTGGAAGCAGAGAGACCATGCAAAGTCTGATACATAGTAAATGTTCCACTCAGAGTGGAAGTCAAGCACTAGCAGCCAGGAGGATCCCAATGAAGCCCTGAATGATTTAAAGGTGTTAAGTCCCTTCCCCTAGAGACCAGGCAGGGCCCATAACCTGGGCCTTCAGTGGGGGCTAATTGGGTCTCCTGTGGGGATTGAAAGGCTTAGATATTTGGGGGTGGGTGAAAGGAGCCAGATCATTGATGCAATGAATAAATATCAAGGTCCCATTGTATAGCACAGGCTTCCCTGGTAGCTCAGTGGTAAAGAAACTGCTTGCCAGTGCAAGAGATTTGATCTCTGTGGGCTTGATCCCTGGGTCGGGAAGATCCCCTGGAGAAGGGGATGTCAACCCACTCCAATATTCTTGCCTGTAGAATTCCATGGACAGAGGAGTCTGGTGGGCTACAATCCATGGGGTCGCAAAGAGTCAGACACAACTGAGGGATTTTCATATATAATTATGATATATACCAGAAATTAACACAACATTGTAAATCAACTATATCTCAATAAAAACATAAATAACATGTAGCAGAAGCAGAACAAAGCTATGCTTAAATGATTTTTGTTATTGTTTAGTCATTAAGTCATGTCTTTGCGACCCCATGGACTGTAGGCCACCAGGACCCTATGTCCATGGGCTTTCCCAGGCAAAAATACTGGAATGGGTTGCCATTTCCTCCTCCAAGGGATTTTCCCAACCCAGGGATTGAACCTGCATCTCCTGCATTGGCAGGCAGGTTCTTTATCACTGAGCCACCAGGAAAGCCTGCTTAAATGATACCAAATACCTCAGTTAGTTATTAATAGTTTCTCACTCCCTTTCTCAACTGATTGATATAGCCTTTGCTCAGATATAATTTAGATTCAGGCCACCTAAGGAGAAAGTGAAATAGATGGCCTTTTTGTGGTTTCTCTTGCCCAACGTCATTCTTCTTGGTTAAAACTCAATTATCTTTACCAAATCTTGGTACTTTCCCCACAATTTGTAGACTTTTTTTTTTTTTTTTTTGCTTCCTGACAGAAATCATAGAAAGACTTAAGAAGCCTCCTCCAGTGTACAGACCAGTGGTTCCTCCTGAGCATGCACCCTCAGAATGTCTCCAGCTGATGAAGCAGTGCTGGGCTGAGGCTGCAGAACAACGACCAACATTTGATGAAATATTTAACCAGGTAAGGACTCTGTGAAACTTAGCACTGCCCAGAAGCCATCCTGAAGCCAGCCTACCAAAACGAACTCCTTGGGTTCTCATCATACTGTGGAAGGAACCTCTTGCAAGAGAAAAAAGCATTCATCATTGGGTTGAAGCATGGAACTGGCTATTTGAAGGCCCTTTGGTGCTGGATCATCTCCAGTATATCCCCCAAGAGCATTAGGATTCATTTTGGTCTCTCTTGTATCTGAACCTCTACTGCATACCATCCACAATCTGACCTAACTGACCTTTCAAAGATGAACTTGAACCACTGAGCATTTGCAAGGTCATGTCATTGAGACCATTAGTAGAAGGAGTAGGTGGATCCTGGAATAGATGGGGACCCTCATAGAGCCCTGTTTGCTTTGGAAACTCCAGAGAGCTCTGATGAGTATCTTGTTTAAGTGAAGCCAGATTGTTTTTGGAGGGTATGGGAAAATATGAGGAGTTTGAAAGGGTTTTCAAGATGGAAGGAAGTGCAAACATGGAGTACAAAAGCAGGAGATTCCTTTGGTTCCCAGGGAACTACTTGAGGCAATAAGCCCTGTGAGCTCAGTCATGTCTGACTCTTTGCGACCCCATGGACTGTCACCTGCAGGCTCCTCTGTCCATGGGATTTCCCAGGCAAGAATACTGGAGTGGGTTGCCATTTGCTTCTCCAGGGGACCTACCCAGGGATCAAGCCTGCGTCTCCTGCATTGACAGGCAAATTCTTTACCATTTAGCCACCTGGGAAGCCCTACTTGAGGCAATAAAGTACATGAAAAGTGATAAGCTCCCTCCTTAGGATACTGAGTTTCTAAAGAGCTTGACTCTTTCCCTAGAATTCGGGATTCACCAGGGAAAATGAGGAGCGGGGAGAGAGAGCCCGGCTAAGGGAGCCCTGCTAGGGTGCAGTTCCTATGTCAGAGCATGCACTTGAGGGCTTTGTTCAAGTGAAAGGATACCGAAACTGAGGGAGTGCTGTGTCAGCGGTGGCGGAGAGGCTTTTGAACCTGGCTGGTGTACCGCACTGAGATGCTCAGTGAGTGGCAGGTATCTGAGGTGGAAAACGGTAAGAGTTGGATTGAAAGCCTGGGGGGCCCTGAATATTAAGTCATCCATGTCCCTGGCTCAGAACACCTCCATTAGCCTGGCTGAGTCTCCTGAGGACACTCAAACAGGTGTTCAGTAGTAGTAGGGAAAAGACACAGAACCATGGAGGTCAAATTTCTGAAAACTTACCATGAGGCAGGAAGAAAAGCGTTCACCCTGGTGTTGATGCTAGAGATGTTATTTCAGAAGGCAGCACAGAAGCCGGTGATAGGAGTGCACATCATATGACCTTTAAACAGGATGGCTTGGGGCTGCCCTCACTGAAATGCCTCCCCAATCCGTGCAGCTAATCCAACTGAAATAGGAAGAGGAGGAGGCCCCCTGGGTTAGGCAATAGGGGAATTGGAAAGGTCCCCTGTAGGGGGACACAGCAACCCACTCCAGTATTCTGGCCTGGAGAATCCCATGGACAGAGGAGCCTGGCGGGCTACAGTCCATGGGGTCACATAGAGTCAGACACGACTGAGCATCTGAGCACCAAAGCATCTGAGTTTGCTCCTGCGATTACCAACAGGACCTTGGTGGACAGGTAGATACAGACCAGGCTCAGAAGGAAGCTCATAGTGTTAGCCTTGGGGCATTGAGTGCTACATAGAACACGTGTGAACCCTTATGTGTGTTAAAGGGCTCATTGGGACAGATTCCTAGGTGTTTGTCAAGCAAAATTACCCCCAGTCTTCTCTTGGTGTCAACCCAGCCTTTTGCCTGCTGAATACAGCAGTAAGGAGGGGCTACCCTTCATGAAGATTGAAGGCAGGAGGAGAAGGGGACGACAGAGGATGAGATGGTTGGACGGCCTCACCGACTCAATGGACATGAATTTGAGCAAGCTCTGGGAGTTGGTGATGGACAGGGAAGCCTGGTGTGCTGCACCATGGGGTTGCAAAGAGTCGGACACGACTGAGTGACTGAACTGAACCAATGTTATGACAAGCTCCTTGTCCCTGTAGATGAACAGGGTCCCAGGAGGGCATATTGCAAATCTGTGGCATGCAGCCACCTCTAAAGGATCAGGGGCAAGACCAGTTGAATTTTTACATGACCCTGACATGAAGGCCAAGTGTTAGGAGACACCGTTATTCTTGGGCCCCATGGTGAGAAATAAGGATAGATCTTACGATGCAGATCTTACCAGGCTTTCCTGGTGACTCAGATGGTAAGGAAAATGCCTGCAATGCAGAAGCCCTGGGCTCAATCCCTGGGTCGGGAAGATCCCCTGGAGAAGGAAATGGCAACCCACTTCAGCCTTCTTGCCTGGAGAATTCCATAGACAGAGGAGCCTGCAGGGCTACAATCCATGGGATCACAGAGTCAGACATGACTGGGTGACTAACAAACATTTTTAAAAAAATTGTAAATCTTGGGTTACATTTAAGAGGTCAAGGAACCTCCAGCTGTCCAAGAACTGGTAACATGGTGGCATTAGAAGATAAGTATAGTTTTATAGGTTGATGATCTAGAAGAGTAAAAGAGCCCTCCTCTTTCCCTTATCCCACTTCACGACTGGCCTGAGCTCCAGACCAAATCCTCTTACCTTTGAAGTGGCTACTGCTTATGTGTTAGCACCTCAGAACTGAAGGATACTGACCAGAGAGCACCTTTGCTTAGACTTGAAAGAACCAAAAGGGTAAGGGAAGAACTACTCTGGAAAAAGAGCCCTGTGAGTGGGCCAGGGTAACAGTAGAGTGAGAAGTGACTTTTCCTATTTATACCTGGGTTTACATCTCTTGCCCTGGCATTTTAGAGGAAGGAATGTGTGATAAAGGGTCTTGCTCCATCACCTCTAAGTTTAAGGAGTAAGAATTCTCTGGCTCTCTTTCTGCTTTACTTCCAGTTTAAAACTTTCAATAAAGGGAAGAAGACTAATATTATTGACTCTATGCTTCGGATGCTGGAGCAATATTCTAGCAACTTGGAAGATTTGATCCAGGAGCGAACTGAAGAGCTGGAAATTGAAAAACAGAAAACGGAAAAGCTCCTAACACAGATGCTACCACCGTATGTGTGAACACCTGAGGAGTGTGAATGCTTGTAACAGTGTGTTCTATTAAAAATACTAAAAAAAAAGTGCCCATCAGCTAACTGCTCCCTCCACGTGTCCTGTACCCTCTCTACTCCCAGTAGGTTTGAGTCACACCTTCAAATCAAAGAATTGGAAAACCCAGGGAGCAGAGCACACTTCCTGATTTTCCACTACTTGTGTATTATGCTAGTCATTTACATTTTTGGTGCCTTGGTTTTTCTGTTTGTCATTTCATGACTTTGCCTGGAAGTTGACCAATTAAAAGGAGACAGTTTTTTGAGCTCCTAGAGGGAAGTAGCTGGGTTGTTTTTCTAAGCTTTTCCTTCCTTAGAGTGAGAGCCTTATGTGTTGCTACCATTTCCAAATTTTTCAAGTCCCCTTATCATGATCTGCTAGGAGATAATCAGGGAAGTTAGTCTCCTGCAAAGGCAACCTCCTGGGAACATTTCCTGCCCCCAGGTGGGGTGGAGTGGTTCGGTCGGGGAAGCAGAGAAAGAAGGATAGAGAGTTGGAAAAAGTCCACAAAGGAACAAACCAGGACTCTCTGCTCAATGATGTATTCCAGCACCTGGCACATTGCCTGGCACATTGTAAGCACTCAATATCTGTTTGTAAGATAAATGAAAGAATGAGTGTTTGCATCCCGGTGACATTTTCTTCCTTCTCACCTACTTGGCAGTGAATTTTGGAGAAATTGTGTTCTAGCAGATGTGGCCTGGAGGGAGGCCTGTGTCCTCTGAGGAATATCTGTGTCTGCTTTTCAGATCAGTTGCTGAATCTCTCAAAAAGGGCTGCACAGTCGAACCAGAGGGCTTTGACTTGGTCACCTTGTACTTCAGTGACATTGTGGGCTTCACTACCATCTCAGCCATGAGTGAGCCCATTGAGGTGGTGGATCTTCTCAATGACCTGTACACCCTCTTTGATGCCATCATTGGCAGTCATGATGTCTACAAGGTATGTTACTTAGCAGGACAATATGTTGCAGAGAGCAATTTTGATATAGGCCCACCTGTGTGTACTCCAAAATTGAAGGAAGGATGCAATTTTATCGAATGCTGTTATTTAGGAATTAAAATTTAAATAGTATACCACTTCCATTGGTCTCCCTTTGAAAACGAAGGCCAAATAAAATGCATATAATGTCACATTTTTCAAAATAACAAGCTCAACATGGCAAGAGATTGCTGGTAAGATTTCTTTTGAGCTGTTTTCTAGAACTGGGACTAAGAAGAGATTGAAACCAAAAAGTATTATTGTTCTTCAGTTTCCAAGTACCCACAGGACAGGCACAGAAGGGCATACAAAAGTGTTAGTGTTTGGCCCATAGTTGATGACTAAGTTCATCTTGGGAAAATGTTTGTATATATAATATGTGCTGTTAAAATTTGTTTCCCTCCTTTAGGTACTGTTTTTATACAGGAGGAAACTCAACATTGGACCTGAGGCTCTCTGGGATTGCTACAGGGTAACCTAAAGCCCACCTAGTGGTCTGAGGTCTCAGGAAGTGATTAATTGTGAGGTTGTAACCTGCTGCTCCCACTTCCACCGATCCTCCAGCGTGTCACTTTCCACTATTTCTATGGTGGCAGAAGATGAGTGGAGAACAGATGACTATATTCACTCATTTCAGTGCCATGCTTCTTTCCCCTTGATTTTATGTGTTGCCCTGTCTCTAGGCAGAAAAATGACTAAAAATCTCATAGCTGCGTAGGAACATGTCCATGTTGTCTGCAACATCGAAACTTGTTTTAGTAATGGAAAAAGATGCCCCAGGCATCCCACACTTTAGACAGCTTCTCTGTCCCAGGAACCCAGCTGGAGCTAGAGAATGAGTAGCTTCATTCATTGGATCCTTCACAGTAGCCTGAAAGGTTCCAACTCTCAAATCACACACAGGGCAGTGTGTCTATCTCAGATTAGACAGGGCTCTTTCAGGTCAAGTAAAGAGCCTCAGGGCTAGGCCAAGCTGCCTAAATAGGGCTCAGAAACAGGCATCATGCCTGTCAATCAGCATGAGTTGCAAACTAATCAAGAAGCACACGTGGAAACCATGGTGGAGGAAAAATCCATGGAATCAGACTACCTGTCTTAACTTGTTGAATTCAAGCAGCCTGAAGAGAAAAACAAATCACTGAAAACTAATTCAGTTGAAATTAAAATCAAAGATGATTCAGTGTGGACAGTAACACAGCCACGGGTTTAATCAATCCAGCTGATACTGTTCAGACAATTGTTGGGGGTCTTGGGAATGAGGCTGTTAGGTATTTTGATACTTTGTGGCTGCAATAGGAAGCTAGCGGGCTGTTTTCAGGACAGAGTAGGGCTATATGAATCCAAAAATTACATCTAAGTATTCAGTCCTTTTTAATAAAAATGACACAGTACAGAGGAAATAAAAATTGAACCAGTGGTGGATCACCAAATCCGTTTGTATTTTCATTTTCTTTACCTATAAAATTGGACTCACCTCCCCTGGCACTTGATAATCTGAAGTGGAAGTGAGAAGGCTGCTGCAGAATTATGAAGTTGGTGATTTGTTTTTAGTTTCAGTTTTCCTACTACCACTGCATCTCAACCAGACCTTTTCTATGCCTCATCTACCCTTTCTGTGTCCTTATTCTGATTTATGCAACCCGTATTCCCCATACCAGCGTCACATCAAGGCCAAGAAGCACCCATGTTCCCTGTCCTTCTAATTTTCTCATCCATATCCCTGGGGTCTCCTGGGTGACTGACTCGTTAAAGCTGAATAATCAACCACCAGTCAATGATAAGAGCCAGCCAGTGAGTTTCTCCCTCCCGTACATATAGTATTTGCATTGTACCATTGCCTTCTGCTGTGTGGGCAGGCATGCTTATTTATCTGAGAGCAGGAATCTTTTTCTCAAATTGTATCAGGTAAGGGAGGTCCTGAATGGAAGCATCCTGAGGTACAAAGCCCCATAGGTGCAAAGGATCACTATAGAAAGTCATAACGTGAAGCCTACTGCCAAGTACTAAATTTTATCTGGAACTGAGTCATAGGCACAGTCCTATGGTTTATTTCAAGTCACATCAGTTTGGCTATGATGAAGATGGTGATGATGATGATGGTAATGGCTGGCACTTCTCATCCCCCAGGCAGGTTTTAATTGTTTTGACATATATTATTTTGTCCTTAAGACACTCTATGAGGTGGGTGCTCTCATTATCCCTATTTTACAGATAAGGATACTGAAGCACAGAGGGGAAAAGTTATGCGACTAAGGCCACACAGTTTGTAAAAGGTGCATCTGGGATTCCAAACAAGGCTGTGTGACTTCAGGGTTTCATGCTCTTAACCATGGTGCCCTGTGAGTGCAGTTATTTAGGAGAACATAGTTTTTGTTTTTTTTTTTTTGTCCATTTAAAAAAATTTATTCATTTTAATTAAAGGATAATTGCTTTACAATATTGTGTTGATTTCTGCCACACATCAACATGAATCAGCCATAAGTATACTTATGTCCCCTCCCTCTTGAACCTCCCTCCCACCTCCCACCCCTTCCCACCCTCTAGGTTGCTAAAGAGCCTTGGTTTAAGTTCCCTGAGTCACCCAGCAAATTCCCATTGGCTATCTATTTTACATATGTTAGTGTATATGTTTCCATATATATGTCAATATATGATATTTGTTTTTCTTTCTGACTTACTTCACTCTGTGTAATAGGCTCTAGGTTGATCCACCTTACTAGAACTGACTCAAATGTGTTCCTTTATATGACTGAGTCCATTATATATATATGTACTACAGCTTCTTTATTATATATATGTACCACAGCTTCTTTATCCACTCATCTGTCTGTGGACATCTAGGTTGCTTCCATGTTCTAGCTATTGTAAA
The DNA here is from genome assembly GCF_963930625.1 of Muntiacus reevesi. NCBI lineage: Eukaryota > Metazoa > Chordata > Mammalia > Artiodactyla > Cervidae > Muntiacus > Muntiacus reevesi. Next base: position 141,227,577 of record NC_089271.1, read on the forward strand.
TAGTGCTCCAGTGAACACTGGGGTACATGTATCTTTTTCAGTTTTGTTTTCCTCGGGGTATATGCTTAGTAGCGGGATGGCTGGGTAATGTAGTTTTATTCCTAGTTTTTTAGGGTATCTAGGAGAACATAAAGTTTTAACTGAATGGAAACTTGTACTAGCAGTCTGACAGGCACATTTCATAGACATCCCTTCAGCTTACTTATCTTTTGGATTTACTTGCAAAGCTTCACCTTACTAGTCACTAGAAAGAGTGGATACGCTTCTGTGGGGAAGACGAGGAGCACTGAGTCACCTTTATTCACAGGTGTCCAGCTCTAACTGCCGCCTGCAAAGCAGTAGAGGGCTAGTACTGCTGCTCCTTAGAGAGACAGTGCTACGACAGGGAGCTGGCGGGAAAAGACAGTTCTCATACCTGAGGAAGCTGCAAAACTCTCATATTAGCAAGGCAAAGTAGAAGAAACAGACTGTTTCACTTCCTTCCTTTCCTTTTCCCTATATTTGCCTTAAAGCTACCCTGGCTCTTTGACCCCAAATGGTCTAGAGAAATGCTTGCTGGGAAAGCACCTTCTCCAGGGGTGCTCCCCAGTGAATATCCATGGGCAGTGCCAGAAATCTCCTCTTTCCCTTGCCCCAGGAATTATTTGGAGCCGGAGAGTTCACTAGGGCCAGACAGGAACCTGAGAAGTAACTGTAGAATCTATGAGTGTAAGACTTAAACATCAGTATTGTTAAAATAAGTTTCTTAAATGATTCTACTGTGCAGCCAGGCCTGTGAAGCACTGAGAGCCTCTTTCTGACTTCCTCACTTTACAAGAAGAACACTTAGCGTCCATCATACCCTTTAATTGTATGAAAGCTCACATGTGCATTCATGTATGCGTGCTCTCTCTCTCTCTCTCTCTCTCTCTCTCTCACACACACACACACACACACATTATTTACTTGCTAATTCTATTTCCCCTGATTTCCAGGTAGAGACCATTGGAGATGCTTACATGGTGGCCTCAGGCCTCCCAAAGAGGAATGGCATGAGGCATGCAGCCGAGATTGCAAACATGTCCCTAGACATCCTCAGCTCCGTGGGTACCTTCAAGATGCGGCACATGCCAGAGGTGCCAGTCCGGATTCGAATAGGCCTGCACTCAGGTAACAACCAGCAGCAAAAGTGGTAGAAAACATTATGCACCTCAAGGAAAGGCTGGAAACAGGAGGAAGAGGGTAGTTCTTCCCTGATTATTGGCAGCTGGGTTATCCAGGTGTCTAGTGCTGCATCATTCCTTTTTGTCTCCCCAAGTTTCCTCTCCTTCCAGCACCTGCCCTACCCCAGTGGGCAGAAGCTCTTGTTCTAAGTACCAAACCCTTCCAGTCCACCTTTCTTGTTAGAGCCAACATCTCCGTGTTTATGATACAAGACCAGCCTGCATATGTAGTATTTAAAGGATCATTCCTTTAATTTGTTGAAGTCTCAACTGCTGGAGTATTTTTTCTCCCACCTCCCTCCTCACTTGCTTGAACATCTTCAGGATGGCCCTTCATTGTACCCTTTCCATCTGTCTTTATACATTCCCAGGTATCTTCTCAGGTCTCTCATCTATTAGCTTCTACTCACCTCCTGTTTATCTTTGCTCTTCTAGGCCCCTTTTCTTCTCCCATCATTTTCACCCCTTTCCTACCATTGTGTAGAAGAATGATTGACATTTATCACGCAATTTCTTCACTATCCACTCCCTCTTTAGCCCCTTTGCCATCTGGCTTCAGCCCTCACCACTTTTCCCAGCCCTAGCCTGCCCCTATCTCTGCAGCATTTGGTATTCTTGACAATTCCCCCCCAATTGGCTTTTATGACCTGCTCCTCACTCTCTGAATGTTTCTTGTCTATTTCATATACTGGCTCCCTTAGCAATTCCTGCTCTCTAGCTGCTCCCACATTTTCTGCAAAGCTCTGAGCTGCGATCTCCTTGCTCTCTGTATGTCCTGACCTTGAATTCATTTCTCAGCTCACTCCAAACTGGCTTTCATTTTTTACCGTTGTCTGATAATCTCATCTGTCTTTGTCTGTGTGCATGCTCAGTTGTGTCCGACTCTTTGTGACCCCAGGGACTGTAGCCTGCCAGGCTCCTCTGTCCATGGAATATTTCAGGCAAGAATACTGGGCTGGGTTGGCATTTCTTTCTCCAGGGGATCTTCCACATTCAGGGATCAAACCTGCATCCTTTGTACCTTCTGCACTGGCAGGCAGATTCTTCACCACTGTGCCACCTGGAAAGCCTTCTGTCTTTATCTATATTGATATGTCCCAGGGTTCTGTCCTTCATCCACTGTTTCTCTCCCCTACTATGCTCTTCTGGGTGATCTCATCCATGTCTGTGGTTTAACTACCACTTGTGTACTGATGACTTCCAACTCCACAACTTCAACACCTGTCTTCTCCCTTAAGCTTCAGCCCTGTATATCAGTCTTACTGCTGACATTTCCATTTGAATGTTCCACACGGACATCAGACCAACACATCCAAAACAGAGTGACTTTCTACCCATATAAATGATCTCCTCTTCCTGTATTTGTTTTCTATTTCAGTTGGTGTCACTACCATTCACCTAGTTATTCCAGTTAGTATTAAGAGTCATCCTCCTTGACTCTGCCCTCACTCTGATCTTCACCATTCAACCAATTACTAAGTCTTACCTTTTCAATATTTACATTCAATATTTACATTTTACCTTTTCAATATTTCTTGATTCTGTCTTGTTTCTTCTTGACTGTCACTACTCAAGTCTAGGCCACCAGTATCTCTTGCCTGGATCACTGCAATAACATCTTCTTGCTTCCACTCTTGCTTCTTTCTATCCATCCTTCTCATAGTTATTATCATAATCTATCTTTGCTTGCCTGTCCATCCATTAAACTATAAGCTCCTTGATGGCAGGAATCATATCTTACTCATGTTTATATCCTGAGTGCTTAGCACATAGATGATTTTCATTACTTTTCTTTTAAACAGGAGCCTTCATCTCTCATTGCTGCTTCAGTTTCACATTAACAACTCCCCTCGGCACAACTCTTCTTGGATGATTTACCATTACTTCAAATCTTGCATTTCTGAAACTTCAAGTCATCTTTTCCCACAAACCAGCATAAGTTCACAAGCCCACATGCTGATTTTCTCATGGTTGTCAATCAGACAGTCAACATGTCTGTTGGTTCTCCTTCTCTAATGTCTTTCTCTTTTATCACTCCTTTTTGCCCTCTATCACCACCTCCTTTCCAGTACCTACAACTTTGTGCTTGAGTTACTGCAATAGTCACTTAACTGTTTTCCCTGGTTTTACTTTCTCCCCTTTCAGTGCATTCTATACACTGATGTGAGAAAAAAAAGAAAAAGAATTTTCATCATGTAATTCCCTGCTCAGAATTCTCTAGTGGTTCAAGGTCCACCATCTTGTACAACCCAATAACCAATCTTATCTCTAGTTTCTCCCTAGGCACCTGAACTAAGCAGACTGCTTTCTATAAGAGCTTCCCAAAATTCCAAATTCAATCCCAACCACAAACCTTTGATTTTTGTCCCTTTTCTCCTACTCAAATCCAACTCACTCATCAAGATCTAAATCAAATCCTACCTTCTCCATTGGATCTTTTCGGACTGAACCATGCCTTAATAAGCAACCCCTCTCCCATTTTCTAAACTATTAGAGCACTTCTGCCTGTACCATTTATCTTGCCTCAACCGTACATTGTCTTGGATTGTTGCTTAATTGCTTCTGGTTTGGTAGTCTCCTCTCTTCGATTAAGCTCTAAATTCCTACAGAACTGAGACTACATGATACATTTCTTTTTTATTCCCTTTGGTGCCTAGTTCAGTGCTCAGTGAATGCTTCTTAATGGGTGAGACATGAATTATAATGAGAAACATAACTTTTGTAGTTTTCTTTTTAACTTTTATTCTTACAAATGAATGTTCAGAAGGAATTTTTTAGAGCAAAAATAATTATTTTGTGTGTGCATGCTTAGTTGCTCAGTCATGTCTGACTCTATGCGACCCCATGGACTGTAGCCTGCCAGGCTCCTCTGTCCATGGGGATTCTCCAGGCAAGAATAATGGAGTGAGTTGCCATGCCCTCCTCCAGGGGATCTTCCCAACCCGGGGTTCAAACCCAGGTCTCTCGCATTGCAGGCGAATTCTTTACCATCTGAGTGACCAGGGAAGCCCTTCTCTAACTCAGGAAACAGCAAAAAGATAATGCTAAACAATTTTCACTTAGAACAGAGACAAGAAAGGTGAAGCTGGAGACATTTCTAGATCTTTTTGAACTAGATTTTCAGTATGGTTGCTAAAATTTCTTTCAAGTAATGTTCATTCTCTGAACAGTTTTCATGGTTGTATTAAAACATAAAAGCAAAAACCATTCTAAGGGCAAATAGAAAATATTCTCAGATTATCTTTATATACTACCCTTCCATGCCCCTAACACAAATGATTGAATGTCAACTATACTTCTTTTCAGATTTTCCAACTGTCTTAGCAATAATTCTCTTTATAGACACAACTTGGGAGACATATAGCCCCATGGATACCTCCTTCCAACCCTAAGGCACAAGAAAGACTCACATTTTCCCCTTGAAACAAACATGCTTGGATTCTGAATCCCTGCCCAGGCTTTCCTGATTGGGTTTAATGCTTGGTTGTCCATATTGACAGATATAAGCATCTTGGGTGTAACTGTTACTTGGAACAAAGGCATCAATTAGAAGGGTAATCATTTCTGCATTGTCATAAATTTGCTTTCTTGTAGGGCAAAGAGTTCATTACTCACCGTAAGACTTCCTTCAGAGTCCCAGAGCTATTTAGTGGCAACTTTTTTTTCCATTTATTTTTATTAGTTGGAGGCTAATTACTTTACAATATTGTAGTGGGTTTTGTCATACATTGACATGAATCAGCCATGGAGTTACATGTATTCCAAGTGGCAACTTTAATCTTTCTTGCAGCTACATTCCTTCCCTTGGCAGTGTCCCTCTATTAGCATTGGATCATACCTGTTGACTATAATCCTGATTACCTGTGCTCCTCTATAGGGCCGGTTGTTGCTGGAGTGGTGGGCCTCACCATGCCCAGATACTGCTTGTTTGGAGACACTGTGAACACAGCTTCTCGGATGGAATCAACAGGGTTACGTGAGTACCTCTAGAGGAATGAATGGGATGGTAATCTCCTGCTACTGGGAAAGTGATTCTTTCTCAAGAGAGGGGAAAGAGAGCAGAGATGTTTGAATGTTTCAGAGAATTGTTAAAAGGTAATTTGAGAATCTTAAGGGGATGTAACACACAGGTTTTTGTCTCTAATGGCAAACCAGTAGGGGGTGATGTTGGACTGAACATGTACCTTTTTTGTTTTGGAAATGAAGCTGTAGCTAGGTGACACTGAAACAGCCAGCAATTTGATCAAAACAACAACAAAAAAATCCTTTGGGTAAAGGAAAAAATTGGCCAGCCTGGTGGGTTTGTGGGCATCATATTGAAAAAAGAAATAAGAAAGGCACTGACATTTTTAGTTTTTCAACTAGTTTGTAGAGACACACCCAGAGTCAACTACCTCCCAACCAGCTGATGTTTCCTGCTTTAGTCCTCTTTTGAACTAGTTAGGACCCCAGGAGGTCTGGCTTCATCAAAGCACCCTCAAATTTAGCTAGCAATAATTCTTCAATCTGAGGAGCTTGGAATTCTGAAATAATTTCAACTTGCCTGTATATAAAACTCTTAGCTTCTATCAAACCAGATATGGTATCTTAGGTGCCATTTCTCCCCCATTGCTTTGAGAAGAAAGCTATACAAACCATTATGCCATTTGTCTGTGGCTGACAACACTTTCTTGTTTATTTCCTATCACTCTTAAGGCAATGTCAGAATCACAATGTGCTTTACCTATATCATAGTTAGGCAAAGTGATTTGTTCAAGCTAATATAAAAAAACAGAGACAACAATAGATTTTATGTACAGTTTTCACGGATTACATATTAGAAAAAATCACTTACGCCCTTAGCAACCCTGGCTCTGGCAGCTACTAAGCAAGACAAGCTCTTCTCAAACTTCAGCAGTGTATGCAACCTAGTCCCTGATGATATGGTGGCTTATATCACAGTGGGTGGTGCCCTGTCTGACCCCACGTCTCATCACTCATGTGCAGAAACAGGCCTGTACAATAGGTCCAGTCTTAGTCAATCTAGCCCGTGCAGCCATGATAAAGGAGGCAGCACGGAACTTAGAAGTTGTTGTCAGAATAAATTTTCTGACATCTGGCAAAGTCTTCAAATGCCACAGACATGGCAGAGTCCATGGGAGTAGTCATCCAGGAACTGCTGCAGGCGTATAAATTTGCTCTGGAAGTGCAACCCAAGAGGAAGTGAAACTGGCACAGTAGTCTGGACTGATGTAAGCCTGTAGAACAGTGAAGTCATATTCTGGTCTGCACCAGGGAGACTCCACACATTATGTTGGAAATACAGAGCTGAGAGCGGAGAGTGGATTTTCAGATTCAGCCAGCACCTTGTCCATTGATCAGATAGGAAGTAGAAAATGGAGTGAATCACGCACCGCAGATGTATATGAAGCACTGACTCTGTAAGGAAGGCATTGTGAGGGATATAGAGAAGTATACATATGTAGTCTCTGCACTACAGAAACTGGTTAGAGTGCTTTTCTGGAAGCTAAAGACTGTGACTGAAGCATGACATTAAGTGCTACTCCTGACTGAAGACCTGTAAAGAGGTAGCTTCTAAGTTCGTGTTGAATATGAGATTAGGACGCATCATAGGTCTATTTTTAAAAAATCAGTTTCATCAACACCTCTTTTATGCTCAGTTGAATCTGCTGATTCTAAAATGGAAGTGACTAGTGACCCAGCCCTGGAGTGATCTTCCTTGCCACACAACTGGATGGTGGTTGGAATCAGCTATCTCTCTGTGTTGAACTGTGTGTTCGCCATCAGTAGGATTATTCTATTGAGATATTCCCTCATGACCAGATGCTAGTGGAATGTCACACATAGGGCTAGCTAGGGACACACTAGGTGACTTTTAAGAACCATTTGGAGTGGAGGTTTGGGGATGACCATGAAGTAGTGAGGAAGACACAAATGACAATACTGAGCTGTCAAGAGAAGGAAAGTCATTGTAGAAGACAGCAAAAATTTCTTGCGGTTCTTTTCACTCATGCCATGTACTCGGATTATACTCAGATTCTAAAAGAATTATTGGGAACATTGTAAAGCAAATATACTCCAACAAAAAGTAATAAATGAAAGAAAAAGAATTATTAGGTTAGCTGATAAGTTTTCCAGTAAATCTTATGCAAAAACCCAAACGAACTTTTTGGCCAGCCTCAATACTTTCTCAAGTGTGTGTGGGACTGTCTTGGACTTTTATTGACCACTCAGCCTGAACAAGATCTTACTTCCCAGGAAGACAGTTTTCAGGACAGTTAAGGATCCTACCTCAGTTAAATGATTGCTCTTCACCAAAGAATTACACTTAATTTCTGAATAGACATTTTAGTCATAGTTCCCCAGTCTCTTATCCTAAGTTGGTGTTAGTTGGAAAATCATTCATTTATGTGTGTACACAGCTAGAGGCATCTGCCAAAAAAGATAGCTATAGATGTAGTCACCACACAATGTTGGCAGAGGTCTTTTCTCTGCCATTCTCATCTCATTTCTCATCAATTTCTCATTGATGTCTCATTTTAAGTATAGCAGTGTTGAAAGATAGTTGGATGAATATGTATGGAAAAGATACCCTTTTGTCTCTTAAGTAGGATATGCCAACCTTGAGGGCTCAGCCCCAGCAGCAGCCTGTGAGACTGTAACTTCCCTCAGAGGAGGTCACATTTCAGCTGAGGGCAAGTAGTGGTTACTGTTTTCTTCATCTCAACAATTTCTATTGCATGGCCTTTCATCTGAGATAGTAGACTAGGAGGCTGATAGGTGCTACAGCTAATGCTTTATTTGGGCCTGGTGAGGAAGACCATCCCTTCCCCTTACCTCCTCCTGTGAAACCCTAACTAAAGCATACTCTCTCTCTCAGGGATTCTGCTTAGGGTCTCGTCCATTTAGAAGTGGGAGCATTTATGACATTAATATTCTGTCACTGATTTTACCTGAAAGGACTCAGAGTCATGCCTCTCTTGCTTTTGCAGCTTATCGCATTCACGTCAGTCATAGCACAGTGACAATTCTTCGAACCCTGGGTGAAGGCTATGAAGTGGAGCTTCGAGGAAGAACAGAGCTCAAGGTATAATGTCCTTTTGTTTTTTGAGTCAAACCACTTGGACACACCTGCTTCTGGAGAGGTCGTGGTCTGCTGAAAGAGTTTACCTGGGTGTTTGAGACTCAGAGCTGTAATTCGGGCAGGATTAATTCCATGTGTGGTTCCCCAAAGATCATTCCCTTTGCCTCAGTTTTCATCTCTTTAAAATATGGCTGCAGTGAGAAGGATTGTTAAAAGTCCCTCTGCATTTTTCAGACTGTGAGTTGCATTTTTCTCTCTTAAAAAATTGCCCAGAATTTTGCATTATTATTTACATTGTCTGACTTCCATCTCATTTAGTATCTGGCAGTGCCAGGTGTTGTTCAATAAACTACACTACTGGGGAGTTTGGATTTTCTGTCCTTTGGCTTGGTGGCCCTCCTTTCACATTTTTCATCCACAGCATCAATCCCCTGTGTACAGAGAAGCTTTATGTATTTCCCCAAGGACCAGGAAGAATGAAGTCAGTTCTGATGAAAGACAAACATAGCACCTTTTCTTTGTGAGAACTATCAATTGATCTAGGATTCAGGGTTAGACTAATCTCTCTCTTTTTCACCATTTCCTCTGGATGGCCCTAGGGCCCCTGGTGGTCCCAGCTGTAAGAGACTCTAGAGGTTTGATCATTTAATGCCTTCAAATTTCAGATGAAGAGCCAAGGCCCAAAATGGTGAAGTAATTTGATCAGGGTCACATAGTCAATTGACAGCAGAGTCAAGCCATAACCCAGGAAGCCTGACTTCTCCTTCATTAATCTTTCTCTTTTAAAATAATGTTTATTTATTTATTTTTGTCTGTGCTAGGTGTTTGTTACTTTCTCTAGTTGTGGCGAGTTGGGGCTACTCTTCATTGCAGCATGTGGGCTTTTCATTTCGGTGGCTTCTCTTGTGTAGCATGGGATCTAGGGAATGTGGGCTCAATAGTTGAGGCTCCCCAGCTCTAAAACACAGGCTCAATAGTTGTGGCACATGGGCTTAGTTGCCCTTCTGCATGTGGGATCTTCCCAGACCAGAGATTGAACCCATGTCTCCTGCATTGGCAGGCAAATTCGTTTCCACTGAGCCACCAGGGAATCCCTAGTAGTCTTTCTATGATACCATTGTGCATGAAAATTATTTTCTCAGTGATTATTCTCTGTGTGTAGTTGCTCAGTCAAGTTTGACTCTTTGTGACCCTATGGACTATAGCCCACCAGGCTCCTCGGTCCATGGGGATTCTCCAGGCAAGAATACTGGAGAGGGTTGCCATTCCTTCCTCCAGGGGATCTTCCCAACCTAGGGATCAAACCCAGGTCTCCCTCATTGCAGGCGGATTATTTACTGTTTGAGCCATCAAGGAAGCCCAAATCTCCGGCAAAGCAAAATCTGGGCACTGAGTGATGCATAATTTGTTTCTGTCACTGGTATGCCTTCCCCAAATGGTTGCATTTTACATATAAAGGAATTTCAGAAGTCGAAGATCGAAAGGCCTGATTATAGTTGATCAGTTAATTCCTTCTATGGCTAATCCTAGATTGTCCCTTCCAATAGATCCTTAATGTCTTCTAGCAGGGGAAATAGATCACTTATTAGGGGACAGAGGTTTCTTTCCCACCTCTGCAGAGAACACAAAGATATGATGGAGTGGTGATATTACATGGGCAATGAATCAAGTCACCCAAGGCTTTTGTGATCCCTCTATATATTTGGTCATTTCTCAGCAGAGGAGGACAAAGGTGGCTTAGTTTCCTGAAGCACTTGCCTCCCTATGTTACTAAACACAAATTCCCTCATTTAAGAGAGAACTTAAGGGCTGAAGAGGTGCCACTTTATGCAACTGAAAAGGAAAAATATGCCGTCACCACCCGCCCCCCCCCCCCCCCCCCCAGATTTTTATTGCCTCTTGCCATACTGGTTAGGAATAATCACACCTTTGGGTGGTTCACAGACAAAAGCAGGACTACTTCAAAAGGGCCTTTTGCAAGTCATAGTTTCCCCTATCCCAGGGAATATGCAGGAAGAGGCAGCAAGAGGCTGCCCCCTAAGGCCAGCCACATCAAGCCTTGGCTATTGGGTTATCAGGGGCTACCTGAGGAAGAGAGATTGAGAGGGAGATACTGAGAGAGAAGTGAGGTTGCCCCAGGGGAAAGGAAGGACCAGCGAGAAGAAAGATAAGGATGGGAAGTAAGACCCAAAGGAAGGAAGGAAGGAAGAAGAGGGGAGATCTTTTCTGTCTCTGAGCCTCCACCTCCCCACCAGGGAAAGGTATTGACTATCACCTAGTAGGGACTGGGGGACAGAGGATTCCTTGTCCCTTGAGGATATGCAATATATTCCAGCACACTTCAAAAACTCTGTTTCAATATTTCCACCCCTCATCCACTCTGTGCTGCTGGAAAGCATGAATTGCTCTAGTACATGGGTCAGAAGGACCATATTTGATGGGGAGCCAGGTGTGATTTCAAAGTTGATGGCCAAAAGCATCCTCTCCTTCCAGCTGGCTGATGCTTAAAATTCCTCCATCAGAGCCTCTTCTCTTAAGCTCAAGGCTTGGCGCCATCATCAACAACACTCTCCTCCGCCAACCCCATCCCCTCTCCATTGGAGTGATGACGCTTTAAGTTGTTTCTCTTAGTGGGATCAAAGATGTGGGTTGGGTTGGCTGAGAGAAGAAAATACAGAGCAGTTGAGTAATTGGGTGGGTGAGGGGTACAAAGAGAGACACCAAAATAAGGAAGCTTAGAAGAAGACACATTGAGAGATGAGAAGCCCATGCTCTCTAGGAAGTTGTCCCACTGTCCACTCCAACCCCCTCTTGTACTGGGCTGTGCTTAGTCGCTCAGTCGTGTCCAACTATTTGCGACCCCATGAACTATAGCCTACTAGGATCCTCTGTCCATGGGGATTCTCCAGGTAAGAATACTGGAGTGGGTTGCCATGCCCTCCTCCAGGGGATCTTCCCAACTCAGGGATTGAACCCAGGTCCCCTGCACTGCAGGCAGATTCTTCACTGTCTGAGCCACCAGGGAAGCCCAGGAATACTGGAGTGGGTAGCCTATCACTTCTTCAGGGGATGTTTCTGACCCAGGAATCAAACCAGGGTCTCCTGCATTGCAGGCGGATTCTTTACCAGCTGAGCTACCACAGTGGCACAAAAATCATCAGTGCTTAACTGGCTATTTCTTTTTTTTGCAGTATTTTTCTCCAAGTAGCCTGGTGATAAGTCATCTTATTACCTCGTCTCTTACATGAATGAGTCCTGCTTCACTTATCATTTTCCTGACAAGTTTGAAGCTCCTTGTTGAGACTTTGTATATATCTAGGCTTATCACATGCTTTTGCCAGGACTTCTCAGGTAGATTTACATTCTAAAAAGATTTTCCCAAATGGTTGTTCTCAGGTGGTTTCTGTTGTCTTTGCCAGAGGTGGACATTTACACACCAGCAATTGAACTAAACAGTAATGAAGTTGTATTGACAGAGTCATGAAGGTCAGAAGGTCTGGTCTGTAATTCTTGTCCCATCGATGACTCAACGTGTCACATTGGACAAGTAACTTTATCTTCCCTGTGCTTCCATTTCTCAACATAGAGTCCCCTTCTGACCTGTGATTATCAGGAAACTCATTAATTGCAAGCTTTAAAATTACCAACAGCTGCTTTTTGGTCGCTAGACCTGCCCCTTGACTCCAGTGTGTGGGAAAAGCTATGCAGTGGAGAGGGAAGAACATTTAAACTTTGGCGTCTACATGTAAACTAGACTTATTGTGATCCTGAAACTAACATAATTGTTTGTTTGTTGTTCAGTCGCTCAGTTGCTCTTCGCAACACCACGGACTGCAGCACACTCAACTTCCCTGTCCTCCACTACCTTATATGTCAATTCCACCTCCATAAAATATAGAAAGTCATAGTAAAAAATAAATAAAGTTTATAGTCTAGCAGAGTTGGGATCAAAGTCCCACCTATGCCAAGTCATTTTATAATGATAAACAAGGGCCCCATTTGCAGAATGAAGTTAATAATAAACCTGTTTTCCAGAGTTTTTATGAGGATTAAATAAGACAGGAGATGTCTTAAAAGTGTCGGGCCAAAGGAAGGTGCTATTATTTGGGAGGTCTCTGGGACTGCCTAGGGATTGATACTGAGTCAAAGAGTTCGCTTTAGGCTTTAGTTGTTGCTTACTTGTTTCCCCACTCTCTCTCTCTCCTTTCAACAGAATTTTGGAGTATGATGGATAAACAGAGAGCTAGGATTCTAAGAATTCTCCTGGATGGGCTCCAAAACCTCAGAGCACCCCTGGAGCTCCCCAGCATATTCTTTGATTTGGAAGCTTGCCTGAGTCCATAACACTCCCATCCCATTTTGCAACCATTAGTTTTGGCATCCCAGCATGTCCTAGGACTCACCCAAATATCTGGACAGTCCTGGCATCTGCAAAAGTTCCCTTGGGTATTGGCATGCTGTCCTGATAGCTTCTAGAGCTCAAGAAAAACAGTTGACTATGGCTGGGGCTTGGGGTCAAGTTTTGAGAGTATGTTTTACCAAAGCGAGGTCCAGTGACACAGTGAGTATTCCAAATACTCAAGCAATTAGAATGCCAGGGAATGGAATAGTCTCTGTTTATTGAGCACCTATTCTATATGAGATGCCGAACGAGATTCTGTGAGGAAAAGAAACTGCTTAAGAGGCAGAAGAGTTGGGCTTCTGTTTAGGGCCCAAGATATGGCCTGATAGTTGTTTTTATTTAACTACGCTGTGAGCTCCTTGAGGACAAATCCATCTCTGTATTTTCAGCCCAGGCACAATGAGGGTGAAATAAATTTAAGAATGAGTGATATGAGCATATTTTCAAGTTGCTCACTTCTTCTGGTCCCAAATAGTTCAATTATATGAGCTTAGGGTGGGTTGGCTGTCTGTTCAGAGAGGTTGGGCTGTTGTGGTGTTCTCTTCCTCATAGAGGGCTCACTCAGTCTTGAACCAAATATTTGTGAAAAGTTTTAGGATTCTCCAATTAAATATGCTAATAATTATTATGGTTGTTGTCATGATTGCTAAGGGATGAATACATGTGATATAAAATAGAGAATAATGGATTTGATATTTAAAGGGGCAAACCAAATTGGAATTTCTAAGTTAAGCAATTTAGAACTGTTCCAAATAAGATCTGCTGAGAGTGAGACCATATTTCAGATTAATGAGTTGGAAACACATCCCATTAGTTTTCTCAGTCTTGGTAAACACATTTTCCCCTTATGGATTGGGGGAAATGGGAGGACAGACAAAACAGAATTGAAAGGAGGAGAGAGAACCATGCTGTTGAGGAGGACTGATTGAAGAAGAGGGGAGGGCAGGGCAGGGGCAGAAAATGTGGCTCTTTGGAAGTCATCACTCAGGCTCTGGGGCAATGAACTTGATTTTACATTCTTTCTCTCTTCTCGGACCTGTGGTTCTTGACAGTCGACTAGTGGGGCTGTAGGCGGAGGCCTCCCTGGGGTCTCTCTCTACCTGTAAGACACCCTTGGCAGGAAGAAAAGAAACACTGCAGAAATGCAGACTTCTCAAAGCAGCCAGGATGCCCTGGGCTTAAGAACTAAGTTGCATGGTGTGCTTTCCATTTTTATTCCCTTTTTGGGTTTTGTGACAGCCATTGGATGGTGGAGGGTTGCAGGGAGGTGGACTCTGAACGTATGTACTCTGGGTACAAAAGACAACAGGTTGACTAATGCCAAAAGATCAGGGCAAAAATGACAGACAAAATCTTCAATTGAACATACAGCTCTTTGGCAGCAGTGAAGCGAAACAGCCACATATTCCCAAAGATGGAGCTGTGTGGCGGCGGGTAGGCAAAACATCTAGATGACAACTTGAAATGCTGTTCGCTTTTCATCTAACTGTGGTGGCAGGTTATGGAGCTTTTCTCTGTGTGTGTGCGTGTGTGTTAGTTTCTCAGTCATGTCCAACTCTTTGCAACCCCATAGACTGCAGCCCACCAGGCCCCCCCTGTCCATGGGATTCTCCAGGCAAGAACACTTGCCATTTCCTTGTCTGAACCTTAGGTATATATGACAAGGAAGCGTATTGGAAGGAAGATGCCAGGGAGTGGGGACAAGGGGAAAGCAGAGGCAGTTTCTGAGCCAAATGGAATGTTTGTAGACATTCCATTCCTATTGACCAGAAAGAAAAATTGGTTATAGTACCTTTAAGATTTTCCATCTTTTCTCTAATAAGGGCAGAGGCACAGAAGAGACCTTCTGGCTGGTTGGGAAAAAGGGCTTCACGAAGCCCCTTCCTGTGCCCCCACCAGTGGGCAAAGATGGGTAAGTGGAGATCACACTTAATTAGCGTCTTCCCATGCCCCTCTCTGCCACATCCTCTTCGCTAACTATTTTTGTGTTGCTCCTGCCCCACAGGCAAGTGGGCCATGGCCTGCAACCAGTAGAGATTGCAGCCTTCCAAAGAAGAAAAGCAGAAAAGCAGCTGGTGAGAAACAAGCCATAAGGTAATGGCCAGCAGGGAAACAGAGCCCAGGAGCTGGCCAAACTTTCAAAGCTGGGACTCCCTTTGGCATGGGTGCTAGTGTCCGCCTACACTCTGTTGGCATAGTGTGATGGAGTTGGCGAAATTCCAAGGTCTACTGAGTTGTGCAAAAACCTTGTGAGGAGGCCTGTTTCAGAGCGAGCTGCCTCAGAGGGAGGTTGGCTGCTCCAGCCTGGGAGAGCTCCTTGCCTCCTGCGCTGATGACATGTTTGAATGTTAACAAGGCTGGCCTTGTTATCCAGTTCTCAGGCAGGTGCACCCGTCTCTCCCATTGTCCAGCACCTGGTGGGCCACCTCAGGCCTTTAGAGATATTCTTCTATCTAAGCCACATGGCAAGATGCTTATGTCATTTCCTCTTGCAGCCCTGCCTGATTGCTTCTGAGGTTGGTCTTGCCAACCAAAATAAGACTGGCAACTCCTTAACTGCCTGGCTTGAATTCAGGACAATTTCCTTCATCTCTCCTCCCTGAAAAGAAGGGTATCATTCCCAAGCAAAAACAACAGATCAATTATCAAGGATTCTCCCCCATGTATCTCTCTCAGAAGAATCCAGTGCCCTATTGGGCTCCTGTCAGTGTCTCTTCTCTTATCTTGTTTTCTTATTCCTTCTTTCATGGAGACACTGACCCTCAGACCATCACTTCCTCCACATAGCCTTGGAAATCACAAGATTCTAAAGTAAACGTTCAGGCGTCTCCACACACTCCTGTATCCTTGTCTTTTTAACATGTTCCAGAATAATCACAATTCTAGCTGCTACACAACGACCAAAGGCCATATACTTCCTCTTTTCCCAGTGGCCTCTGTTAACTTTGTCTGCTGTTGATAACTGCTTTTCTCCTAAGAAAGCCAAGGTATCCTCATTTCTGTGATGATCACAGGTATCCTCTCTGAGTTATAACATTTATGCTTCAGAAATCTTCTGTACTGAGCACATGGCTGCCCTGCAGCCCCTGCACCACCCTCTGCCACCCTGCCACCTAGGCCTGGACTCTGTTCTTTTCTCTTGACCAGTACAAGCAAATAAGCAACTGGTCTCTGTCTCTCTGACTCTCTCGCAGCAGAAAAGGGTTTGGAAGCTCTTGAAGGATTTTCCCTTTGGTAGGGTAGCATGGGCATTGGAGGTACTGTACAAGAACCTATGCATTCCTAAGAATGTGTTGGAGTTGGCAGCAGAAAACACTGAAGCAGGCTTACCATCATTGGCTGTGTGTTGGGTAGCACTTTTCCAGCATTGCAGCTGGGTATGACTGAGGCCATTTACACTCACTCATCTAGGTCCCCTTGCTAGAGGGGAAGATGCTGTGGGCCGTGAGTCTATGAGACAGATTGAAGCCAATTGGCTCAAAAGTGAATTTGACCACTGGCCTCATTAGCATGGGCTTCCCTGGTGGCTTAACGGTAAAGAATCTGCCTGCAATGCAGGAGATACAGGTTTGATCTCTGGGTTGGGAAGATCCCCTGGAGAAGGGCATGGCTACCCACTCCAGTATTCTTGCCTGGAGAATCCCATGGACAGAAGAGCTTGGTGGGCTACAGTCCACAGGGTTGCAAAGAGTCGGACACGACTTAGTGACTGAACAGGCACGCAGTCATTAGCACTTGGGCGTTAATCAGCATGTTAATTGGCCACAATGGCTTTGGCAGGTTGTGCAAATCACAAAAATCCTCAAAAAGAGCACCCCCAATAAATTTTAGAAGGCTTGACCTAAATCCAAGAGTTCCCAGACATTTCACTTACCTCTCATTAAATGTTCTATGTTGCTGTCACCCAGTAACACCACCTATTCCAGAATGTTTCCAACTTTTTATGACTTTTCAGGTTGACCCTTAGTGAGATAGACCCAACTTGTGAAAGACCTGCAAGACCATGGGAGCCATTGAGGAGAAACTCAAAACCTTTAGAGAGCACTGTGGTGTCAGACAGGGTGGGAGGAAAGATCCTGAGAAAGGGGGTATAACTTTGGTGAGCCGACTCCAGGACTTGCCTTTCAGTCTGTGCCCTGCTGTCTACTATAGCTTCTTCCTCTTGTCCTCCAATATCTACCATTTCCTAAAACTTCCTCGAGGTTATTACTTTATCTGTTTACTTTCCCTTAACTTTCATCAACTGTGGTTCATGTGGGATTGACAAGCCTCCTCTTAGATATACCATTAGTTAAGTGTTGCTCATTCTTGTCCAACTCTTTGCAACCTCATGGACTGCAGCCTGCCAGGCTGCTCTGTCCATGGGATTCTCCAGGCAAGAATACTGGAATGGGGAGTCAGTCCCTCCTCCAGGGGATCTTCCCAACCCAGGGATCAAACCTGGGTGTCCTGCATTGCTCTCAGATTCTTTACCGTCTGAGCCACCAGGGAAGCCCAGATATACCATAGATATACCTTTTGGAGAGGACGGGGCAATTCATCTAAAATTATAATGAAGTTGAACTGAGCTACATGCTCAGGAGGACTGGGAACTTTCATTTTCATGTGGACTAGGAGAAATGAAGAAGTTGGCAGTTTTGAAGAATGAAGGATCACAGTGGAGGCTTTGGGATGAGACAAAAGCAATGAATCCCTAGGAGATGGAAGAAGGGTGAAAACAAGTATGAGGGTGGGAAAGTCTGTTTAGATTCCCTTACTTCAAAACTTATGCTTTGAGTTTTCCTTGAACCCAAAGAATGGGAAGAAAGCATGCTTTTCCTTCTGCTCTCAAGACCTAGGACCTCCATGAGAGAGCTAATACAACTCTGCTTCATGTGGTGTGGGCAGCCTTTGTGGACTGGCCTAGAAACTTGACCACCACATATGTAACAGCTTCCATGCAGCAAGGCATTCCAAATTCCAAATCATTGACTTACAAATGTTTAGGACACATCTCATTAGTTAATTAAGAATTACCTATATATTAATATGCCTCCTCTTTTGTGTTAAAATTGGTAAAAAACAAACAAACAACAAAAAACCTTGTTAATAGCAACATTATGCAACTGTAATTATGCAGTCCTGACAAATGTAATGATGTTTATTTGTTCAACAATCCAGGTAAGTTCAGCAATTTGCAAGCTGCTGGTGGAGTAGCATGGTATTGCAGGGTTGGAATCATTCATATTGAAAGCCTATGAAAGGCCTAGGATGGGGAAGGTATACTTACTGTTTCCTCTTTCTCCCACCCAGGAGTGAAGGGCTCCATGAATGGAATCTTCTCTTGGTGAAGCAGTGGAAAAGCTTGCTTCAGTTCAACAAATTGATCTGCCTGGGCAAGAAATTAGTGAACGATGTTACCTCTGAGGATGACCAATCTCTAGGGTTACTCAAGCCTAATTCTACTGAAAGGGGGCCTCTGGGAAATAACCTTAATAAGCTTTGCTCACTATACATCTATTCCCAAAAGACCATTTGAATGTATACTACAATGAATGTGAACCCTAAAGAAGGGCAGAGAACCACCTCCAAGTTTAGTCATTCCAAAATAGCAGGTCCTACTTGGACTAAGATAAGAAGGTCTCTATTTTCACAGAAAAAAGTAGGAGGCACTTTGTTTTCTTTTTCATTTCGTTTGAATCTCTAGAAAGTATTTAATGAGCATAATTTATAACTCAGATACTATGAGATTAGTGCCAGGAAAAAAAAATCTTCCAGCAAACATACATCTGAATCCCAGTGCACTGTGACCTCAGTTGGCTGGAATGCATAGGCAGGAGGAGGGGGGAGAAGGATCTGGTTGATTGTGTTGTTTGGATAACTGAGGGCTAAAAAGAAGTTCCTTTGCTGATCGCTTATTACTCAAAATCTTTCCAAAACTGCCATGGTCTCTTTTCTTGTCTAAGTAAGGAGAATTTAGGTAACATAACTGAATTGTCTTTGCTAGGTGAGTAGCTCACTGGGTCTCTTGGTCATATTCTGAACATTGACAGAGCAGAGATACTGTCAGGGTAAAAGATACAGAAGTCATAGACCGACTTGAGCAATTCCCTTAAAGTATGGTGCTTTCCCTCCCTTTTCCTGCCCACCCTGCCTTTCAAGCCCACCCTGCCCTTAAAATAAATCCCTCTGAACATTTGTTTTTACTTTCTGCTTTTAGTTTTCCAGAGTCTACTTTCAAGGGGTTGTTGGCAGTGGCTTGCCACAGTCACATGGACTGAAGCAATAAGGCTTAAGTCACAGGCATGTTTAAAATAGTTAAGCAAGCTTTTCCTCTTTTTTATTATAAAAAATAATCTCTTTATTAAAACAGCTGAACCCAAACATATCAGCTAGTAAAGCAGTTAATTCTTTTAGAACAAACCTTTTTAAAGAAAGAAATGCCTAAGGTATAATTTGATACCTTTCTCACTAATATTTAATTTTTCCATTATCAACTCACCCTGAATCTGAGGTTAGAGTCAAAAGCTCTTCCCAGCAGTTTTTCCTTAGTCTTCAGTCAAAGCACCCTTGGACTATTTCTTTTTTCACAGAAGCTCACTTCTCCTAGCCTTAGGGTGGTCTATTTACTATGCTAAAGCTCTTCAAGAGGATGCAGAAAAGGCTCAAGTTGCCTTTCAATCTCCTTGAACTGAGTTTCTAATCCCCTTTTCTAGACATGGAAGAGGAGGAGGAGACATGAAATATCATCCTCTACCAGTGAGAAGGGTCAGTCCAAAGCTGAACTTTTAAGGCTTCTAGGAAGAGGCAAAGCCTGAGGGAAGTTTCAAAGAAAGGTATCAACTCAAAACATTACTTGACTTCTAGAGGAGGTGGCACTGCCCTCTTCTATGAATATGGAAAGATTTTTTGGAGAGTGGGGGCAAGGGAGGCACAATGAGGCTGCACCTGTAGACATTATGGATCAGGATTCTCCCAGACATAGTCTAGTGCTTTAACCCTAGGAACTATCTGGTCCCTGGGCTGAACATGTAAAGTAAGGACTGACCAGCCATGGTGTTTAGTGAGCCATAAGATTAAGAGTGTGATTGCTAGCTCTGGATCTAATCCTGCCTACCCTTTAGTTCCCTCCTTAGTATTTCTGTAGTCCAGCGTACCAGCCAAGCCTACCTTGTCTAGCCTGCTAGTCCTGTCTTGGTTGTGATCACATCTTCCTTTGCTTGATTCTGTCATGAACCTCTATCTAAAATCACTCCCTCCTTTCTTGGATTCTTTTTCATTAAAGCCTTCTGCATTGACCAAAACTAAGCTTTCTTCAATTTGCCTTAGTGTTTTTAATTATTCATGGAGAAGAAAAACACTCTACTTTCAGGTACCATTTGATTTATTTAGTGGAGTAAAGCCCGATTCTTGTAGACAACCAATTATTTCTCTATTCGTCTTGCTAATAACACAGGAGGTTGAGTTGGTGGTTAAGAGGGACCAAAATGATTTTTTCAAAATGATGTTTTTCTAAATAACATGTATTCATTTGTACAAAACAACTTGGAAAACAATTTAGACAAGGTTTTAAAATAGATATTTAAATTACTTTTTTATCACATCTCTTATATCTGCTTGTTTTCTTGTGATTTGCCTCTTCTCAAGATGGATTATTTGAAAAAGAAAGCCAAATGCTGATGAACTACAAGTTGGGCTCTGCTTACTTGAGGTTTTGCTGTACTCTACAAATGTAACATAACAAAATGGTCATCCTATGGGGATTATTTAAATCCATTTAGGTTGTTTTTTTTTCCTTACTGATCTCAACAGCAATACGTGTTCATTGTAGAAAATTTAGAAAACACAGTAAGGCACAAAGGAAATTAAAATTGTTCAAAATCCCTTTAGATCCTTAATTCTATTTTATCATTCCTGTTTGGGATCACTTAATAGATTATTGCATGTTATTATAATATTCATCCATCCAAAGAATACCTGAAGTCAATCTGATTCTCAAATTAGTACATTTTACTTTTATTGCTGGCAGTGTTACTCGTATTTTTGACAGTAGAAGTGAATCTGTTTAGATTGTGGGCAGCTTTCAGTGATCCACTTGTTTCTTATTTCACTTGGTGTAGCTAAGCAGGAGGAGATAGCAGATGGCTATCTACCTCATCTGTAACTCGGTTTACTACACAGAGCTACTCTACCAAGAAGTGTTGTTCCAAGGACTCCCATTCTGCCTACATTGTCTTAGTATAAACGATTTTATTACCAGGCTACTCATCTCGTCACATTCTTGTCCTTAATCCAAGTGGAATCTCCTTCAAGGAGTGGGAGGTGGCAAACAGCCAAATGGTAATACTTCGTACACTGGGTGGTCACATCTATGTGACATCAAGCAATTGAATGTAACTTGAAAACTCAGTAAGCATTAATTATACAAAAGGCCACAATGGATTGGTCCTTTTATTTTAGCCTCCTCTATAGCCAAAGCTGGTTGACCTAATCAAGCACATTTCCCACCTGGCTGGTTATTTCTAGCCCATTAAAATAATGGAATCTGCAATATGATTCTCTCTTACCCTTTCTCTGGTCCATGTCATCTTCTCAGGTCAAGATGATTGATAGGTAGATCACAGACATAGATACAAGGTACCTTTTAAAAACATACATCTGTTATTTGTGAGTTGTTTGGGTTTCTCTGGAGTGGTTTGTAAAAACCCTGCTATCTTACCTCTTTTCCAGTTTGGATTTGCTGCTGGCCAAGCAATAGTGGATCTCTTTCAAAGAGGCACTGAGAGCAGAGGTGACCACTAATCTATATTCTAACTTTGGCTCACTGCAAATTAGATGCCACTAAAGATTTTTCAAAGGTGACCTAATTCCAAACAAATGAATGTGCACATAGAGTTATAGAGCTGGAGGGCTTTGGAAACCATCAACCCTGTTGAAATGTGGAAGAGTATATTAAGGTCCAGAGAGGAGAAGCCATCTTCCTAAATTCACCTTCTAGTTAAGAAAAGAGGGGCTATTCTTACAAAGTCAAAAAGAGATCTGAGTTATCGAGGACAACCCCTGACCCTTAGGAACACCTCTTAGAATTCCTGGGGTAAGACCCTTAACTGTAAAAATGGGCATAACCTTGGTGGTAATACTTCGGTTTGGGGTGTTTTTGAGCTAGTTGACTGTATTGACATCAAAGTCCAGACAGAGAGAATAGCAGATTCCTTGGTCACTAAATCACCTGTATCACACAGATATGATCTCATCCAGAGCCATATATGTTCCTAAGTTGATTTGGTCTGAGTGGATAGAAAACAAACCTCCAGTTCTGTTCAGCCTCATGGATTTATTTGTAGTTGATAGCACATGGTCTTAGTTCTATTTATAGAATTAAAGTCTCAGAAATACCTGAGAAGAGGCCTGACTTCAGAGGACATCTTAGGGACATTTTCACTGTGCTGATCATCCAACTAAGAGCTCCAGTTATATAATGAAGGAAGTCAGAGGAGAACCAAGCCTGCAAACTTCAAAGCGAGATAAGATCCAATTCTGATTACTCCTGTAGACACCACCTTTCTCCTCCAGAGTCGTGAAATCTGCGTTGTGGGTATAGTTGTGTACCCAGTGAGAATAGACTGGCCGGGGAGGGACTTTGACCTGCACTCACTGGCTCCAGCTGCTTCAGGGAGATTGACTCCATCATGGGCAGCATGGTAAATTTCTCATGATCATGCTTTTCTGGAATGAAAGATCAAAGGAAAAGCAATTGCCCTGAGCAATTGCTTAGAATCCTCTAGGGAACTAGCTGATGGAGGTAGGTTCTTTATAAATGGCAGTATATTAACTTAACTGGGACATATTTGGTGTGATTAAGAAGCAAGACCTGCCTGTTCTTTTAGGTATCCCTTGGTCCAGGAACAATCTACAGTCAGATTAAATTCATTGGGATGGTTGTGAGTCTGTAGAACCTGTCTCATTGGTCAGATTTGAGTTGACTTGGTCACTGACCCCAAAGGACAAATGTTAACATGAAAAACCTTTATTTGTGTCTATAAAGCATAAAACTAATGGTTTGTTGTGGTGACAGTATTCCAAAAGGGTGTCATATGATGGTCATGTTACTCTAGAGAAGTAAATTTTTTCCCTCTCTGTGTATATCTCCATCTAAATTTCATTGTACTTTTCTGGGGTTAAAGTTTAGATCTTATAATTTTCTTTAACTTCCTTCTATAGTTTATGCTGTAGCCCAAACCTATTGCTTGCTCTTTCTCCTGACCTTTTCTGATTCCTTGACTTTATTCATAATTTTTCTTCTACCTGAAATTCCCTCTGGCCTTCTACCACCACAGGAGGCCAATCTTTCAAAGTCTAGTCAAATATCACTTCCTCCAAAAAGCCTTCCTTGTTCCCAATGGAGATATGTCCCTATTTCTCAATTTCTGTAATAATTTTACCTATACTTCTTTAATGGCTGTATAATATTAACTTGTTTTATAGCTATTTGTATACTTATTGTCTCTACTTTGATCTCAAGAGAAAAAAAATAAATGTTACAAGCTTCTTGATGACAGGAACCATGTTCAATTCATCTTTGTACGCTGCATAGTGCTTGACATATATAAAAGGCACTCAATAAATATTTGTTGAATTAATAAATGAATGTTTCTATGCCTCTCTGTGTACCTTCCCTCTGTGCATTTTCATCTCTTTTCCTTTTTTATTTAATGTTTTTCTGGTATTCCCATCCATCTTTCTGTCTCCTACCACCCTTCTCTCTCTGTATCTCTCTCTCTCTCTCTCTCTCTATATATATATATATAGATATATATGTATAATTTAATTAGCCATTATAAAAAAGCAAGATGTATTTTGTATTTGTTGTGTTTATTAAGTTGAGGTTAAATACCTTGCTTTTCACTTAAAAAGTAATCATGTTTTCATATTTCCCTCAGAAAATTTCCAAGAGATAAATTAAGTCACATTTTTGTTATGCCATTATTGGTTAACTTTTTTTTTTTCTTGATGGCCACTGACCTTTAATAGCAAAAATGTTTCCCATCCATGCACTGAAAAGAATCTAATTATTGTTTACTACAGTTTTCTCTTAAGGCATTGAGACGGGCCAGTTTTAGGAATTATAATACTTAGCCAAGAAGACTAAAGAACTAAATGGGGGTCATTATAGCTCTCTTGATATAGTGAAAGGATACAATGGAGAGCAAAGTTTCACTTTGCTTTATGAGGTCTCAGGAGATAGCTGCTGCTGCTGCTAAGTCACTTCAGTCGTATCTGACTCTGTGGGACCCCATAGACGGCAGCCCACAGGCTCCACCGTCCCTGGGATTCTCCAGGCAAGAATACTGGAGTGGGTTGCCATTTCCTTCTCCAATACATGAAAGTGAAAAGTGAAAGTGAAGTCGCTCAGTCGTGTCCGACTCTTCGCGACCCCATGGACTGCAGCCCATCAGGCTCCTCTGTCCATGGGATTTTCCAGGCAAGAGTACTGGAGTGGGTTGCCATTGCCTTCTCCCTCAGGAGATAGAATCTGTATCAAATGACAAAAGCTAGAGACATAAGGTCAATATAAAGAAGAATTTTCTAGAAATCAGAGCAGTCTAAAAATGAATGTTTGGGCATCAGAAATAGTTCTCTGTTATGAGGGGTATTCAAATAGAGGCTGAATGACTGTGTGGTGGGGAGAAAGTAGGTGATGTTTTTAGGATTGTATGGGGGGTTGCTATAAATGATCTTTAAGATCTCTTCCCACTCTGAGAGTATTTGGGTCTGTGATTCCCTAACATGCCTCCTTAAAATAGACCTAAGCAGTTTTCAAGTTTTAAAAACATATAAGAACAGATTAATTCAAATTGAAAACAGAATAAAAGTTTATAGGAAACAGAACTAGAAAGTTCAGACAGCATTATGATAAATTACTGTCTTTGACCACTAAATTTTACTCTGAGTTTCTTGGTAGTTAAGGTAAAAATGGAAGAAATCAACAAAATTTAGTCACATGGTTCTCTGTCAAGTTAAAAAAAAAAGATGCCTGTGAGTTCATCTGCCCAGACAGATATTTTTTTCCTGCCACTAAATTCTAGGAGGAATTTTACATGTAATTCCTTGTATAATAGGTAGTGTTTATTATAATGGACAGTGTGGTTTTACAAAAGATACAAATATAATCTTTAAATGGAAATGTCTTTTTTCCCCCTTCAAAAAAGGCAATGTGTGTAAAAAGTAAAATCTTAAGCCAGTAAGACTTTTTTCTCTCAGAAAGCTAAGATATAATGATTAAGTTGCTTTCTGTTGATCTGCCCCAATATGGAGACCCAGTACAGAGAAACTAGAAGAATGAATAGTTAACATGACCCTTCATTTTTCTTTCATTTCAGTTGCTCAGTTGTGTCCGACTCTTTGCGACCCCATGAATTGCAGCACGCCAGGCCTCCCTGTCCATCACCAACTCCCAGAGTTTACTCAAACTCATGTCCATCAAGTTGGTGACGCCATCCAGCCATCTCATTCTCTGTCGTCCCCTTCTCCTCCTGCCCCCAATCCCTCCCAGCATCAGGGTCTTTTCCAACGAGTCAACTCTTCGCATGAGGTGGCCAAAGTATTGGAGTTTCAGCTTCATCATCAGTCCTTCCAATGAACACCCAGGACTTATCTCCTTCAGGATGGACTGGTTGGATCTCCTTGCAGTCCAAGGGACTCTCAAGAGTGTTCTCCAGCACCACAGTTCAAAAGCATCAATTTTTCGGTGCTCAGCTTTCTTCACAGTCCAACTCTCACATCCATACAGTACCACTGGAAAAACCATAACCTTGACCAGATGGACCTTTGTTGGCAAAGTAATGTCTCTGCTTTTTAATATGTTATCTAGGTTGGTCATAACTTTCTTTCCAAGGAGTAAGCGTCTTTTAATTTCATGGCTGCAGTCACCATCTGCAGTGATTTTGGAGCCCCCCAAAATAAAGTCTGTCACTGTTTCCATTTATTTGCCATCTATTTGCTGTTCCCATCTATTTGCTATGAAGTGATAGGACTGGATGCCATGATCTTAGTTTTCTGAATGTTGAGTTTTAAGCCAACTTTTTCACTCTCCTCTTTCACTTTCATCAAGAGGCTCTTTAGTTCTTCTTCACTTTCTGCCATAAGAGTGGTGTCATCTGTGTATCTGAGGTTATTGATATTTCTCCCAGCAACCTTGATTCCAGCTTGTGCTTCATCCAGCCTAGCATTTTGCATGATGTACTCTGCATATAAGTTAAATAAGCAGGGTGACAACATACAGCCTTGACGTACTCCTTTCCAGATTTTGAACCAGTCTGTTGTTCCATGTCTGGTTCTAGCTGTTGCTTCTTGACCTGCATACAGATTTCTCAGGAGGCAGGTCAGGTGGTCTGGTATTTCCATCTCTTTAAGAAGTTTCCACAGTTTGTTGTGATGCACAGAGTCAAAGGCTTTGGCATAGCCAATAAAGCAAAAGTATATGTTTTTCTCTAACTTTCTTGCTTTCTCGATGATCAAGTTGATGTTGGCAATTTGATCTCTGGTTCCTCTGCCTTTTCTAAATCCAGCTTGAACATCTGGAAGTTCATTGTTCACATACTGTTGAAGCCTGACTTGGAGAATTTTGAGTATCACTTTGCTAGTGTGTGAGATGAGTGCAGTTGTGTGGTAGTTTGAGCATTCTTTGACATTTGCCTTTCTTTGGGATTGGAAAGAAAACTGACCTTTTCCAGTCCCATGGCCACTGCTGAGTTTTCCAAATTTGCTGGCATATTGAGTGCAGCACTTTCACAGCATCCATCATCTTTGAGGATTTGAAATAGCTCAACTGGAATTCCATCACCTCCACTAGCTTTGTTTGTAGTGATGCTTCCTAAGGCCCACTTGACTTTGCCTTCTAGGATGTCAGGCTCTAGGTGCGTGATCACACCATCGTGATTATCTGGGTCATGAACATCTTTTTTTGTATAGTTCTTCTGTGTATTCTTGCCACCTCTTCTTAATATCTTCTGCTTCTGTTAGGTCTGTCACATTTCTGTCCTTTATTGTGCCCATCTTTTTATGAAATATTCCCTGCTAATTACTTGCTGGCAAAGTGAGAGGGTAACAGGCAGAAGAGGAGGAAATAGACTGCAAGTGTCAGACGTTCTTTTTCCTTCTCTATACAAAATTAAAAGGAGGTTTCTTTTAAAATTCTGTGTTGCCATGACAACACCTGGTTGCACCTGAACTTAACTTTTCTCAAACCTTGAGTTAACCAATGTGTTTTTCTTATGGAAATGTTTTCCTTAAGCTATGTTAATGAACTGTGTATTTACCTTAGACTCTGTCTTTCTTCAAGTTGGTTCAGTCTAAGTCTCAGAAGCAATAATGGTTCAACAAACCAGTATGTTTTACTCATGGAAATGTTCTCTTAAGCTATGTTTATGAAACTATGTATTTCCTTGGAAATCTGCCTTTCTTCAAGATTCATGTCAATTGTTTTATGGCCTGGGATGACTCACCTTGTGTCAATGCTATCTCAAAATGCATGTTGTGGGTGAGGGGCCTGGTGCCACTCTCTAAGTTTTGAGACACTTCCTTTCTCTAATTAGCAGCTTGCTGATAGGTATATATATATAGCTATATATATATAGCTTCTAGCAAGGGGGCACTCTTTCGGCCCCCTCTATGTCTATGTCAGAAGCTTTCTCTATCTCTTTTATACTTTAGTGGAACTTTATCGCACAAAAGCTCTGAGCAATCAAGTCTCGTCATTGGCCCCGGATAGAATCCTGGCATTGTTCACGGCTCATAGCTTTGTCAAGCGGCAACCTTTGCATAAGACAATAGAGAGATGCATCCTGGTCCTACCTCTCCAATAGAGATGCCCTGAGGATGGAAGAAGAGAAAATACATGTCAGAGCACTGTAAGAGAAAGTTATAATATCTAACCATATGTCAAGCGTGAGGGATATAGTGTTATTGCCACCAGACTGCATCTCACCAGGGCCTAGGCCTCTGGCAGGGCTTTGGTGGTTAGCAACTGGGAAAAGTCAGTTGGTCAGGTTTGCTATGAAGTATCATTGCACATCTACAGGGGCAAGGCATCCAACCTCATGGAAAGATGGTTTTGAGAAATTAATGAAGCTTTGATAGAGTAAGGACTCTCATTGTCCAGTATCAGAGTAGGTCTTAGTCAAAGACATAGGCTAGCAACCAAAAGTAATTTCAAAATAATTCAAATTTTCAGGCTGATCAAAAACCATGAAGGGGATTCAGAACAACTCATTTAATACCCCTTTGTCTCCTGTGGTTTTTTTGCATCACATTCCACAGGTCTCCAGTGTCTCTCTCCTTAATTTGTCCCCCACACTTCTAACTTTTCCAGGACTTCCCGGCAGAACAGTTCTCTTTTCTCAATGTTTCCCTCTCTCCAAGTACTTCATTATGTGTATTGGCTTAGAATGCAGCCTAAATCCTTTCCTTCTGCTTCTGATATATTCCTGTTCTCTCTTCTTGGTTGTGTATCACAAAAGGCCAAAAATTAGTTTTGTCAAACATAGGAGAGAGATACTGGAATGTTGAGAATCTGATAAAATAAAACTCAACTTCTCCTTGTTGCACTGCGAGAGGGAGAAGATTGTTAACATATACACATGAATAATTTTCACCCCATTACACACCACAACATGGAAATTTAGTCAATTCTTCATTATAGACAGATGGATCATCAGAATAACTCACTTTCACTCTTTTGTTATTAACTCAATTTCTCTTGTTTTTCACTCCAACTTATAGAACAGATTTTCCCACAAGAGTTGGAAACAAAGACCCTTGGAAACAATAGCTAATTATCACAAAACCTCCTTGTGGATGTGGTGAGAAAAGGTAAAAGCCTGGTGGAAAGGCAGGGGTTCCTCCTGGACTGGTTGTATATATCATTCTAAAAGATGATCTGTGCAGAAGGAACAAGGAAGAGTGGACTAAACCTCCCAGTGCTTCCTATGTCTTCCCTTTGCGATGCAACTTCTCAATATTTGGCTTGTGGTATGAAATTCCCAAGCTTTAGGAATACCTCTTCAAACAAAAACCCAACCCCAGATTCTAAAGCCAAATGTAAATATTTTGGTAACTGATCACACCTTTCATTCTTATCTATTGGCAAAGATTCTGGTTAAAAGACAGAAGCTGAGTTGAAAGTCCCTTAGTGATGTGGAGAAAACACTTTCGTCCTCTCATTTATGGCTCTAAAACACCGGCTATAGAGTTAAAGAAATGTTAACTTCTGTGTATTTTAGAAAGACCCAGGAAGTATACAGTATGTCTAAATTTCTTCAAGATCCCACCCAGATTAAGACTGTAAATAATTTTTGTGGTCCTTCTAACCTTACTATTCCACGTAAGTCATGGGATGCCAATACCAGATGAGATATGCCTTCTGATTATAGATATGGGAAATAGTAGTTTGCATAAACATATCAATGAAAATAACTCAGTGATTCATACCAGTGTTGGCACAATGTCTAAAGCACTTAGCAAAGGCTCTGACATGTATTAATGAGAAAGCAGGTCAAGCTTAATGGTGATGAAAAGGATATTCATCCTTAATCATCTACCCAAATATCTCACCTACAGACCCCTCCATATACAGTTTTCATACCTTGTTGCTTTTTTTTTTATAGTGCCAGCAAGTAGATTCATAGAATTTCAAAGCTGGAAGGGACCTCAAAGATCAGTTTGTTCAACTTCTTATTTGATAGACTGGGAAACTATTCCTAGAGAAGAAAGACTGGGAAACTATTCCTAGAGAAGAAAGTACCCTCTCTAAGTTTGCACAGCTGGTTAGTGGCAGAACTGGGACTGCTACTTTCTTTTTCTCTGTTTCAGGTGCATCGTTACTGTTAAATTCAAACACTGGCTATTGGCAGAGTATCCACTATTGAAAAGGCACCAAGTGTCCTCCATAACTCCTGCACTTCAATATATTCTGACCCCTTTCCATTATGAAGCTGATGAAGCCTTAGTAATTAATTAGATCTTCATGTGGCACTATCATTTCTAACCTGCTCCATGATCTTGCATTTTCTCCCTTCATCTTTGGCACCAATTGAAAAAGCTACACAAATTATTTTTTTGGATGAGCTCAGTTGGTTAGTTACATCACATCAGTAGAAAGGAAAGACCTCAACCTTTGATTATTTAGTCTACACTCTTAAGAATTTCCTGACTTATACTTTCTAAATGGACTTAGTCTTTAGACCTTACAAGGAAGTAAATCATGCTTATATGAGTAATGTATTTAGTCAGTCCTCTCCTCCCCCATGGGAGAGAGGCTTGAATTTACCAATCTATGGATCAGTTTAGGATCACATATCAACCAATTATTTTCCAAATCCACTAACCCAAATCTTCTGACTGTGAAAGGTTACAATTAGAACGAGAATATGTTAAGAGCTGCCAGATCTCCCACATAACAGTTTTTCAGACTAGTTAAAATAATGCTTTCACGATATTACATTAACTGATATTAAGATTCCATCTTGTATTTATGCCAGTGAGTTCTAATTCACTTAATTAAGGCACTTACCAGAGTGGTATCATCTAATAAGAGAAAGAGAGAATTGAATTAATTCAAAGTCAATTGTAGGCAATGAGGACACAACTTCAATCAAACTGTAGTTCTGACCTGTCCTTCTTGTCCTTTATAAGTATAAACTTAGTTTCCAGAAGGATGATTTAATATATTGAATATGAACCAGTAAATAGGTTAGTATTATTACTCAGAGGTCTAATTCACTTACCCGACTGCAACAGAACAATTTGGAATAGGCTGTTGTCTAGATTCTGTCCAAGACGTTAGTAAAGTAACTAATTCATTGGTTAATCTGCATCCTGTGAGATCAACTGGATATTCATACAGCCTGGAAATCTTGAGCATATGCTTGGAAGTTTCTTCAGTCATTTTTAAATCATAGTGTCAGAGAGGTACTGGCAAATGGGCAATAGTTGGAGTTTCTTTACCGTTTCTTTTTCCAATCTCATCTCTGAACCAAGGAAGCAGCGCAAGAATGACACATATGGCAAAGAGATTTGGCCAACTACCCTATTCATCAAGTCTGCAGAAACAGCCAAACTAGATCCCCAAAGTGGATTTTTGTTTGTGGTAGTGGTGATGAAATGATCTGGGTTGTCTATGAGAAATCAAATAACTGAAGAATTTTCAAAGCTTTAGCTCATCATCCTTGGAGTAAATGTCAAATGTGGCTCTTAATTCTAGGCATCATTAGATTTCTGATGAGCCAGATAACATGTCATGTTCAGATCAGAAAATTGCTCATCTATTCCTTTTGGCAGAAAATCTCATCATCATCATAAGCACTATCATTGTGTACCTACTACGTGGCAGAAACTATGCATACATGATCTTTTCTGATCCTCACAGCAGTCTTGGGAGGCAGGCGCTATTATTAAATCCAATTTTCACATGAAGAAACTGAAGCTCAGAGGGGGTAAATAAATTGCCCAAGACTACGTGGAAAGTGGAATCAAAACCAGATTCACATTCTACTGTACTCAAATGATGCAAAATCATCCAAGGAGACCAAATAACATTTTCACTGCAGACTTTGCAAGGCAGTGGACTATTTAGAATTCTGAATTCTAGGAATTTATTTCCCACTTGAGGGAACAGTTTCCTAACTTTGAGGCTTGGTTCAACAGACACTTGATGAATGAGGCAGCTACTGGAGAACACGTAAGGGTGGAGGGCAAGCATATTCAGAGTGTGTGCTCCCTGTGTTTTGTCTGGCTGGGTAGGTAGAAATGACTTCCTTCAAAATGTGAAACAAAATAAGCAAATACAAACCATTAAATCACTTTGCTCTTAACTGAAATTTCAGCCATTAGGTTTTGTTTTAAAACATTGATCAGAGGAAAAACTATCTATTGAATCAAATTTTTTTTTTAAAAAGTTTCATATCACTGAAACCATCAATGCTTCAAGACCTTTGCTTATAGAAGGACCATCTGATGGATGTTGAATACTGGAATTTGGATGAAACCAAACCAAAAGCCAAATGCCAAGATTGGGCATATTAATTTACCAAGCCATACTTCACCAACTGAAGCCAAATATTCTCACTGAACCAAAGTTTGTTGTTATTGTTTTTTTTTTCTTAAACAGTGAATTGATTCAAACTGAAAGCAATGTTGTATATTTTCTGAAATGATTGAACCCAAACTAACACCAAACTTCAAAATATATAATCTTACTATTAAGCCTAAGTTAATTGATATACATGTTAGTCCAAGTCAGTTTCAGACCTTGATTGATGTTGTCACTGAGGTTGCAGAGTTAGAGCTCTACTTTGTGTTCAGAGAGCTCATCTCTGCTTTGGCTGAGCAAGTCAGTCAAGACACTTGCATCACATTACCCCTAAACTCACCCACAATCTGAGAGAGCATGAGCAACAGACTGAGGTACAAGTGTTGTCTGCTTTCAAATACAATAAGATGCACACAGATGTCACTATAATATATGCACGCACCATGCTGTTTCTTAAACACATCACGTATAAACTTCCCTTGGTCTTTGCACATGCTGTTTCCTCTGCCTGAGAGAAAGATTTTACCTCCAAATAATTTGCTCTCTCCCCTTTTTCAGGTCTCTATTCAAATGTGACCTTAATGGAGAATGCTTTCTATGACTACCTTATCAAAAATAACATCCATCATACTTTTCCCTCTTCATCTTTATTTATTACAGCATCTAACACCACTTGAAAAATTATACTTTTATTTTTACTTATGGCAGATTTTATTTTCTTAGACTCCAAAATCACTATGGATGGGGACTGCAGTCAGGAAAATAAAAGATGTGTGCTCCATGGAAGAAAAGCTATGACAAACCTAGACGGTGTATTAAAAAGCAGAGACATCACTTTGCCAGCAAAGGTTCATATAGTCAAAGCTATCATTTTTCCAGTAGTATTGTATGAATGTGAAAGTTGGTCCATAAAGAAGACTGGGCACTGAAGAACTGATGCTTTGTGGTGCTGGAGAAGACTCTTGAGAGTCCCTTGGACTGCAAGCAGATCAAACCAGCTAATCCTAAAGAAAATCAATCCTGATTATTCATTGGAAAGACTGATACTAAAGCTGAAGCTCCTATACGTTGGCCACCTGATGTGAAGAGTCAAATCATTGGAAAAGACTCTGATGCTGGAAAGATTGAGGGCAGGAGGAGAAAGGGGTGACAGAGGATGAAATGGTTGGATGGCATCACTGACTCAAGGGACATGAGTTTGAGCAAAGTCCGGGAGATAGTGAAGAACAGGAAAGCCTGGATTTCTGCAGTCCATGGAGTCATAAAGAGTCAGACATGACTTAGAGACTGAACAACAGCAACAAACTTTTACTTATTTGTTCTCTCCCACCACTAGAATGTAAACTCTAAGAGAGCAAACACTGTTTTGTTCACTTCCCTATTCCAAGTTCTTTGAATAGTGCCTAGAATGTGGTAGGTGTTCAATAAATATTTGGGGAAAAAAGGAAATATGACCTAAGATAATGTGGCGTAATCCAATGAACGTAACTCTGGGAGTCAGAAGACCTCAGATTTAATTCAAGCTCTGTCATTAACTTATGGTCTGGGATGAATCATGTTTCCTCTCTGGAGCTGAGTTTCCTCACTGGTAGAATGGGACTGTTTGGTTCTTCTTTACCTAGTTCATGGGGGTGTTGTGAGATTCAAGATAAATAATATATATGCAAGTCCTTGGGAAAGTATAAGGTACTAGATTTGTGTGTTTCTCGTCAGACTTCTGAGGTCAGGTCTTCTACAAGAAGCTATTTTCACTTGTTTCTGTGCATGCATCTGTGCTAAGTCACTTTAGTTGTGTCCAACTCTTTGTGATCCCATGGACTATAGCCCGCCAGGCTCCTCTGTCCATGGGATTCTCCAGGCAAGAATACTGGAGAGGGTTGCAATGCCCTCCTCCAGGGGATCCTCCCAACCCAGGGATCGAACCCACATCTCATGTCTTCTGCATTGGCAGGTGGGTTCTTTACTGTTAGCATCAACTGGGAAGCTCTTTCACTTGTTTAACCTCTTGCAATTGTCATGCTGTCTTCTTATATTCCTGAACTAAGTTCCAGGGGACGAAAAGAAAATAACTTTCTAGTCAGTGGGCCTGGTCAGGCTTACTCCTTGGCAGAGTGTGCCTAAAATCCAGTCTAACTGAAGCCAGAATCCAAATGGATTCTCTCTGCCAAAACTTGCACTGGTCCTGAAATGAGCTGCACATTTGAAACAGGGACTCAGAGCAAGGACCTATTTGGTTCAGCCAGCTCATGAACCAGGCTGGAGGCCCCTTAATCCTTTAGGATTTAGGCAATTATCAGTCTCTCAAATGGCCTGTGACGACCAGACCCAAGGAAGTAAGCAGTTGACCTCTTTCCTGGCATCCTGTTCTGCCCTCCTCTGGCTTGCCGTGGACATACACTGAAAAAGTCATCAGAAGTCACCAGATATCTTGGTGTCCTGGCCGGTTTTCACCAGCTCCAAGCCCAAATCCAATACAGCTAAACAACAAGCTGTTGATGAAGTCTCTGAATTAAATTCATGTGAAAGGTGCTATAGTCTGTACATACAAAGATTCTTATTCATTTCCCATCCATCACCTGGGCATGCCTTTAGGGACTGCAGGCTGGCATGGCTACTTTGATGAAGTAGGAAAACAAATCTGCTTTCCCCCAAAGTTTCAAATGAATCGACTACACAACCATTGGCTAATGCCCCAAATGAGACTTAAAACTTCATGCTGCGAGAGATTTTAAAGGCAGTGAGGGGGGACAAGGTGAGTAAAAGCTGAGACTGCCTTCTAAATAAAAGAGAAAAAGGGACATCTAAAGAGTTTTCTGATTCCTGAGGCCTCTGTGATAATTTAAGGGTAAGTTCTGAGATAGGGGACAGGGGACAGGAAATAGACCTCCTCATTTTCTCTGCTTACAACCCACTCCATTCCATCTCTGCTTCAACCATTCATCCCTTTGATCTTTTGTTTCTGGGGATGGTGGGAGTAGGGCAGTGAAGAAACAAGTCCATTACTGTCCCTAAGAGTCAACTGCAACTCTTAGCCCCTGCTAAGCCTGGGAGGGGCCCTTATTGCTCTGCTTCTGGCTGACCACACTCATGCCTGGTTCAGGGATCTAAATACTTTTGGCACCTCTCCCTCTCAGGAGTCTTATGGCCTAAACCTGTCCTCCTCCTTCAACCCCAGTTTAAATTGGCACCAAATTTACATTCACAGATTAGGTTGCTTTAAATATTTTAAATTACAAAAGACAAGCATGCTTGTTGACAAATCGTCAACCAATACTGACAGTGTATAATCTAGAATGGAAAATGTTCCCTTTAATTCCCCTGTCACTGCTTCAGGAGTTAATGCCATAAGTGGTTTGATATGTTTAGTTCCAGACAATTTTCTATGTACTCGATGTCCAAGCAATTCAACCAGATCATTAAAATTTCCGGGGAAATTCAATTTTGAATTCTGGTAATGTCAGATGCTACAGACCACAGGATAATTAGGGGAGGTGAAAAAGTCCTGGATGGCATGGCATGGCTTTGAGATCCCTACTGGTGGGTGGCAATGCATGTGTTGGATAGCTAATTGGTTGTTCATGAATGAGGTTCTTAAGACATAAGAGCTTCCCAAGTGGCACAGTGGTAAAGAATCCACCTGTTAATGCACGAGATGCAAGAGTCACGGGTTCAATCCCTGGGTCAGGAAGATCCCCTGGAGTAGGAAATGGCAACCTGCTCTGGTATTCTTGCCAGGAAAATTCCATGGACAGAGGAGCCTAGCAGGCTACAGTCCATGGGGGTCACAAAGAGTTGAACACAACTGGGCACACACACATACTGAGACATATATGGCACCTATACCTCAGGAAGCTGTACTGAAGCAGCCTAGAGCCTAGGCTGAGTATTCTTAGCTTATTTGGCAAATTCTGGGTTGTGACTGAAGCCACATCCACGCCAGCCTGAGAGAGAAGATGTCTTGGTAAATGTAAAAGGCCAATGTCTTTAGTGAAATATTGATTTTTTAAATGGGTGCCTCCTACACTGCTACTTACTCTACTTTGGCCCCTCTCCCAGAAATAAAAAGCCTTAGTCAACTTAGTCAAGAGAAAGCTCTTAGTAGACGAGCCTCAGATGCAACCAAGATGCATTATGACATGCCTACATAATGGGTTCATGGTTGGGGGTTAACTAAGAGTTTTTACTGTGGAAGGGATGAAGATATGTGAGTCAGAGATTTTTGGAATGATGGGGTCTCACAGAGTCAGACACGACTGAAGTGACTTAGCAGTAGTAGCAGCAAGATCTTTACACTCAGTCATTCATCCAGAGTATCCTACAGCCTTTCACCATTAAGCTCTTTGCCCTGCCACCTCTTCACAGATGTCACAAGCTGTTGTCCTCTTTGAGTCACCAGTGAAGAAGCAGAGAAAGGGTAGAGGTCAGGTACTTAGCCTGCAGTAAGGAAACCTCAGCGATGGGAGAAATAGTGGAAGCCAAGAGTTGCACACCCTGATGTGTGCTTCTCAGAACTCTGTTCAGTAGAGTCAGACTTTTAGCTTGCTTTCCAGCATTCACTTGTTCACTCCCCACTTCATTTTACCAAGGACCTGAGGAAGTTAATTATGACAACTGTTCTATCTTAAAAATTCTGCACAATAGGAAGTGACACCTCTTTCTCCAATCTGAATAACCACCAAGCAGCCCGGTAGGGTTGGGCTTAGGGTTTGTAAAACTCAGGTTAGAAAACTCACTGCTTTAAAAAGTATGTTGCCTTGTTCAGGGAGTTCACTTAGTGCAGTCATGCAGTCATATCCGACTCTTTGTGATCCCATGGACTGCAGCACACCAGGCTTCCCTGTCATCCAACCATCTCGTTCTCTGGCGTCCCCTTCTCCTCCTGCCTTTAATCTCTTCTAGCAGCAGGGTCTTTTCTAATGAATCGGTTCTTTGCATCAGGTGGCCAAAGTATTGGAGTTTCAGCTTCAGCATCAGTCCTTCCAATGAATATTCAGGACTGATCTCTAGGATTGACTGATTTGAAGTCCTTGCAGTCCAAGGGACTCTCAGGAGTCTTCCCCAACATCACAGTTCAAAAGAATCAATTCTTCAGTGCTCAGCTTTCTTTATGGTCCAACTCTCATATCCATACATGACCACTGGAAAAACCATAGCTTTGACTAGATGGACCTTTGTTGGAAAAGTAATGTCTCTGCTTTTTACTATGCTGTCTAGGTTGGTTATAGCTTTTCTTCTAAGGAGTAAGCATCTTTTAATTTCATGGCTGCAGTCACCATCTACAGTGATTTTGGAGCCCAAGAAAATAAAGTCTGTCACTGTTTCCATTGTTTCCCCATCTATTTGCTATGAAGTGATGGGACCAGATGCCATGATCTTAGTTTTTTGAATGTTGAGTTTTAAGCCAGCTTTTTCACTCTCCTCTTTCACTTTCATCAAGAGGCTCTTTAGTTCCTCTTTGCTTTCTGTGATAAGGGTGGTGTCATCTGCATATCTGAAGTATTGATATTTCTGCCAGCAATCTTGATCCTGGCTTGTGCTTCATCCAGCCCGGTATTTCACATGATGTACACTGCATATAAGTTAAATAAGCAGGGTGACAATATACAGCCTTGACGTATTCCTTTCCCAGTTTAGAACCAGTCTGTTGTTCCATGTCCAGTTCTAATTGTTGTTTCTTGACCTGCAAACAGATTAAAAGCAGAGACATTGCTTTGCCAGCAAAGGTCCATATAGTCAAAGCTATCATTTTTCCAGTAGTATTGTACAAATTTTCCTGGAATTGTCTCTGGAAGTCCTAGTCTAGTCAGAAGGTCCAAAGATCACTGCAGGTTGCAGTTGATAATGTATAGATCCACTGACTGGCAGAGCTGGAAGGAGCCAAAAATAATATAGTATCCCTAATTTTACCCTATACCTGAGAACACCAAAGCACATGGTCTTATCAGACCACAGGCATGTATCCATCTCCTCCTGTGGCTTATTGTTGTTGTTGTTCATTCACTCAGTCGTGTCCAACTCTTTGTGACCCCATGGACTGCAGTACGCCAGGCTTCCCTGTCCTTCACCATCTCCTGGAGCTTGCTCAAACTCACGTCCATTGAATCAGTGATGCCATCCAAGCATCTCATCCTCTGTCGCCCCCTTCTCCTCCTGCCTTCGATCTTTCCCAGCATCAGGGTTTTTTCCAATCAGGTGGCCAAAGTATTGGAGCTTCAGCTTTAGCATCAGTCTTTCCAGTGAATATTCAGGATTGATTTGCTTTAGGATTGACTGGTTTGATCTGCTTGCAGTCCGAGGGACTCTTGAGAGTCTTCTCCAGCACCACAGTTTGAGAGCATCAATTCCTCAGCGCTCAGTCTTCTTTATGGACCAACTCACATTCGTACAATACTACTAGAAAAATGATAGCTTTGACTATATGGACCTTTGCTGGCAAAGTGATGTCTCTGCTTTTTAATATGCTGTCTAAGTTTGTCATAGCTTTCCTTTCAAGGAGCAAGTGTGTTTTAATTTCCTGGCTGCAGTCATCATCCACAGTGATTTTTGGAGTCCAAGAAAATAATATCTATCACTGCTTCCAGTTTTTCCTCTTCTATTTGCCATGATGTGATGGGACTGGATGCAATTGATGTTATTTTTTTTTAATGTTGATTTTCAAGCCAGCTTCTTTACTGTCTTCTTTCACCCTCAATCAAGAGGCTCTTTAGCTCCTGTGGCTACCACTGGCCTATCAGAGATCAGAAGACTTTGAGTCATTAAAAAGTGTCCTTCTCTTGCCTAGCAGCTTTCAGGTTTCCATTCCTCCAGGAGTTTTGTATTTGTCTTGCTTCCCAGTTCTATCATGAGAAGAAATTACTTTTATTTAGACTACAACATTGAGGTGGGAGTAGAAAACCTGAGCAACTTTCTAACCGCACCCTTTGCCATCATCAAATTCCCTTTTGATGTGTCCCCAGTGGAACAAATTATTTTAATCTTGTCAATTGCTAAGAAGATGAGCCTGAGTGTGTGTAAGGTTCACATTATGAGGCAATTAATTTATTAATAACACCGTGGCCTCCCTCAGTGCCATTAACAAACAGGCCTTGTGTGTGTGCCTTCCTCTAGGCATCTCATTAAGCATTTGATAGAGCTGTGATTAGCATTGATATTACTAATACCTGACACTGGCTGTGTTCCTGGCATCTGAAGATTTACCTTTCAGGGCAGGAAGCAAAGTCAAGAAAATATGCAACAAGCAGAGATAATAAGGCCCAGAGAGGGGCTTGATGTATTATTAGAAACAGTTTGAGTTGCTTATATCAGTGTTGTCCAGGATTTAGAATTTCATAGAAGAGTACAAATCATTTAATTTGTGAATGGCATAGGGTGGTCAGCTTTTATTTTGTTAAAAAGAAGAAAACACCTCAACATGCAAAAATCTCTACTACTTAGTTAAACAGTGACACTTGAACTCCAAAAAGGTAGGAAGAACAGAATACATTTAGACTAAATTCAATTCATGAAGAACTCACTGCATTGCCTTGATTCATCTCACTTCAACACAGCCTGGTAGAAACATGATCTGGAAGTGGTCCGCACATTGGCTTTTGGAAAATTCTGGTCCGTGTGAAAGCTAACAATCTCAGCCCTATGGAGGCACCTACATGCCAGTGTGGAGAGACACTGGTTAGTTTTCCAGAAGAACAGACAGATATGAGGAAGGGTAGCAAAGTTCTGGGCCAGATAAGTAGGAAGATGGAAGGATGATCCTTTTCTTTTAATATTTATTTTTATTTTATCATATTTAGCTATGCAAGATCTTAGTTGTGGTATGCAGGGTCTAGTTCCCCCACCAGGGATGGAACCCAGGGCCCCTGCATTGGGAGTGCAGAGTCTTAGCCACTGGACCACTAGGGAAGTCCCAGAAGGATGGTATCTTTCAGTATCTTTTTGGGGCATGCATGCATGTGTGCTCAGTCACTCAGTTGTGTCTGATTCTTTGTGATCCTATGGACTGTAACCCCCCAGTCTCCTCTGTCCATGGGGATTCTCAAGGCAAGAATACTGAAATGGGTTGCCATGCCCTTCTCCAGGAGATCTTCCTCGCTCAGGGATTGAACCTGTCACATACATTGGCAGGCAAATTCTTCACCAGTAGAACCACCTAGGAAGCCCAGACATGTCTATAGGCCCATCCTCCCCACACAACCCCACCCCTCACCCAAGAGGATCTCTGTTTATTCTATGACTGCTGCTTCATCTGAGGTTGATGAAGTCTTTTCTGGTAGCTCATTCCTCTTTTATCAGCAAGTTTATTGGTGGTGGAGGTCTCACTCTGTTCCAGTTCACCCTGTTCCCTCTTCCCTGTCTGGTCACTGGTTTAGCAAGATTAGCTCAGGGCTACATTTTCCCTACAGCTGTGCGTTATATTACATTAATATCACCAAGGAGTGCTTCATGCTGGGGTCTGTTAGCGAGAACCCTAGGTCACTTCACTGATTGTCCATGTCTCTCTAGCTATATGCTTTTTCTCTAATAGACCAATTTGTCCATTTGTCATAAACAAGATTGCCCTTGATCCAGAAACCCTTTCAAAGTGGATGTACCTATGGTCCGGAGATTGCTTCTAAACATAATTGCTGTCCTCCATTAGATATTGCTGGAGCTGCAGTATCAAGGCCAA
Source organism: Muntiacus reevesi (assembly GCF_963930625.1). NCBI lineage: Eukaryota > Metazoa > Chordata > Mammalia > Artiodactyla > Cervidae > Muntiacus > Muntiacus reevesi. The sequence goes on from NC_089271.1 coordinate 141,267,996, forward strand.
AAGGAGGAGAGAAAGGGGGAGTTCAAACAGAGGAAAGAGCCAGAGCATAGGAAGGGAAAAACATGGTTGATGCAGAAGGGCCCACTCTTGCACAAGCATTCTTTCCCCCTCACTTTTTACCCCCACCAAGGGGCACTGTAGGCTAGACAGACCTGAATTCACACTTCATATCTGTCACTTATTAGTTGCATGACCTTTGAGCAATTTTCTTAACCCTTCTGAACTTTGGTTTCCCACAGTTTTAAAGTTGGGAGGATGCTTATGTACATTAGATGAGAATATACATATAAAGTAGCATTCAATAAATGGTAGTTATTGCAATCCCTTGGGCTTCCCTGGTGGCTCAGTGGTAAAGAATTCGCCTGCAATGCAGGAGACACGGGTTTGATCCCTGGGTTGGGAAGATCCCCTGGAGGAGGGTATGGCAACCCACTCCAGTATTCTTGCCTGGAGAATCTCCATGAACAGAGGAGCCTGCCAGGCTACAGTCCATAGGGTCACAAAGAGTCAGACACGGCTGAAGCAACTGAGCATGCGCAAACGTATTACAGTTCCTTAAAGTCACTCTGTTGAGCTGTCTATTGCTATTTAATGAAACCCTTACTGCCCTGTTGGGCATAGTTGGATAATCTTCTTAGCTGGGCATGCCTATCAGAAAACAAGCCAGTCTCTTTAGGGAGGTGAAATATATATACCCAGGCTGCCAATGATAGGCAGGCAGCCATCTACAGCCTACATAGAGAAGAGCTCACTGTAAGATGGTCTATGCTGCACTGCATCCTGGGGAAGCCAGGCTGAAAGCTTCTGGAACCTTTGGGGAACACGCATCTTCACCAGGGCAAAGTGAAGATCGCAAGTGTATCTGTTTCCTACCTATGTCTGGCATATGGTGTTTAAAAAAATAATTAATTTTATATCGGAGTATAACTGTCATACATTATATTAGTTTCAGGTATACAACATAATGATCAATATTTGCATGTATTATGAAGTGATCACCACACTAAATCTAGTTAACATCCATCAGCATACACAGTCACAGAATTTTTTCTTGTGATGAGAACTTCTAAGATCTACTCTCTTAGCAACTTTCAAATATGGCATATTTTTAATCCTGAGAGTACTGTAAGATAAGCATTACATCCTCAGTTTAGCATTACAGAAAGAGGCACTGATTAGTTTCGTATGCTACTGTGACCTTAGCGATGCCATGCTCTACCTATTACATTAGCTTTGCGGTAAGGTTCATGCCCCCTGTATCCAGTTACATCCACCCTTCTGTGTGTGGGGGTCAGGAAGTAAGGCACTCCCCTACGGGCCAAGCTCCAAGATGAATGCTTTGCTTTGCAGTTCTGTGCTCAGTCGCTCAGTTGGGTCCAACTCTTTGTGACCCCATGGACTGTAGCCCACCAGGCTCCTCTGTCCATGGGGATTCTCCAGGCAAGAATACTGGAGTGGGTTCAGTGCCCTTCTCCAGGGGATCTTCCCAACCCAGGGATCAAACCCAGGTCTCCCACATTGCAGTTGGATTCTTTACCTTCTGAGCCACTAGGGAAGCCCAAGAATACTGGAGTGGGTAGCCTATCCGTTTTCCAGGGGATCTTCCTGACCCAGGAATCAAACTGGGGTCTGCTGCATTGCAGGCAGATTCTTTACCAGGTGAGCTACCAGAGAAGCCCCAAGAATAAAGAGGCACAAAACTACAGACTTAAACACTGGCAGAGACAATGTTGTGCATTTACCAAATCCTGTTTAATTTTCCTCTTTTGGGGCTCACAGGAAGGTTACATCTCCAACCCTTCCTGCAGTTAGATGGGACCATGTGACTGCTTTTTTTCAATGGATATAGAAGAAATGATGGAAACCGCTCACTAGACTGGTCCTTAAAATATTTCACGGCAATCTTCAGCTCTCTCTTCCCCTGTCACAGTGAGCTTGGGGACTCGTGTTGAGATGTTGCCATCACAAAATGGAAAGAGCTTGGATTCTCAAGTTGCCCAAGTTGGAGAAACGTGCCTGATGGACTCTCATCAGATTTTATGTCCATATGAAATGAACTTTAGTTGTGCCAAGTCATTGTGCCAGAGTCTATTTGTTATTGTCTCATAGCTGATCTTATCCTGACTAATGTATATATCAAGCATATATAGTTAGAAATACATGCATACTCTAAGGACTATGTAAAGAAAGAGATGACAGGGGAAAGGGTCTGGCCTGTCACATGTGGAGGAATAGATGAATGACAACGTGGATGGGACACGTAACACTGGTTGGGGAGCAAGTGCCTGGGGTTTGTGAAGATCACAACAACCCGAGGACACCTCCTGTTTCAGGTAAGAAGAAACCTCATCTTTAGCTCTTGTTGAAGCTGCACCCCCATCCAGAAAGACAGAGCAATGCTGGGAGAGAACGTTCCCAATTTCTTAGATTAGGCTTATGTGTTAATTGCATTCTAGTTGAGCAGATGCTGATATTGGGCAACCCCTTGAGCTAAAAGCCATTTTGCAGATCATTTAGTGTATTTACCCTTAAATCTTCCTTAGGAGAAAGGAATTTTTCAGTTTTATGCCCTCAGTTCAATTCAGTTCAGTTGCTCAGTCGTGTCTGACACTTTGCGACCCCACAGACTGCAGCATGCCAGGCTTCCCTGTCCATCACCAACTCCCAGAGCATACTCAAACTCATGTCCATCGAGTTGGGGATGCCATCCAACCATCTCATCCTCTGTTGTCCCCTTCTCCACCCGCCTTCAATCTTTCCCAGCATCAGGATCTTTTCCAATGAGTCACTTCTTTGCATCAGGTGGCCAAAGTTTGGATCTTCAGCTTTAGCATCAGTCCTTCCAATGAATATTCAGGACTGATTTCCTTTAGGATGGACTGGTGAGATCTCCTTGCAGTCCAAGGGACTCTCAAGAGTCTTCTCCAGCACCACAGTTCAAAAGCATCAATTCTTTGGTACTCAGTTTTCTTTATAGTCCAACTCTCACATCCATACATGACTATTGGAAAAACCATAGCCTTGACTAGACAGACCTTTGTTGGCAAAGTAATGTCTCTGCTTTTTAATATGTTGTCTAGGTTGGTCATAACTTTCCTTCCAAGGAGCAAGCATCTTTTAATTTCATGGCTGCAGTCACCATCTGCAGTGACTTTGGAGCCCAAAAGAATAAAATCAGCCACTGTATCCACTGTTTCCCCATCTATTTGCCATGAAGTGATGGGACTGGATGCCATGATCTTAATTTTCTGAATGTTGAGTTTTTTTTTCACATTTATTTTTATTAGTTGGAGGCTAATTACTTTACAATATTGTAGTGGTTTTTGCCATACATTGACATGAATCAGCCATGGATTTACATGTATTCCCCATCCTGATCCCCCCTCCCACCTCCCTCTCCACCCGATTCCTCTGGGTCTTCCCAGTGCACCAGCCCTGAGCACTTGCCTCATGCATCCAATCTGGGCTGGTGATCTGTTTCACCCTTGATAGTATACATGTTTTGATGCTGCTCTCTCTAAACATCCCACCCTCGTCTTCCCCCACAGAGTCCCAAAGTCTGTTCTATACATCCGTGACTCTTTTTCTGTTCATTAAAAAGAATTCATTTGAATCAGTTCTAATGAGATGGATGAAACTGGAGCCCATTATACAGAGTGAAGTAAGCCAGAAAGATAAAGACCAATACGGTATACTAACGCATATATATGGAATTTAGAAAGATGGTAACGATAACCCTATATGAATTTTGAATTTTAAGCCAACTTTTTCACTCTCCTCTTTCACTTTCATCAAGAGATTCTTTAGTTCTTCTTCACTTTCTGCCATAAAGGTGGTGTCATCTATATATCTTAGGTTATTGATATTCCTCCCTGCAATCTTGATTCCAGCTTGTGCTTCCTCCAGCCCAGCATTTCTCATGATGTACTCTGCATCTAAGTTAAATAAGCAGGATGACAATATACAGCCTTGACGTACCCCTTGTCCTATTTGGAACCAGTCTGTTGTTCCATGTCCAGTTCTAACTGTTGCTTCCTGACCTGCATACAGATTTCTCAAGAGGCAGGTCAGGTGGTCTGGTATTCCCATCTCTTTCAGAATTTTCCACAGTTTATTGTGATCCACACAGTCAAAGGCTTTGGCATAGTCAATAAAGCAGAAATAGATGTTTTTCTGGAACTCTCTTGCTTTTTCAATGATCCAGCGATGATCCATCCAATGATGTTGGCGATTTGATCTCTGGTTTCTCTACCTTTTCTAAAACCAGCTTGAGCATCTAGAATTTCATGGTTCATGTAGTGCTGAAGCCTGACTTGGAGAATTTTGAGCATCACTTTACTAGCGTGTGAGATGAGTGCAGTTGTGTAGTAGTTTGAGCATTCTTTGGGATTGGAATTAAAACTGACCTTTTACAAAGGAAACTATAAGTAAGGTGAAAAGACAGCCCTCAGATTGGGAGAAAATAATAGCAAATGAGGAAACAGACAAAGGATTAATCTCAAAAATATACAAGCAACTCCTGAAGCTCAATTCCAGAAAAATAAATGACCCAATCAAAAAATGGGCCAAAGAACTAAACAGACATTTCTCCAAAGAAGACATACAGATGGCTAACAAACACATGAAAAGATGCTCAATATCACTCATTATCAGAGAAATGCAAATCAAAACCACAATGAGATACCATTACACGCCAGTCAGGATGGCTGCTATCCAAAAGTCTACAAGCAATAAATGCTGGAGAGGGTGTGGAGAAAAGGGAACCCTCTTACACTGTTGGTGGGAAAGTAAACTAGTACAGCCACTATGGAGAACAGTGTGGAGATTTCTTAAAAAACTGGAAATAGAACTGCCATATGATCTAGCAATCCCACTTCTGGGCATACACACTGAGGAAACCAGATCTGAAAGAGACACGTGCACCGCAATGTTCATCGCAGCACTGTTTATAATAGCCAGGACATGGAAGCAACCTAGATGCCCATCAGCAGATGAATGGATAAGGAAGCTGTGGTACATATACACCATGGAATATTACTCAGCCATTAAAAAGAATTCATTTGAATCAGTTCTAATGAGATGGATGAAACTGGAGCCCATTATACAGAGTGAAGTAAGCCAGAAAGATAAACACCAATACAGTATACTAACACTTATATATAGAATTTAGAAAGATGGTAACGATGGCCCTATATGCAGGGCAGAAGAAGAGGCGCAGAAGTACAAAACAGACTTTTGAACTCTGTGGGAGAAGGTGAGGGTGGGATGTTTCAAAAGAACAGCATGTATATTATCTGTGGTGAAACAGACCACCAGCCCAGGTGGGAGGCATGAGTCAAGTGCTCGGGCCTGGTGGGCTGGGAAGACCCAGAGGAATTGGGTGGAGAGGGAGGTGGGATGGGGGACCGGGATGGGGAATACGTGTAACTCTATGGCTGATTCATATCAATGTATGACAAAACCCACTGAAAAAAAAAAAAAAAAAACTAACCTTTTCCAGTCCTATGGCCACTGCTGAGTTTTCCAAATTTGCTGACATATTGAGTGCAGCACTTTCACAGCATCATCTTTGAGGATTTGAAATAGCTCAGCTGGAATTCCATCACCTCCACTAGTTTTGTTCATAGTGATGCTTCCTAAAGCCCACTTGCCTTCACACTCCAGGATGTCTGTCTCTAGGTGAGTGATCACACCACTGTGATGATCTGGGTCGTGAAGATCTTTTTTGTACAGTTCTTCCGTGTATTCTTGCCACCTCTTCTTAATATCTTCTGATCCATACCTAAAAATAGACAAAAAGAAGTCTCATCTGGCTGGGCACCATGAACTAACTCAGCCCAGGTGGGATACATGAGTCAGGTGCTCGGGCCTGGTGCACTGGGAGGACCCTGAGGAGTCGGGTGGGGAGGGAGGTGGGAGGGGGGATCGGGATGGGGAATACATGTAACTATATGGCTGATTCATGTCAATGTATGACAAAACCCACTGAAATGTTATAAAGTGATTGGCCTCCAACTAATAAAATAATATTAAAAAAAAAAAAAAAAAAAAAAAAAAAAAAAAAAAAAAGAACTAACTCATTCAGGTTGTTGTCTTGATCAGAGGTCCCAAATGTTACATCAGAAAGTAGTTTCTACAGGCCATGCCAGGTATGCACATCTAACCCTCCAACTGCCAAAGATCTACTCTGGAGCAGCTGTCTGTGTCTTCCTCTCAGCCTGGGCCATTTTCTGCCAACAATCCAGGCTGTCCCTTTAAAGTTCCCCTAAAGCCCATATGCTGCCGTTTAGGAGCATTTCCTTTTGTGCTGTTGTCAGTAGAAATGGGGAATGCCTATAACCCATTCTGGCTAATTGCCTCCACCCAGATTCACTTCTTCCCTAGACTGCTCAGTTAACTGCCTTTCATTAACCGAGGAAAACTTCCCTTTTTGGAAAGCCTCCCTTGGTGAGTATTCTGAGCCTGACAGCAGCTGTATTCCTTCCAATGTCTAAGGAAGTCATTGAGCATTTTACAACTTCTTGACAAAGTCTGAAGAGGAAGCGAATTCTCAGCGAGGTTTGGCCATCCACAGTCTCCCAGGGGACTGTACAGTGGCTTGAGGAAAACCTCATCATGGCCTGTTACAACCGCTCTACCTTGCCAAAGTACACAAGGCCAGCCTCTGAGCTCTGCCACCAGCAGAGCCAGAGCAACGGAGGGCAGAGTGCAGTGGAATGACAGGGCTTCCCTGACCCGACAAGTCAGGTGGCCAGGCGTCAGGCCAGGCAGCTCTGCCACGCAGGAGTCATTGGAGCCAAGTGAGCACACTAGTTTCCATGCAGCCAAGCTGAATGCAGTGTGGCCCTCCAAGAACTGCCTTCAGTTTCATATCCTAAAAGAGGTGCTGAAATTAAATAGAAAGAGTGAAAAAATGAGAAAGGGAGACGAGCAGAGAGAGAAGAGAGAGAGAGAGTAGCGGGTAGGGAAGGCGAAATGAAATAAAAGGGAGCAAACCTTGCCTCTGAATATTTCTGGGCCATGACAACGAGCCGTGTTGAGACCATATCTGCACGTAGCTAGGCAACCAGGATGTGTGTGCATGGTTAATTCGGAGCTTTGGAATTATGGCAGAACTTAAGAACCAGGCAGGCTCTCCCTACCCTGGTGTGCATTTTCCTGATATTTAAACATACACAAAAGGACTTTAGGACAGTTCCAAGGAAGCATAACAGATATGAAGTCATATAATCCAAGTGGACGTACAGAAGGACTTAGGTAATTTCCTTCATGTAGGTTAGTACCCCAACCCTGGATTTCTTCAAGTCCCACTGTTCTTCCTATTGACCCAAATTGCTATTGGGCTCCACCTTGGGGCCAGCCACAGTCTTCTTCCTCTGGAGCAGCTTTGTGGAGCTCTGATACCTCATTAAGGTTTCAGGAGAAACCCCAGACTCCAGCAACTCAGGATCCACCACACTCAATACAGCAGGGGAGACTTTAAGGCCTACATGATGAAGAACTGTGTTGGTTGTGGTGTCACTAAAAGGAAGTGGCAGGGTACCTCTTCAACAGTTAGAGGTGAAATAAACACATTCTCTGAGACCTGAGGGCAGGGGAGGTGGAGCAGGTGTAGGTTTTTCCCTTAGATCCCTTTCAGCTCTGAAATTCTATAATTAATACTATCATTTAAAAACTATTTTATTTAGAAAACCTTAAACTTGGCTTCCTTAACCTTGTGCCTCGCATGATAAGGGCATACTTCCACTATTCAGCTTCTCTGTAGTAGTCTGTCTGAGAAGGCTGTGTGCATGTGTGTGTGCGTGTGTGTGTGCATGTGTGTGTGTGCCTGCACATGGGCATGTCTCTATAAATTGTGTCTATTTCTTTCCAAAGAAAAAAGATACATGAAGATTTATAGAGACTCACCTCGAGGTGCTCCCCATCCCAACACCCTTCAACCCACTCACTGAGATAGGCTCAAACTCTAGGGATTCCTGAAGCCAGGGTGAACAGTACACACTTGAAATTGTTCCTTATGTTGCTTTCCTTCTTTTATAAGCACTCTCAACAAAGCCATCAGGACTGAAAGTGTCTGAAATAAGCAAGTGAGGAAAACAGAATGAATGTAAGAGGGCAATGACTTTGAAAAACTGAGTTGCATTTAAACCACCTCAGACAGATGCCACAGCACCCCTATTTTTAAAATGTCTTGAGAAATACCCTTAATTATTGTTTGTAAGTGCTCCCCTTTGGTTGACTTCTATTCCTTGTGCTAATGACCTCTTGGTTTATGGGTGATGATGTAGTTGATAATGAGTGGGCTGTCCTGGTTGAGGCACTATGGGGTATACAAAGAGGAAATCCTCTGGGATGTGGTCACCCTCTCTGTTTGATGGAGAATCTGGGTGCATTTGGGACAGCTCAGAGCCCCAGTCTGATGGAATGACAGGCCAGGGTAATAAGAACTAGGAAGGGGATCCCCTGATGTGTCTGACACATGCCCAGGAAGTATTCAGAACCATCTTCACTCTCCCTATTTCTGAGTAGTCCTACAGGAGTCTTCAAGATTCAGAGCATTTCTTCATTTTCTGGATACTTTAGAGATTCCTGGCACCACTAAAGAAAAAACCAAACCAGAAAGCGGCTACTTTCTCCAGCTTGTCTGTAGATGACTTATTTTCAGTTCTCTGGTGTGGCTTGGGGCTCCCTTTCTATAAATGCTCTGCGTCTTAGAGAAAACGTGGATTCTTGTTTGAATATATGCCACGTGTTTCCACTTAGCATGTGGCAGTCAACCTGTGATTCTCATGCCATCTTACTGATGGTGGAAGCTGTGTGGATTGGGACCTGCTAGTAACATTTCAGAGAAGGGCTGATGGGAGCATTAGTTTGTCTAGCAGCATCCAAGCTGGGATGTACTGTGAAAACGAAAGTGCAAATATCTAGACACATACACACACACCGATCCATAAGTTTCTGGGCTTTTCTAACCTCCCCTCCTTAGCACCCCTCCCACACATGCACACAGAAACAGCCACAGCAGCAAAGCTTGGCTTGGCCTCCCAGATGGACCCAAATAAGAGCTCTTGTGCTCACATCTGGAATAGCAAACCTCAGCATTAAAGAAGCTAGAGTCTTCTTAACTCCACTGCTCTCGCACAGATGTTCTTCCAGGTAAGGTAATCCCTAGATAAAAATAGGGGTATTAGGTTCCTCTTGTTAATGTTTTCCCTGACCTCCTGACTTGCCTGACCTCACTGCCACACCCCACCACAGCAATCACCTGTCCTCCACCTGCTTTCTCTTTGGTGGTTCCTGCAGAGGCTGGCCTTTCCTCTAGTTCCTCCTGCCTGGTGTAGCTGTGCAGGTCAGGGTGCCAACCTGGATAGAAAACATCAGCAAAAGCTGGGAGGGCTGTTTGTGCTTCCATGCCTTGTCCAGACTCTTCTCTGTGGCCAATCACCCACCGGGCTTTCACTGAAAGAAGCATGGTGGCTGGTGCAAAGAAGGAGGAGACAGGTTCTGAGCTCAAGCATCTCACAATAGAACTGAGGAGGAAGCAGCAGACACATGGGAGATGGAAAAACTGGATATCGTGGTGGAGAGAATTGGAAGCAACCTCATTCTTGCTGAAAGAGCTGAGAGGCCACGGTGAGCTAGAAGAGTCTGGGAAGACTTTGTATAGGAGGTGGCCACTGACCTAGTATCCAGTGATGCCCACCATGGAGTCACCCACTAAGATGGGTCGGTTATCACATGTGTTGGGGTTTGGAGTTGGGATGGGGGGAGGTGGGTGGGGGTGAAACCATAACCTAGAACTCTTCTAACTACAGTCCTCCTGTGCTTCTTTTCCTCCCTAGCCCGGCCTTCTACATCTCCAGCTACCCTTCCAGGTATCATCTCCTTGAGCTTGGAAAATTCCAGCAGCAGCTGGAAGCCAGGCATTTGCTGCGAGAACAACATTGGCTCGATTTCAAGTTGCATTCAGACCTTCACAGGGGGAAATCTGCTGTGCTGCGGCTCCTTCTAATCAAGACCACGTGCTCTGGGCCCCATGGAGACATAATTGGTGGAATACTTGCTCTGATAGTTCATCTTGGGGATTCAAAAGCAAATACAAACTCAAGGTGGTGTGGAATGGCTGCTGGCTGCCTGGGCTTAAAAGCAATGCCCCTGGATTCTCAAGGGGATCGCTTGTCCTCTGAGGGGAGAAGCTGGAAAGGGCACAGGATTCTGACATTTCTCTCTCCTCCCCTGAGAAATACAAGAGCTTCTTGTATGAATAGCAAGAGGAACCTAGCTTGAGATCCACTTCAAAAAGCCTCCAGGGGATACTGAATGACAAGCTGGGCATTTCTGCCAACAACTGCTGGCCAGAGGAGGCCCGGGAAAGGCAGGTGTTCATTGAAGAGAGCTCTGGTGTGGTAGGAATTTCCTAGGGACCTGGACTCTAGCCCCGATGGAGCCATACATTCCTTGCGTGATCTGGGAGCAGGCTCCTCTTCGCCCTGCTTCTTTCTCCCACCTACCCTGGGCCCTAGGATTCAAAATGAGGGAACCACCTCCTCTTTAACAGTTTTCGCTGCTCTGAAATTTTGGGATTCAAGGTTCAGCTCTTTAGATGGCAATCAATACTTGAGGGAAAGCAGCCAATGGAGAGTTTGTGTGTATGCATGCTCAGTTTTATCCAACTCTTTGCGACCTCATGGACTCTAGCCCGCCAGGCTCCTCTGTCCATGGGATTCCCCAGGCAAGAATACTGGAGTGGGTTACGGTGCCCTCCTCCAGAGGATCTTCCCAACCTAGGGATCAAACCCGCATCTCTTGTGTCTCTTGCACTGTAGGTGGATTCTTTACCACTGTGCCGCCTGGGAAGCCCAGAGAGTTCTTACCTCCTTCTAATTATACCTTATTTGGAAAGTCAATGTCCAGAGATGTTGGCCCATCCCCAGTTGGATTTGCATGAAGAGAAGCACCAAATCACACAGCACTCCTGTTTCCATCAGGCAGCACTATATTTATGTTCTCTGTGAGGGATTTGGAAAGACCTATAGGAATGGAGGGGCTTCCCAGGTGGTGCTAGTGGTAAAAGAACCTGCCTGCCAAGGCAGGAGATGCAAGAGATGTGGATTCAATCTCTGGTTCAGGAAGATCCCCTGGAGAAGGAAATGGCAACCCACTCCAGTATTCTTGCCTGGAGAATCCCATGGATGGGGGAGCCTGGCGGGGTACAGTCCATAGGGTTGCACAGAGTCAAATATGACTTAGTGACTTAGCACACACGCATGCATATAGGAATGGAGAGCCTATGGTTCTGTGTTCATATATTTCCGTTAATTTGACTCCTTTGTCATCATTAAGTTTCTCTGTGAGCTTAAGTTTTTCATGCTATGATTTGCAGGAGACATGGGGTCTAGTCCTAGCTTACCTCTTACCCAAGCTTTCGACCTTGGCAGTAGTCATTTAATCTCTGTTTGCACTAGGTTATGAACCATGCAAGAAAAATGGTCTTAATGGGTTCACAGTTATACTTAGAAGGAAGGGCAGGAGAGAGGGAGAAAGGAGCAGGTAGAATGAAGTAGCATGGGGAAAGGAACGGAGAAGAGAGGGAGTGGGTTGTTTTTTAGTTAAAAACTATCACTGAGCTTGATCACCCACCATATTCTCTAGACCTGGCTCTGAGTGACTTTTAACTGTTTGCTAAAATAAAATACACCCTCAAAGGACAAAGATTTATCACCACTGAGGATATTCAAAAGAATGTGCCACAGGCTCTGAATTCAATTACTAAAGAGGAGTTCCAAAAAATGTTATGAGCACTTGTCTCATGCATCCAACCTGGGCTGGTGATCTGATTCATGTCAATGTATGGCAAAAACCACTACAATATTGTAATTAGCCTCCAACTAATAAAAATAAATGAAAAAAAAATGTTATGAGCAATGGCAACATCATTGCAACAAATATACAGGGATTTAGCTTCCCAAGGTGCCAGTCCAAAGGGGACACTATTTCCTTGGATGTGCATGTCCTAATATACTTGTGAAAAGCAGCAGTCACATTACATTATGGTCATATTTCAAATTATTGCCTATTTCCTCCCCTCTCATTCTCAAGGGGGATTGGCAACAGCTAGTTGCCAAGTTTTGTAAGGAGCAGCTGAAAGCCATGTGGGATTTTTACCCTACCTTGTTCTATACCTGTGGCTATTAGTTTCCCTTCACTGTATATGCAATAAATTGTATCATACGAAATTCACACTTGTATAATACTTTATGCCTCAGGCCCATGTGGCTCAAGTGGTAAAGAATCCTCCTACAATGCAGGAGATGAGGGTTTGGTCCCTGGGATAAGAAGATCCTCTGGAGAAGGAAATGGCAATCCACTTCAGTATTCTTCCCTGGGAAATCCCATGGACAGAGGAGCCTCATGGTCTATGGTCCATGGAATCGCAAACAGTCAGACACAACTTAGCAACTAAACACACACACACACACACACACATAATGCTTTATGCTTTTCAAGGCAATTTTGTATCAGATGGTAATCTCCTAGAATGAAGGAACCCCATTTGATTTAGTTTTGAATACTCAAACCCTAGAACAATGCCTCACCCATAACACTCAATAAATGTTCATGGAATGGAACAGCTATGCTTTCATTTTATCCTTGAAACATGCCTTGTAAAGAAGTCAGATAAGGTATTAGTCAAGATGTTATTCCTATTTTACAAGAACCCAGGACACAAAGATTGCAGTGTATATGGGGGTGGAAGCAGTCTACCATAGTATTTAGGACCATGGGCCTTGGAGATGGTTCTAGATTCCAATTTGGACTTTCCACTGATGAACTATTAATCTTAAGTCAATTACTAAACTTCAGTTTTCTCAACTGAGGAGCAATATCCTCCTCAAGTGAGGAAAATAATAGTTTCTACCTCCCAGGGTTATTGTGAGGATGAAAGGTTATCATATATGTAAAGTACTTAGCATAGGGGGTATTCAATCAACGGTGGCTATTCTTATTTAGTGAATTGTTTAGTTTATACAGGAAGCTGGTGGCAAAGCCCAAGGTGGAATCCAAGTCTAACTTTAAGTGTCAAATTCTTTGCACAAGACAAGGTGGAAATGAGTGTGAGATAAAGTGGCCTAAACTCTAGAGATTTGGCTAACAAATGGAGTACAGAAGCTTCTGAATGACCTTTGAATTTCTTACACAAGGGATCTTCTGAAATGGGTATTAAAGACCGTTTTGTCCAATCCCTGCACCTTACAGAAATATTGTCTAAGGCTTGAAGGAGATCCTTCTGTGACTCGGTCATTCCAACCGTGGAAGTCAGACCCTCTTACAGTCCCCAACCTCCCTATGAATGGAGGCAACTAGATAGATAGATAGGTAGGTAAATAGCTGTAAACACTTATTGGGCTTCCCTGATGGCTCAGATGGTGAAGAATCTGCCTGAAATGCAGGAGACCCAGGTTTTATCCCTGGATCAGGAAGATTCCCTGGAGAATGGGAATGGCTACCCACTCCAGTATTCTTGCCTGGAGAATCCCATGGACAGAGGAACCTGGAAGGCTACAGTCCACAGGGTGCCAAAGAGTTGGACACAACTGAGCAACTCACACTTGTACTTTCAAACACATACACATATACACATACACACAAATATATATACTTACATATATACACGCACATACACATATTTTTAAGTAGCTGAGATAAAAACCAGTAAGACAGAGTAGCCACTGATTATAGGATGAAATCTGAGGCAGCATCTCTTTGCATTTCAACTTCCAATTCCATGGAATGGAGTTAAACAGAGGCCCATGTTGGCTTGTTTCCTGATTTCAGAAACATAAATCCAATCAACTGAAATCCCTCCTGTTTATATTGGCTACACAAGGCCCCTGAAGACTTTACACAGGAAGTCATTAAAATTCCTTATATTCTCCGGGGGCAAAGGCATATCCAGTCAAGCATCTTCCCTCTTCCTTCTATCCAGAGGAGATCTAGGAATCTAACAGGCTTCAATGTATGAAGACACCTTCTCTCTGTTTGGAGACTTGCAGATTGTCTCATTTGGGAATCTTAAGTGACAATTTCAGTGAACCATTCAAGGATTCTTAGCAGACCCAAAAATGGCCACTTATCTCTGCCTTTGTACCTGAGAAAGGCCATATTCTCCCCTCACAGGGCCCACCCAACCTGCTTTCTTTCTTTTTTTCCCCTGTCCTACAGTCACACCTGAAATAACATTGCCCTTACTTAGGCTGAGATATATAGCCCCAGAGAGCCACAAACCCTTCGGTCTTTAGTGTTCAGAAGACCAAAGGACCAGATCTCCACTTCTATTTGGCCTTTTGAAACTCAAAGCCTGAAAAACCTTATTCTTTTGCCACATCTGCTTCTTTCCCATACAGCTGGAGCTGCTCCAGTGGGGCAGAAGGACGAGTTCGAAAATACCCGTGTTTAACTTTACGTGTGGCTTGTCATCAACCTACAAGGAGAGCTGAAGCTAAAGCGTGGCATTCTTCTCATTCCTTCTTTTCTAATTAACAACATGCAATCTCCCCTCCTTTTCCCCACTCCCCTGTCAGGAGCTCCCCTCCTTTCAGTGCTAAAAAGCCCAGAGATATTTGCAGTTCAGACCAGCAGAAGCCCATAGCTTACCCAAGTCTTGTCCTCTTCTCTAAGAGGAATCCTAAATCCTAAATTACTTCTTTCTATGTAAGCTGCTTCCTGCAACAAATATGCGACTTCGTCTGAAAGAAACAAGTATAAGGGCATTTGTAGTTCTATGCCTTCTTGAGTTTGACAGAGGCTCTCTGTCCTAAGGCCTCTCACAGAGAGCAGGCAAGCAAGCTGGGAACCAGCCCTGCCCAGAGTTGGTAGTTTTGACCTCATCAGCCCAAACTTACATTTTTTTGGCTCTCTCCCAAGCTTCCAGCACTCCTACTTATTTCCTTCCTGTTCTAGCTATATTTTTGAAAAGAGCATTTCCCCCAACACAAGCGACACAGACAGACAGACACAGAGAGACAGACAGGCACACGCTTAATCCCAAAGAATAGAGCCTAGTGACAAATGGGGAGTTATTCGAAGACTTAAGGATCATCTTCATGATCCCCAGAGCCCATCGCCTGGGTGACTAGCTCCAAAGCCTCTAGCATGTGACTCACATTTCTTTGACCTCCCAAGTTATACTCACGGAGTCTCCTAAACTCCAACTTGGAAAGGAGTTTTTGTTCTTGGCTATAGACCTCCCACGGAGCCAGTGCCTCTTAGGTCATACTCAGATCTGTTCTTAATGGTTGCACAAATAAAAGCATGGACAGAAATATGGCCTGAGGGTCCCCAGACCTCAAGACCACACTTGGAGCCCACAGGAAGTCCCCTGCCTCTATACACGTACATGCAAAAAAGCCTCCCCTGTAGCATTCAGAGTTCACATGGGAAATAGCCTCCTTCTGCCCGAAGGGGCCAATTTCCTCTAGCAAGTTTGTTAGAGTAACTAGCTTTTACACCTTTTGACATATATCAAGGACTCCTCGGTTAACAGGTGACACTCATGATGTCACAGCTGCAGAGGTTCTAGTGGCTAAAGAGACACGTAGAGCCAGCTTTAACCCCCATGAGTAGGTGAGTAGAGGGAAAAAATACAGCATAGAATGACATAAAGAAGGAAAGGGGAAAGTATCTCGCTGTATCCCACAGGACCTTAACAGCCATGCCTGGAGGCTGTGAGCTAAGGGCCATTTCTACTCTATATCCAGGTGATGTCTGCACTAAAGCTACTGTTTGCAATGCCTCATACTCTTTGACTGGCAGTTGACTTTAAAGTTGTACCCTCTTACACTGTTGTTGGGAATGCAAACTAGTACAGCCACTATGGAGAACAGTATGGAGATTCCTTAAAAAACTGGAAATAGAACTGCCATATGACCCAGCAATCCCACTCCTGGGCATACACACCGAGGAAACCAGAACTGAAAGAGACACGTGCACCCCAATGTTCATCGCAGCACTGTTTATAATAGCCAGGACATGGAAGCAACCTAGATGCCCATCAGCAGACGAATGGATAAGGAAGCTGTGGTACATATACACCATGGAATATTACTCAGCCATTAAAAAGAATTCATTTGAATCAGTTCTAATGAGATGGATGAAACTGGAGCCCATTATACAGAGTGAAGTAAGCCAGAAAGATAAACACCAATACAGTATACTAATGCATATATATGGAATTTAGAAAAATGGTAATGATAACCCTATATGCAAGACAGAAAAAGAGACACAGATGTATAGAACAGACTTTTGGACTCTATGGGAGAAGGCGAGGGTGGGATGATCTGAGAGAATAGCATTGAAACATATATATTATCAAGTGTGAAACAGATCGCCAGTCTAGGTTGGATGCATGAGACAAGTGCTCAGGGCTGGTGCACTGGGATGACCCAGAGGGATGGGATGGGGAGGGGGGTTCAGGATGGGGAACACATGTAAATCCATGGCTGATTCATGTCAATGTATGGCAAAACCCACCACAATATTGTAAAGTAATTAGCCTCCAACTAATAAAAATAAATGAAAAAAAAATAAAGTTGTACTCATAGCAAACCATCTTATTTTTTTTCCTTGGCCAAGTATAGGGTTGGCCTATAGATATATGTTGATGGTATTTTTCTTCTAGGGAACATGGGATGGGAATCATGTTGAGGATGAAGCTTCTCAATATACTGAGGAGTAGATTTGTGACAGTACTCACCAGGGTGTTGCTCTTCCTCTTTGTGCTATTGTTGGGAGTACTTGGTTCAGGGCCTTTACTCCTTTGAGCCCATGTGAAGGTAGGGTCCACAATATGGTTCCTATAGCCAAATTTATTGTCATACCAGTAAATGAGCTTGACAACATGGTCATTAAGGGCAAAGCTGGCCCAAGCAACCAGGATAGAGGAACAGGTACTGTGCTGTGCTGCTGTGCTCAGTCGTGTCCGATTCTCTGTGGCTCTGTGGACTCTAGCCTGCCAGGCTCCTCTGTCCATAGATTTCTCCAGACAAGAATACTGGAGTGGGTTGCCATGCCCTCCTCCAGGGGATCTTCCCCACCCAGGGATCGAACCTGTATCTCTTGCATGTCATGCATTGGCAAGTGTATTCTTTACCACTGTACCACCTGGGTATCACTGTTAAACTCACAAGAGACAGCTTGGTCCTCTGTGTAGGCCAGGATGTCCTTCAAGGGGCCATCCAATGCCTGACTTAATACCTTCTGGATGTCATCATATTTTTCTGCTTTCCCCAGAATGCAGGTCAGATCTATGAGAGACATGTTAGGGGCAGAGACTCAGAAGCCAGTGAGATTCCCATTCAGCTCACAACGTTGCCCACAACCTTAGTGGTGTCAATGTTTGTAGGGGTGATGATCTGAGCAACATCATGATCGACATGCCATGATTTTCCAAAGGGTCCTTCAAGGTAGAATTAATGGTATGATCATGAGTTTCTTTATGATCCCTACATTGTCAGGGGTAAATACCTTTGACCAGGGTATCTAGTAGTTCGTGGTACAGGAGGCAGTGTTGGTAATATTTAGGCAGTGATCATACTTCTCATGGTTCCCTTCCCTCATATACATGAGGATATCTGCAGAAGAGAAAGAAATGATAAACCTCCAGCCCTCAAGTAAGCTCCAGGCTTCACCTGGAGCAAGAATATGTAGTGGACTTCACAACATATTAAACACCAGCATCATTTCAGTTGACATATGCAATATATCACTCCTAGAAGATGGAGATGGGCTTCTTATCATTGATAAGATTCTTGTTATTAGCCTTGACAGTGCTGCTGAATATTTCTTTGGTAGAATCATATGTGCAATTGATATAGCTGAGGTAGTCATAAATAGTGACAATATCCACTTTGTCACAGATGAAAGCAGCCAGCAGATTTTAAGGTACCCTATAAAACCAAATTTGTTTATTCCCACCTTCACTATCCTGTTGCTGGAATGTGACTGGCATGGCCAAAAATGGTGCAGCTATGTGTCAAACACAACAGGAACGTACAGTGAACCATATCATTTTTAGTGATCAGATAACAGGTTGGGTTATGAGACTTCATTTTTCTCCAGTAGTCTATCAAATTCTATTCATTGATCAAAGTTGTATTAATATTTCAGGTCATCATATCTCTTCTTCTATGCCCAGGTTGCTCAACTTAGAAATAAATAATCACAAAACCACACTGGGGCTACTATAAAAACTTGATCTTGAAATCTAGAACCACAACACTATCCAGAAGTCCCTCAATACTGCCTCAGTCAGTAATATTCCTATCCCTTTAATGCCTATTCCAAACTTTAACCTTTCAGACTCCTTCTCTACCTCATCAACCCCATACTCTTAGAGTAGATTGCTTGCTTCCTCTATCACCAAAATAATAGAGGCCATATGGAAGAGGGAGTACCTCAAATTTTCTGCCTTGGCATGGTGACAAATAAACATACATCTAAACTTATCCTTGTCTTCTTCCCTTCAACCTGTGATCTGCATCTTACCCCTTCACATATGCTCTGAAATTGTCACTTATTTTCTGCTTGCTCCAATCTACCTTTAATCTTTCCCAGTCTCCTAGTTCCTTACCCTTAGTATTTAAAGATATTGTTGTTTAGTTGCTAAGTCATGTCTGACTCTTTTGTGACCCATGGACTGTGACCCCATGACCAGGCTCCTCTGTCCATGGAATTTCCCAGGCAAGCATACTGGAGTTGCCATTTAAAGATGGCCAAGCCTCATTCTAATTACAACAGGAAAAAAAAAAGCCAATGAAAAATCCTCAAAAAAAACATGTCTTTGATCATCATATGCATTTTATTATCTCACTGTCATATGAACTCCTCAGTTCTTTACAACCTGTTGCAATCTGACTGAAACTACTTTGAGGTCCTTTCTTAATTGTCAAATTCAATGTACACATCTCAATTGCTACACAATTTCATTTTCTCTGCCATTGATACTGTTGACTGATCCTTTTTAATTAAAACTTTCTTCTTTCTTGACTTCCATGGTAGTATTCTTGTTTTTTTTCCTTCCCCCTATTGTTAGTATTACTTTTTCTTAGTCTTCTTTGCAGGCTCCTCCTCCTCAACCAAATCTTTTAATATCATTGTTGCCCAAGATTCTATTCTCAGAACTCTTTTCCTGCCTTTGGACTTGAACTGAAACTTCAGCCATTCTTGGATCTCAGCTTTTCCAGCTTTGGGGCAGGAACTGACACCATTGACTCTTCTGGGTCTCTAGCTTACTGTCCACAGATCTTGGGATATCTCAGGCTTTATAATCAATCGGGCCAATTCCCTAAAACAAATCTCTTTATATATATGTGTTTGGTGTGTATATACATATATACCCTGTTCTGTTTCTCTGCAGGATCTTGACTAGCACACATAACTATATTGCACCTTGCTTTTTAAAAATGCCTTGTTGTTATTGTTGTTTGGTTGCTCACTTGTGTCTGACTCTTTGCAATCCCATGGACTGTAGCATGCCAGGCTTCCCTGTCCTTCACTATCTCCCAGAGTTTGCTCAAACTCATGTCCATTGAGTCGATGATGCCATCTAACCATCTCATCCTCTGTCACCCCTTTCTCCTCCTACCCTCAATGTCTGTGCATGTTTCAAAGCAGTCAAAAAGATTTACTCTATTATTTGTAACTGTGGTATGGTATTCTGTATTACAGATATACTAACATTTATTCAACTGGTTAATGGAAACTAATTCACTTCCAACTTTTTCAGTGATAAACAATAATTTTGCAATGAATATAGTGAATATAGATAATACAGTGAATATAGAACCATACCTCTGCCAAATTTTGTAAATATATCTTTAGTCTGTCAGAAAAGAAGTTGCTGGATCAAATGATACATACATTCACAATCCATATCATCAAATTACTCTCCAAAAGGCATATATATGCCCATCAATGGAGTATGTGAGTGCCTGTTACCCCACACCGCTGACTTTTATCAATCTTTAAAATTTTTGCCAATATGACAGGTAAAAAAAAATCATATTGTCACCAGCTTTCTCTTTGTACAAGCTTCACCAATTTAATTGCATTCTTCCCACTATCATTTGGGAAGATATCAACATCTGGATCCATATTGAAAGTTTATTGGGAAAATTCTAATTTGAATCCACTAAAGGTGAAGATCATGTCTGCTGGCAGGGATCAGGAAACGATGACATTCTTCTGGTACACCAGTTGAGCTCCAGTGGGCCCTTCATCAACCTGTTTTTCAAAATACCCTCAAGAAAATTCCCTGCACAGAAGAAAAACGCCCTATCACTCTTAAGTTAAAAAAAAAAGGTTAACATGATTTCAAAAATCAGAAAAGAAAATCACATTACCAAATTAGATTGCTCATTCAAGAAGCAGTTGCCTTTGAAAATAGAGCAGACTAGCCCAAAGAATGAAAATCATTCTTGCAAATAGCAGCTTGCCAAATATTCCAGTAGGCATACTCATTCCATTCGTTGTAGCCCTGTTGGAGAAATGTAGTTAGGCATATCTTGACTAACTAAAATGTTCATATTAACTTTCAGGGTAAATGTTAATTAATGTCTAGCTAATATGTTACCAAGTTCTAATGAAACAGGACCAAACAGAACCCCCATGAATTTAGTAAGTTGTATAAGAGCATGTCTAGGTCAACTGAATCATTTCTCTGATACTGAGAAAACAGGATGGCTGCAATAACATCATTGTATTTTAAAGGTCACCATGAACAAGCTACTGATAAATCACACCTGACAGTCCCACAATAAATCAATGATACCTAAACAAGGCTTAACTTTCAAACAAATAAACAGGAGGATGGCAGGGAAGTCATTAAATGCAGCCTTCTTGGAGGCCAACATTGGAGGTGATGGCAGTAACTTGAGAACAGACACATGCTTGGCTGGTCTTTTAGCTTTAAAGTTGACAACTGATGGCAGTGCTTAAGGTAAAGGAAGATGTCATCATTCTCCCAGGCCCCATATCAGAAGCATATCACTTAACATATGCCTTATCCATATAGTCTATCAACTACCTAATCCGTTCTTTCAAAACTTCTTCTGTCATCAACCTCTGTATCCTCTTCCATCAGTCTAATCAAAGGGTAAGTTTTTCTCCATTCATGATGAATGATAGTTCTATATTAAATACCCAAGTCAACTTAGACAATTCTCCAAAGAGTTAGGAGTACACTGAATCCTGTGTTAGAGATAGGATATTGATATGATCACTCCATTTCTTAGACAAGTGCCTCTTCATTTCCCAGAAGGAAATTTGAACGTCTCTGCAGCAATCTGTGTATATAAAAGATGACTTGGCTTCCTAGGCAGAGAGATTACCATACAGAGACTTAGTGTCTGACCAGGAAGCTACCCTTTTTGATGAGGTCAGTCATTCCCTTTGTCCCTAAGACTCCAGTTATCAGAGGGTGTATCATTGAATTTACCAACAAAGAACTTGGAAAGACAGTTTCTATAGCACTGTGACTTCTGTCCAAGCTTACTTCAATCAGTCCTTACATTTTGCTGCTCAAAAAACAAGTATTTATATAGTACCTGGAGGCAAAACATTCTGCTAGGTACAGTAGAGTGGCACAAAGTGTAAGATGAAGTCCCCATCCTGGGATAGTCTATTGAGGAAGTAAACCTTATATGAGACTGGTTGAGCAGGCTTCATGGATTTATGAGGATTTGGCATAGAAAGGAACTGGAGAGGTAGATGGGGAAGGAAGGCATTTAGGTCAGTCAGAATTTTATTGCTTTTGGTCTGAAGCCTTCATAAGACTCACAGAGTAAAGTCCATATAATGTGCTCTTAAAAATAAACTATCAAGATCAAAACAGAAGTTAGAAGGCTTTTTTGAGCTTAAGTTTAGGAAACATTTTCTAGTTGTCTTCATAAAAGAAATTATCAATCTAATAATATAGTTGGATTAATAATAGTGTCTAAAATAGTTCTGATTTTTAAATGATTGGTGAAAATAAAAAATATGGTGGTTATGAAACTGCCTGGGTCAAAAATAAGCCATTTATATTTTCCAGCATTGCTTTAAAGTTGACATTAGTTAAAACGATCGCCCAACTCCCACCAAAATTTCCAGTATGTGTGCTGGTAACTAGAATCCACCAGCTCAAAGGAGCACCATTGCTCCTTTTTTTTTTTTTTCTTTTTTAAACTCAGAAGCAGGTGCACTGGATTAGTGGAGCAGATGAAATCTGAAGGCTTACTGATGCCAATGCAAGGCAAGATAGACCAGGGAAACGAATCTATAATCTCTCCCCAGATATCCACCTGGCCTCTCCCTCTATAATAGTGTCTACATAATAATATCTTTTAGAAAATATTAATAATGACCTGTATTATTAATAGCATCTAAAATAGTTTTAGTGTCGGGTTTTTAATGATGTCACCTCCTCTGAGAGATCTCCCCTGGCTCTTCCTATACAAAGTCAAACCCTCTGTCACTGTCTATCCTCTTATCCTGTTTCATAATTATTTGAATATATGCTTATTGTGTCTTTCCCCAATTAGAGTGAACTCTTCAGGAAGGCAGGGACTTTCTTGCCTTGTTTATTGGTGTATCTTTAGCTCCTAGAACAATGTGGCCAATAAATATTTGTTGAATGGATGAACGTCATAACACTTGATAAAAGCTATATAAATCCCAACTAGGTGATTGGACAGCATGTTTTAAACAAATGATCTCATGTAAGTTACCACCTGCTTTAGAAATGGTTTATGATTTGGGAAAGCACCTCCTCCTACACAGTCTTACTCCAGTACCACATTTTCCATGAAGCCTTTCTTTTCAGGTAACTCCATGCCTTTTCTGACCTCTGAATGCTTGCAGCTTAGTATGTATCTGTCCTTTGTTCCAAGTGTGTAGAATTTATTTGTAAGTTCTCTAAGAATGAGGATGATATCTCATCCCATCTTTTTTATCCTATATTTTCTATCATGCCCAACACAGCACAGGGCACAGAGTAAGCACTCAAAACATTGCACATCTTGTTGACTGAGTCCAGGTGGGGAAATTGGCAAGCATAATCTATTGGAAATGAGCTTTTCTCTTTTTTTAAAGACAACCCAATAATCAACTGGTGTTAAAAAAAATTACTCATAAATCCTAACAAATCATTTTAACTCTAAAGGTAAATTTGATCCAGCGGTGTCCCTTGGGCCCTCTTCACACTTGCTAATGAATAACTTAGGGGCTTAAAAAATGAATTAGAGGGCCTAGCCTTTGGTGGGTGGAGTTGTCAAATGAACACATTAATTTTTCCATCTGCTTCGGCCCTGGGCTATGTGTGTTATAGTGGGCTGGGCAGCCTGCAAAGATTGCTTCATGCCTTGCCCTTTCCAGATTTCTTCTTCTAAGCAGTGAAGGGTGCATTTCTTCTGAAATATGACAATATTAGAACTCAAGCTGACTTCTGGAGGCAGTAAATTTTCTGGCCCTGGCCTTTGGTCAAGAACGCAGCCGTGTGTGTTGTTTTTTTCCCCCACCAATTTCAATGGCTTCTGGGAGTCCCCAAACCCAGCAAGAGGCTGCTGCTGCTGCTGCTGCTGCTGCTGCTAAGTCGCTTCAGTCGTGTCCTACTCTGTGCGACCCCATAGACGGCAGCCCACCAGGCTCCCCCGTCCTTCATCCTAATTCACCCAAGAGTATTCTACTACAAACTGGGAAGTGAGGTGTTTCCTAAACTCTTCTGATGGCTCTTGTTTCCTATATGGTATTTTGTGCCAAGTCTACATATCCTACTCAGAAGGTATACTTTACATCTTTGGATGCAGAGGTTTCCTTCTCAGGGATGGTGGCCTGCTGCCAGCACTGGGCAGTCATGTGGGGATCTTAGTACTGCAACTGACCCAAAGCAGAATACAGACTCCTTGCCATACTGTTTAAGATGGTCTCTGCTTCCTCATTTTTATTTCAAAATGCACCTGAAGCTATTGGCCTCTTGTTCTTTTGCCTGCAATATTCTTTGCTGAACTGAGTTGAGATATGGATTTCCCTCAGGTCAGCCTGCTTTTAATTGCAACATCTCTTACAGCTGATGATAGGGACCAGAATCAGCATTCCTACCAGAGTGCTATCTATCTTCAAGGCCAGTAACTCATAACATTTTTGGAGTTGTGAGAGTCTATTTAATTTTGCTTTTAAAGCATTTTTTAAATTATTAAAACCAAATTTATTTGAGCATATTTTGCTTTACAATGTTGTATTAGTTTCTACTGTACAGGAAAGTGGATCAGCTATACACATACATATATCCCCTCTTCTTTGGATTTGCTTCCCATTTAGGTCACCCCAGAGCATTGAGTAGGGTTCCCTGTGATATACAGTAGGTTCTCATTAGTTATCAATTTTATACATAGTATCAATAGTGTATACATCAGTCCCAATCTTCTGATTCCTTCCACTCCTCCTTTCCCTTTTGGTATCCATACGTTTGTTCTCTATGTCTGTGTCTCTATTTCTGCTTTGTAAGTAAGATCTTCTATACCAATTTTTCAGATTCTACATATAGGCATTATATATAATATTTGTTTTTCTCTTTCTGACTTACTTCACTCAAAAATAAACAAATGGGACTTAATTAAATTAAAAAACTTCTGCATAGCAAAGGAAACCATAAACAAGACAAAAATATAACCCTCAGAGTGGGAGAAAATATTTGCAAACGAAGCAACTGACGAAGGATTAATCTCTAAAATACACAAACAGCTCATGCTGCTCAATATCAAAAAAACCAAACAAGCCAATCAAAAAATGGGCAGAAGACCTAAGTAGACATTTCTCCAAAGAAGGCATACAGATGGCCAACAAACACATGAAAAGATGCTCAACATCGCTAATTATTAGAGAAATGCAAATCAAAGTACTAGGAGATATTCCCTCACTCTTGTAGGAATGGCCATCATCAGAAAATCTACAAATAATAAATGCTGGAGAGACTGTGGAGAAAAGGGAACCCTCTTCCACTGTTGGTGAGAATATAAATAGATACAACCACTATGGAGAACAGTATGGAGGTTCCTTAAAAAAACAAAAAAATAGGAATACCATTGACCCAGAAATCCCACTACTGGAGATATACCCAGAGAAAACCATAATTCAAACAGACACACATACCCCAATGTTTATTGCAGCACTATTTACAATAGCCATGGGAAGAACCTAAATGACCATCAACAAAGGAATGGAATTTTTATTTTTTAAAAAAAATTTTTTAGTTAAAATTAGCATACAATATTATATTATTTTTAGGTGTACAACATAGTAATTTAACATTTTCGTACTTTCAGAAATAATCACCACAATAAGTCAATTTATTACCCGTCACCATGCAAAGTTGTTGCAATATTATTGACTATATTCCTTATGTTGCAACTTACATCCTCATGGCCTATTTATTGTATGAATGGAAGTTTTTATCATTTAATCCCCATTCACCTATATCATCTGTCTCCCTATCCCACTCCCTGCTGGCAACTACCAGTTTGTCTCTGTATATTTGAGTCTGTTTCTGTTTTGTTTGTTTGTTTTGTTTTGTAGATAACACATATAAGTGAAATCATATGGTATTTGTCTTTCTTTCAGTTATTTTACTACAAAATACACTCCAGGTCCATGCTTCAAATAACAAAATTTCATTCATTTTTATGGCCAAGTAATAGTCCACTCATGTGTGTGTGTGTGTGTGTGTGTGTGTGTACATCACAATTTCTTTATCCATTCATTTACTGATTAACATTGATTTTGCAATATATCTGCTTCCTTTGTCTCCTGTTAGGAACAGACAACATTTGCTGGACATTAATGACAGTGTTCGAAGAAGCAGTGGAAAGGAAGAGGAATTCTAGATGAGAAGTCAGTGGGCCTGGGGTCTAGTTCTGAGGCTTAACTATGGTTTTTTAACTGAGTTGTGATCTGGTAAAATCAGTTGCCTTATTTAGGCCTCAGTTTCATTTGTGAAATGAGGCGGTTGGACTAACTAGATTGTTGTTGTGTTCAGTCGCTAAGTCATGTCTGACTCTTTGCAACCCCATGGATGGCAGTACATCAGGCTTCCCTGTCCGTCACCATCTCCTGAAGTTTTCTCAAACTCATGTCCATTGAGCCAGTGATGCCACCCAAACATCTCATCTTCTGTCACCCCCTTCTCCTTTTGCCTTCTATCTTTCCCAGCATAGTGGTTTTTTCCAATGAGTCAGCTCTTTGCATCAGGTGGCCAAAGTATTGGAGCTTCAGCTTCAGCATCAGTCCTTTCAATGAATATTCAGGACTGATTTCCTTTAGGATTGACTGGTTTGATCTCCTTGCAGTCCAAGGGACTCTCAAGAGTCTTCTCCAACACCACAGTTCAAAAGCATCAATTCTTTGGCGCTCAGCCTTCTTTATGGTCCAACTCTCACATCCGTACATGACTACTATTACAAACCTTTGTCAGCAAAGTGATGTCTCTGCTTTTTAATATGCTGTCTAGGTTTGCCATAAGTTTTC
Organism: Muntiacus reevesi; assembly: GCF_963930625.1. Classification (NCBI taxonomy): domain Eukaryota; kingdom Metazoa; phylum Chordata; class Mammalia; order Artiodactyla; family Cervidae; genus Muntiacus; species Muntiacus reevesi. Next base: position 141,294,549 of record NC_089271.1, read on the forward strand.
TTCCAAAGAGCAAGTGTTTTTTAATTTCATGGCTGCAGTCAATGTCCATAGTGATTTTGGAGCTCAAGAAAATAAAATCTGCCACCATTTCCACTTTTCCCCCATCTATTTGCCATGAAGTGATGGGACCAGATGCCATGATCTTCATTTTTTGAATGTTGAGTTTTAAGTCAGCTTTTTCACTCTCCTCTTTCACCCTCCTCAAGAAGCTCGTCAGTTCCTCTTCACTTTCTGCCATTAGAGTGGTATCATCTGCATATCTGAGGTTGTTGATATCTCTCCCAGAAAACTTGATTCCAGCTTGTGATTCATCCAGCCTGGCATTTTGCATGATGTACTCTGCATATAAGTTAAACAAGCAGGGTGACAGTATACAGAGTTGACGTACTCCTTTCTCAATTTTGAACCAGTCTGTTTTTCCCTGTCTGGTTCTAACTGTTGCTTCTTGACCTCCATCCAGCTTTCTCAGGAGGCAGGTAAGGTGGCCTGGGGAAGTTATTAAAATGCCCGAGAATGAGGAGATTAGGGTTTAACAAACATCTACTCTAATCTCTTCAGAATGCTTAGATTCCCATTAAAAGTGCAGGCCCCTGTTCAAAAAGCATTAAAAATGTACTGTTACAAGTACTAGGGGCTTCCCTAGTGGCTCAGTGGTAAAGAATCTGCCTGCCAATGCAGGAGACACGGGTTTGATCTCTCATCTGGGAAGATCCCACATGCTGCAGAGCAACTAAGCCTGTGTGCCACAACAATTGAGCCTGTGCTCTAGAGCCCAGGAGCCTCAACTACTGAGCCCACATGCTGCAACTACTGAAGCCCACATGCTAGAGTCTGTGCTCCACAATAAGAGAAGCCTCCACATGGAGAAGCCCACCCACCACAACTAGAGATTAACCGCTGCTCACCACAACTAGAGAAAAGCCCACGTAGCAAAGACCCAGCACAGCCAAAAATAAATAAAGAAATAAAATTATTTTTTAAAGTACTAACATATAAAGCTTTTTACTTTCTTCTGCAGTTTCTTTCTTGATCTATTATGGTGTTTTTTTTTTTTTTTTAGTGAACTTAATTTTTTTTATTATAGTCATTGATTTACAGGAAAAAAATGAAATGGTGAAGATAGTACAGAGTTCCCAGTTTCCCTTATTATTAGCATCTTATGCTAGCATGGTGCAATTGATACAAGTAATGAAACAATATTGATACACTACTGTTGACGAAAGTCCATACTAGATTCAAATTTCCTTCAGTTCAGTTCAGTCACCGAATTGTGTCCGACTCTTGTCAAATTTCCTTAGTTTTTACCTAATGATTTTTTCTATGCCAGGGCCCCATCCAGAACATCACAGCACCTTTAGTCATTATATCTCCTTAGGCAACTATTGCTATGACAGTTTCTCAGACTTTTCTTGTTTGGATGACCTTGACAGTTTTGAGGAGTGCTGGTCAGGTATTTGGTAAAATTCCCTCTATTGCGATTTGTTGGATGTTTTTCTCATAATTAGACTGGGGTTATGGGTTATTGAAAGGAAGATCATAGAGGTAAAATGTCATTTTCATCACATCATCTGAAAGGGACATGCTGTGCACGAGACTTATCATGGTTGATGTTGACCTTGACCACCTGGCTGCTGCTGTGCTTGTCAGATTTCTCCACTGAGAAGTGACTCCACTTTCTCCCCTTTCCAAACTTTACTCTCTAGAGGGAAGTCACGTGTATAGCCCACACTTACAGGGTGTAGAGTTATGTACCACCTCATTCAGGGTAATCTGTATAAATTATTTGGAATTCTTCTGTGCAGAAGATTTGTCTGTTCTTTCCTATCTTTTAAAAAATATTTATTTATTTGGCTGCATCAGGTCTTAGCTGGGGCTCTCAGATCTTCATTGTGTCATGCAGGATCCTTCACTACTGTAGGCTCAGTTTCTCCATGGAATGTGGGATCCTACTCCCCCAACCAGGGATCAAATCTGCATCCCCTGCCATTGCAAGGCCAACTCTCAACCACTGGACCACTAGGGTGGTCCCTGCACATTTATTTTTATATTCAATCATTTATTTATATCAGCATGAGTTCATAGATATTTATTTTATACTTTGGTTTATAATCCAACACTGCTTTATTTTCTTGCTCAGATTGTTCCAGGTTTGGGCCAGCTGGGAGCTCTTTCAGTTAACTCATGTGTTCCTTTGGTATAGTAAACAATGCTCTCCTGCACCCTGGTTCCTTTTTCGTCTGCATATATTGATGGGCAAAGATAAGGACTCTTGACATTACGACTGAGCCACAGGGATTGAAACCCTGGCCCCTTCAGCTATGTGGCCTCCGTATGTCCTTTTGTCTCTGAGGTCTCAGTTCTTCATCTGTAAAATGGGCATCCTGATGCTCCCCCTGATGCCCTGAGAGCTGTTGTGATGTCCATGGAAGCACTTGGCACAGTTCCCTGCTCACAGGAAGTTTTCCATAAACGAGGGCTGCATTTTCACTGACAGCTTGACTCTCTGAAACTGGCCCTAAGTTCCAAGAAAACTAGAGAGAAAACCTCTTTCTCTAAGCATTAGAGGTCAGCTTGGGCAAGCTCTGCATCCATTATGCCAGAAAAAATTCCCAGGTGAAAATGACCTTCGTGACATCTATATCTCAATAAAGTTTCTTTCTAAATATTCACCTCATAAACAAATGAACTGTCCAGAGAACAGCTCATTGAAGTCACTTAGCTCTGCAGATTTTTCTGCCAGTGTGCCAGGGTGACCTGCAGTGCAATACAGACCTCCACTGGGCAGATGTCTGGGCACAGCGATTCTGGACCAAGAAACTGCTCGAACAGTACACCCCTTGCACAGCGATTCTGGACCAAGAAACTGCTCGAACAGTACACCCCTTGCAAACAGAAGGGTGTTCCTTGGCCTCCACCAGCCTCCACTGCTTTCTTTTAGGTCCCTGGAAATCCAGGCTCTGAGAATAGTGACTTCCTGTCCATGGAAGGACTCTGAGTCAAGGTCAGATGTCATCCTCAGGCCCGTACACATGCCTACACCTTCTGAGACAATGCCAACACTGATTTTCCGAATTAACTCCACACACAGGGCAGCCTCCTTCCAACCAAAATTGTTGTTCTTAAAATGTATTTTAGGGTTTCAGTAGCCATCACCCAAGCTCATCTCAGGGTTGTAGATGGTTAAGACTCCTCTGTAATCTGCATAGCAAGCATTCTGATTATTTACATTTGTATAAGAAAGAAAAAATCAAATTTTGTGACATGAAACATTTATTATTATTATTATTACTATTGTTACTTCTTCTACTATTATTATCTCCTACAAGTTGGGAGGATGACAGGCTCAGATCAGCAGTTCTTTCACACAGATATAGTAAGAGAGGGGCTGGAGCTGGGGAGTAAAGTGTTCCTCACTCAGATGTCTGGCGAGTGATGCCAGGGCTATTGGCCAAAACACCTACATGTAGCCTCTTCACATGGCCTGGGCTTCCCTACAGCAAATGCCCTAAAAGAGGAAGAACCAGTCTGAACCTTTATCAACCTTTATGACATAGTCTTGGAAGTCCAGAGCACCACTCCCCCACACTCTGCTCGCTGAAGCAATTGCAAACCCCAGCCAGGTTCAGGGAAGGAGGACAAAGAGTCTTCCTCTTAATAAGGGGCCAAACGGTCACATTGCAAAAAGAACATGTGGATAGGAGAGAGCATCACAGTCGTCTTTTGAAAACACACACTGCCACAGCTGTAACCATTCTGCTATAGTAATTCACATTCTTCAACATGCAAAATGCCCTTATGTTCTTCCCCAGGGTCCTCAGATCTCACTTCATTGTGGCATCAGCTTGACTATAAGGAACTTTTCATCTGAACCAGGTCCAAACACCAGTGAGGTCCCAAAGGTGTGAATCCTCTTCTATGGTGTCTCCACTAAAGACCAAGAACCAGAGTGACACATTATCTGCCCCTTACACACCCAACATATAAGGATGGGACAAGCCCAAGATAACTGCTATATACACTACTGTTCAAAAAAAGGGAAAACAGGAGACACACAGAAGTAACTGGATCAGAGCAATTTCTTAGGTACATGTACAAAAGATCTGAATTGCAAAAATGTACATTTATTCCTATAAGTTGTTTTTCTCATTCTAACCCCACATCATTAGCCCTTGCCCCTGGGGAGTGCTAAATGGAAAAGAGATGAGCTCCTGGAGAGGGTGAAGGAAGAAGAGGAGTATCGTGCTGGTTCCTGTTAGGGGTACTTGGCTCCCTGCAGTCATGGAGCTCTATCAGTTGGCACAGCCTCACGACCATGCCCTCCTGGCCCAGCCCACTGGCAAATGACCACATGGCACTAGTCTCACATCTTCTCAAAATAAGCTGGGACATAGAAGTCACTTTGATCCAGTGTTGGTGCCAAGTGGGGAACACATGAGTCTAAGGCTGTCAACAGTCATCTTCTGCATTCCAAGGGGAAGCGATCTGTAGAATAAAGCTAGCAGCAGCAGGGAGCAGAGCCAAGGACTTGAGTGAACAGAGCCCCAGTGATGCCATGTGAGCCAGACCTCTACCCCAGGGCCTTCAACAAATACTAAATTTGCTGCTTTGCTTAAGATATTTTGGGTTAGATTTGCATCTGAAAACATCCTAATATGCACTTATTTTCTCCCCAAGTTCTTTGATTTCAGCTAAAGCCTGACCTCCCATGGGCCTTCTTCATCCTTCTATAAGAAGAAAAGAAAGTGAAATCGCTCAGTCATGTCCGACTCTTTGTGACCCCATGGACTGTAGCCTAGCAGGCTCCTCCATCCATGGGATTTTCCAGGCAAGAATACTGGGTTGCCATTTCCTTCTCCAGGAGATCTTCCCGACCCAGGGATTGAACCCGGGTCTCCCGCATTATAGGCAGATGCTTTACCATCTGAGCCACCAGGGAAGATAAGAAGGGGGAATCCATGAAGTGTATACTCTCCATTCTCTAGTGGGGCATACCCATGAGGGGAGGAAAGTCCGCTCTCTACTTCCTGATTCCTGCAGTTTTTCCATGCTCTGGAAATAACTGGAAGGTAAACACAGCTCACAAGACACTTGTCTTTACTCAAACTCAAGCCTCCCCTGCCACCAACATTGACCATGACAGTGAACAATATCCCAAGTGTACAAACATTGCAGAGCAAAGTACTAAGATGGTCTCACAAGAGAGTTGCACGTTTGGTGTAGATCCCCCTGGATACTGCCCCCACCAGGAGCAGCCACTCTCCCAGGGCTCTGACTGTCAGCTTCCCTTCTATATGACTTGGAAGCTGCTAGTGTCAACACGTGAGCAGGAAAGGGCTCTTTAGTCGTTTCAAAATCACTTTTGATTGTAAAGATTAGGTCAATCTTTGGCTTTGGCCACTGGATTGCTGTGGGTAGAGCCAAATGAACTTGATTTGGTGACAAATTCAGAAGCCAGTGACAGAGAGTCTAGAGGGATATTTTCCTGAGGGTCATGGCCCCAAGAGCCCATGCATGAACACCAGTGGCATTGGGTCCCTTGGTTCCAGCACCAGTCCTGGACTTCCTCCAAGCTTGGCCAACCACCAAAGCTTAATTGGTTTTGCAGTGAAGAAGGAGTTTGGGGGTTTAGAGGAGGAAGACACCTTCTGGTGAGTCACCTGGTTACAAAAACTCTCCTGGCTCTGGATTTTTCCACAATCCTGATCTGGTTAAGGCTAGAGGTCCCACTGTCCAAGTTTTGGAGACAACAGAAAAGGTCTCGGGTGCTGAGGTCCTCCATGCCTGGTGCCCCTGCATGGACATCCTATACTTTAGACCCCAGAGAAAAGCGGCCTAAAACTGGATCCTTCTGTTACAATTTTGCAACTAGATTTAAAGTGGAAGGGAGAAGAATTGGATGACATAATTGATGTGCAAACCCTGATGTTATCATATCAGAATCAACCAGTGCCAAGGTGTAAAGTTATGAACCAAGAGGGAAAACAAAGAACCTATCTAGCTTAATCATAATGAAAAGGATGACACATCTAAATCTTAAGAGTGTGCTTGAGACTATGCATTGTCACACACAGGCATGTCAATCACAGGAGCACCCCTCTTGATCATGTGGGCACCCTCCCTCCATCACGTTCACACCCACCCACATAACCTACCCATCCTCACCCTGATTATGAGGAAACCCTCCTGTGATAAGTGCACACCCACCAGTGATCACATGCACTCCCACTGATGATCATGGTGACAACCCACCCGTGATCATGTGTACAGTCTACCCTGATCACATGTGCAGAGATTGGAATGGAAACTGACCTTTTCCAGTCCTGTGGCCATTGTTGAGTTTTTCACATTTGCTGGCATCTTGAGTGTATTACTCTAGTAGCATCATCTTTTAGGATCTGAAATAGTTCAGCAGGAATTCCATCACTTCCACTAACTTTGGTCATAGTAATGCTTCCCAAGACCCACTTGACTTAATAGTCCAGAATGTCTGACTCGAGGTGAGTGACCACACCATTGTGGTTATCTGGGTCATTAAGACCTTTTTTGTATAGTTTGTCTATGTATTCTTGCCACCTCTTTTTAACATCTTCTGCTTCTGTTAGGTCCTTACCATTTCTGCCATTTATTGTGCCCATATTTGCATGAAATGTTCGCTTGATATCTCCAAATTTCTTGAAGTGTTTCCCATTCTATTGTTTCCCAATATTCCTTTGCATTGTTTACTTAAGAAGGCTTTCTTATCTCTCCTTTCTATTCTTGGGAACTCTGCATTCAGTTGGGTATATCTTTCCCTTTCTCTACCTTTCACTTCAATTCTTTTCTCAGTTATTTGCCTTCTTGCATTTTTTTTTTAATTAGTTGGAGGCTAATTACTTCACAACATTTCAGTGGGTTTTGTCATACATTGACATGAATCAGCCATAGAGTTACACGTATTCCCCATCCCGATCCCCCCTCCCACCTCCCTCTCCACCCGATTCCTCTGGGTCCTCCCAGTGCACCAGGCCCGAGCACTTGTCTCATGCATCCCACCTGGGCTGGTGATCTGTTTCACCATAGATAATATACATGCTGTTCTTTCGAAACATCCCATCCTCACCTTCTCCCACAGAGTTCAAAAGTCTGTTCTGTACTTCTGTGTCTCTTTTTCTTTTTTGCATTTGGGTTATCGTTACCATCTTTCTAAATTCCATATATATGTGTTAGTATGTTGTAATGTTCTGTATCTTTCTGGCTTACTTCACTCTGTATAATGGGCTCCAGTTTCATCCATCTCATTAGAACTGATTCAAATGAATTCTTTTTAACGGCGGAGTAATATTCCATGGTGTATATGTACCACAGCTTCCTTATCCATTCATCTGCTGATGGACATCTAGGTTGCTTCCATGTCCTGGCTATTATAAACAGTGCTGCAATGAACATTGGGGTGCACGTGTCTCTTTCAGATCTGGTTTCCTCAGTGTGTATGCCCAGAAGTGGTATTGCTGGGTCATATGACTTTTTTTTTCCTAACTAGATTAGTGTTTCCTAAATCTTGCTGCATGTGAGACTCATAGGGAGAAGCAGCAATAAGAATTGAAAATATTGATTCTAGGGCCTCTCCCTACTCCTGACCTACTGAATTAGAGTATAGTATTGTGGGCATCTATAGTTTTTTTAAAACATCACCAGTAAGTCAGATATATATATGCCGGAGCTCATGAATTGTGGGTTGCGTGTCAGTTCAGTTGTGTCCGACCCTTTGCGACCCCATGGATTACAGCACGCCAGGCTTCTCTGTCTTTCACCAACTCCCGGAGCTTGCTCAAACTCATGTCCATTGTGTCGGTGATGCCATCCAATCATCTCATCCCCTGTTGTCCCCTTCTTCTCCTGCCTTTAATCTTTCCCAGCATCAGGGCCTTTTTCAGTGAGTCAGTTCTTCGTATCAGGTGGCCAAAGGATTAGAGTTTCAGCTTCAGTATCAGTCCTTCTAATGAAAATTCAGGATTGATTTCCTTTAGGATGGACTGGTTGGATCTCCTTGCAGTCCAAGGGACTCACAAGAGTCTTCTCTAACACCACAGTTCAAAAGCATCAATTCTTCAGTGCTCAACTTTCTTTATAGTCCAACTCTCACATCCATACATGACTATTGGAAAAACCACAGCTTTGACTAGACAGACCTCTGTTGATAAAGTAATGTCTGCTTTTTAATATGCTGTCTAGGTTGGTCATAACTTTTCTTCCAAGGAGCAAGCGTCTTTTAATTTCATGGGTACAGTCACCATCTACAGTGATTTTGGAGTCCCCCAAAGTAAAGTCTCTCAGTTTCCATTGTTTCCCCATCTATTTGCCATGAAGTGATGGGACTGGATGCCATGATCTTAGTTTTCTGAATGTTGAGTTTTAAGCCAGCTTTTTCATGCTCCTTTTTCACTTTCATCAAGAGGCTCTTTAGTTTCTCTTCACTTTATGCCATAAGGGTGATGCCATCTGCATATCTGAGGTTATTGATATTTCTCCTGGCAATCTTGATTCCAGTTTGTGCTTCATCCAGCCCACCGTTTCTCATGATGTACTCTGCATATAAGCTAAATAAGCAGGGTGACAACACACAACTTTGACATACTCATTTCCCAGTTTGGAACCAGTCTGTTGTTCCATGTCTGGTTCTAACTGTTGCTTCTTGACCTGCATACAGATTTCTCAGGAGGTGGTTTGGTATTCCCATCTCTTTAAGAATTTTCCACAGTTTTTTGTGATCCATACAGTCAAAGGTTTTGGCATAGTCAATAAAGTAAGTAAGTAAGTGTTAGTGGCTCAGTCGTGCCCGACTCTTTGCGATCCCATGGACTGCAACCCACCAGGCTCCTCTGTCCATGAGATTTTCCAGGCAAGGATACTGGAGTGAGTTGCCATTTCCTTCTTCAGGGGATCTTCCCAACCCAGGGATTGAACCCAGTTCTCCTGCACTGCAGGCAGATTCTTTACTGACTGAGCTACAAGGGAAGCCAAGTCAATAAAACAGAAGTTAAATAAATAAACCCATCCATTCTCGTGGATTGCATAAGTGGATGCTAAGATTTAGTGCTCTCAGCAAAATAATCCACAGGCAGGTGAGATGATGTTTTGCTTATTTCCCTTTCCACAGGCATGAGCAAGAGTTTGGATAAGGCTTAACTACCTACTCTGTTGCCTGAATAATTAGAATTTTCTGAGGCAAATGGTTATTATGTCAGGGAGATACAGTGAGGACAGTCGGGTCTGCAAGGAGCTATTCACCTGTACTAGGTAAAGAGATGGCAGGTGGGAACGTTCCAAAACAAGCCATTCAGCCTGGGTACTGCACCTGAGGGCTGATGCTTCCACTTTTCACTGCCTTTGATGCCCTTTCTAGGCTGGCAACTGCCAAGCCCAAGCTTGAGCAAATGAGCCTATAAAACAGCAAGAAATATCTCTTTCTTCTAGAAAAGATGTGGCAAGAGTTTGATTAGGAGTCAGCCACCTTTATGGAGGCAAATCAATCTTACGAAAAGATCGTGAACTTTGAAATCCAATGGACCTTGAGTCTCACTCTGGTTCTGCTACATACTACCTGAGTAATTTGACCTCTAGTAACCTCAGTTCCCCTGTATAGTTGCATGGAATTTGGGGGAAATTGTGGTGCTGAAGAAGATTCTTGAGAGTCCCTTGGACTGTGAGGAGATCACATCTGTCAATCCTAAATGAAATCAACCCTGAATATTCATTGGAAGGACTGATCCTGAAGCTGAAGTTCCAGTACTTTGCCACTTGATGAGATGAGCCGACTCATTGCAAAAGACCCTGATGCTGGGAAAGATTGAGGTCAGGATAAGGGGGCAACAGAGGATGAGATGGCTGGATGGCATCACTGACTCAATGGTCATGACTTTGAGCAAGCTCCAGGAGATGGTGAAGGACAGGGAAGCCTGGTGTGCTGCAGCCCATGGGGGCACAAAGAGTCAGACATGACTTAGCAACTAAACAACCACCACCACCCAGTCATTTTGAATCAATATTGTTTCTTAAAACAGAAATAAGTACCTCCTGGAGGTAGAAGGTTGTTCTTATATGAATATAGAGAAGTCAAATCAGCCTTTTCCCCTACACATGGATAGAATTTCACCTGGTTCACAGATGCTCTTGTGTCAAGCATTTGCTATCAATAAATTTTTAAAGCTACGATTTCTAGACTACATGTGAGTTGAATTTGTAAATACCCCTATGATCTGGGGAAAAAACTATAGACTTTGGGCTACAATAGGAAAGCTAAGAGCAATAACCAGCAGATCGGGGTCTTCTCAACTTAACAAGAACATACTCCATCTTTACAGGGCTATTTACAAGAAGAAACCCTTAAGAAACATTGACTTGCGCCTTATAATAACATACTTGCTCTGAGCTTTTGGCTCAGATCTGCCACTTAACTAGCTTGGAGACTGGGAAATTCACTTTTCTGGGCCTCAGCTTCTAAAGTTTTTAAAGCAGGGGACTAAAGTAGACAACATTCTTCTAGCAGTCAAACCTGAAGATTCCATGGGAGTGCCAGAGATAGAACTGGATGGAGACTTTTTCTTGGAGGGCAAGCGGGGGCTTTGTCTTCTTTGGAATCTAACATAGTCAGACTATCAATAGATACCTCTCTGCTCTTCCAGGACTATCAATAGGTCACTGACCAAGTTTAAGGGGAGGAGTAGGAGGGGGAAGAAGCAGAGAGCAATGCCTGTGTGCTGAGGCTACACCATGTGTTTTGTATTTGCCTAGATTTGCACGTGGCCTAAAGCCTATTTGTTTTGTGCCTGTATTGTTTCAACTTCCATCCATTTCGTTGGTTCTGTAAATTGGCTTTAACCCAATTCTCTCTGTTTTGGTCATTAAATTTCAAATTGATTCCTGGCTTTGTGTACAATCTCCTTCTTTCTTTAATAATAGAATCGATCTCACTCCCCAAAGTGATGGTCGGAAACTTGAAAGCAGGCTAGTTACTGTTCCCTTCCCTGAATTCAGTTTCCTACCATTTACCTTCCTTTGGATTTGCTCATTACAGCAGTGTCCAGCATCTTGGGCCTCAAATTCCTCTCTGATGGGCTGAGACAACTTACATGGAGGGAGGCTGGGTAATTCAGTGCCCCTTGGGAATATGCTGTTAGGATGGTCACAACAAACAAGCCTGAAATGAGAAATTGAACCAAAGCAGTCTACTCCTAGCCCGCTGAAGCTCTTCAGTTGGTAAAAGTCTTTGGACATTTGCCATGACCGGAAATGGTCCCATCTTACCTGAGCATAGAAGGGAGCTGTATCTGAGCAATGACAGTTCATCTGGCCCAGAGATGTGCTGGTAAATGCTTAACAACTGGCTCTGTGGGGAGTGGGGTGGGGAGGGGAGAAAGCTCTGATTTGTCACATTTGCCATATTCCATAGTGAAAATACTCTCATCATTGCAGGCAAGCTAATAGCATGACATCACTAAATCTGGAGTTGAAAAAGAGATGAACACAATTGGCCCTTAAGGGAAATGCAAGCAAACTTCAGAACCTCACCCAATAGCATCTTTAAGATGGACCCACACCGTCCAAAGTGGCCAGACCTGCATTTTCTGGGAATGGCAAGGATTGGGGAGGAGAGAGTGGTGCTTACATACTATCCTGCCTCTCCAACCTGCTTCTTGGGAAAGAAGCAATATAATTGAGTATAAAATGTCATTTTCTTTAAACTCCACAGGAGAAAAACTCAGTGACATCATGCTCCTCCCAACATGTTTTGTTTTTTCCCCCTACAATTTAGGTCACCTTAAGTTTCATTCATGGGACCCTAGTAGGCTTTTAAATAAGATTGCCTTCCTTTTTAAGTCTCAAAAAATGAACTTCCACCATATCCTGTTACTGCAGAATCCTTTCTCTGTACCTAAAACCTCAGAAATGTGTGGTCCAAAATAAATGCTGGAATCAGATTGTATCAAGGAACTGATCATCAAATTGACTGGCTCACAGTTAATCTAATCCACTTTAAGTTCAGTTCAGTTGCTCACTCGTGTCCAACTCTGCAACCCCATGAATCACAGCACACCAGGCCTCCCTGTCTGTCACCAACTCCCAGAGTTTACTCAAACTCATGTTCATCGAGTCGGTGATGCCATCCAGCCATCTCATCCTCTGTCATCCCCTTCTCCTCCTGCCCGCAATTCCTCCCAGCATCAGGGTCTTTTCCAATGAGTCAACTCTTCGCGTGAGGTGGCCAAAGTATTGGAGCTTCACCTTCAGCATCAGTCTTTCCAATGAACACCCAGGACTGATCTCCTTCAGGATGGACTGGTGAGATCTCCTTGCAGTCCAAGGGACTCTCAAGAGTCTTCTCCAACACCACAGTTCAAAAGCATCAATTCTTTGGCAGTCAGCTTTCTTCACAGCCCAGCTCTCACATTCATACATGACCAATGGAAAAACCACAGCCTTGACCAGATAGACCTTTGTTGGCAAAGTAATGTCTCTGCTTTTTAATATGCTATCTAGTTTGGTCATAAGTTTCCTTTCAAGGAGTAAGTGTCTTTTAATTTCATGGCTGCAATCACCATCTACACTGATTTTGGAGCCCTGAAAAATAAAGTCTGACACTGTTTCCACTGTTTCCCCATCTATTTCCCATGAAGTGATGGGACCAGATGCCATGATCTTAGTTTTCTGAATGTTGAGCTTTAAGCCAACTTTTTCACTCTCCTCTTTCGCTTTCATCAACAGGCTTTTTAATTCTTCTTCACTCTCTACCATAGGGTGGTGTCATCTGCATATCTGAGGTTATTGATATTTCTCCCAGCAATCTTGATTCCAGCTTGCGCTTCATCCAGCCCACCATTTCTCATGATGTACCCTGCATATAAGTTAAATAAGCAGGGTGACAATACACAGCCTTGACGTACTCCTTTTCCTATTTGGAACCAGTCTGTTGTTCCATGTCCAGTTCTAACTGTTGCTTCCTGACCTGCATACAAGTTTCTCAAGAGGCAGGTCAGGTGGTCTGGTATTCCCATCTCTTTTAGAATTTTCCACAGTTTATTGTGATCCACACAGTCAAAGACTTTGGCATAGTCAATAAAGCAGAAATAGATGGTTTTCTGGAACCCTCTTGCTTTATCGATGATCCATCAGATGTTGGCAATTTGATCTCTGGTTCCTCTGCCTTTTCTAAAACCAGCTGGAAGTTCATGGTTCACATATTGCTGAAGCCTGGTTTGGAGAACTTTAAGCATTACTTTTCTAGCATGTGAGACAAGTGCAATTGTGCAGTAGTGTGAGCATTCTTTGGCATTGCCTTTCTTTGGGATTGGAATGAAAACTGACCTTTTCCAGTCCTGTGGCCACTGCTGAGTTTTCCAAATTTGCTGGCATATTGAGTACAGCACTTTCACAGCATCATCTTTGAGGATTTGAAATGGCTCAACTGGAATTTCATCACCTCCACTAGCTTTGTTCATAGTGATGCTTCCTAAGGACCACTTGACTTCACATTCCAGGATGTCTGGCTCTAGGTGAGTGATCACACCATTGTGATTATCTGGGTCATGAAGATCTTTTTGTACAGTTCTTCTGTGTATTCTTGCCATCTCTTCTTAATATCTTCTGCTTCTGTTAGGTCCATACCATTTCTGTCCTTTATTGAGCCCATCTTTGCGTGAAATGTTCCCTTGGTATCTCTAATTTTCTCGCAAAGATCTCTAGTCTTTTGCATTCTGTTGTTTTCCTCTATTTCTTTGCACTGATCACTGAGGAAGACTTTCTTATCTCTCCTTGCTATTCTTTGGAACTCTGCATTCAAATGGGAATATCTTTCCTTTTCTCCTTTGCTTTTCACTTCTCTTCTTTTCACAACTATTTGTAAGGCCTCCTCAGACAACCATTTTGCTTTTTGCATTTATTTTCCATGGGGATGGTCTTGATCCCTGTCTCCTGTACAATGTCACGAACCTCCGTCCATAGTTCATCAGGCACTCTGTCTATCAGATCTAATGCCTTAAATCTATTTCTCACTTCCACTGTATAATCATAAGGGATTTGATTTAGGTTATACCTGAATGGTCTAGTGGTTTTCCCTACTTTGTTCAATTTAAGTCTGAATTTGGCAATAAGGAGTTCATGATCTGAGCCACAGTCAGCTCCTGGTCTTGATTTTGGTCATTGTATAGAGCTTCTCCAACACTTTGGTTACCTCAAATGTGATATTATCAGATGTATTTATGTGTGGCTGTCCAATCACTGTAACAATTATACAGTGGAAGTGAGAAATAGATTTAAGGGATTAGATCTGATAGACAGAGTGCCTGATGAACTATGGATGGAGGTTCGTGACATTGTACAGGAGACAGGAATCAAGACCATCCCCATGGAAAATAAATGCAAAAAGCAAAATGGTTGTCTTAGGAGGCCATACAAATAGCTGTGAAAAGAAGAGAAACAAAAAGCAAAGGAGAAAGGGAAAGATATACCCATTTGCATGCAGAGTTCCAAAGAATAGCAAGGAGCAATAAGAAAGCCTTCCTCAGTGATCAATGTAAAGAAATAGAGGAAAACAATATAATGGGAAAGACTGAGATCTTTTCAAGAAAATTAGAGATACCAAGGGAACATTTTATGCAAAGATGGGCTCAATAAGGGACAGAAATGGTATGGACCTAACAGAAGCAGAAGATATTAAGAAGAGATGGCAAGAATACACAGAAGAACTGTACAAAAAGATCTTCATGACCCAGATAATCACAATGGTGTGATCACTCACCTAGAGCCAGACATCCTGGAATGTGAAGTCAAGTGGTCCTTAGGAAGCATCACTATGAACAAAGCTAGTGGAGGTGATGAAATTCCAGTTGAGCCATTTCAAATCCTCAAAGATGATGCTGTGAAAGTGCTGTACTCAATATGCCAGCAAATTTGGAAAACTCAGCAGTGGCCACAGGACTGGAAAAGGTCAGTTTTCATTCCAATCCCAAAGAAAGGCAATGCCAAAGAATGCTCGAAGTAGTGCAAAATTGCACTCATCTCACAGGCTAGCAGAGTACATCATGAGAAACGCTGGGCTGGATGAAGCAAAAGCTGGAATCAAGATTTCTGGGAGAAATATCAGTAACCTCAGATATGCAGATGACACCACCCTTACGGCAGAAAGTGAAGAAGAACTAAAGAACCTCTTGATGAAAGTGAAAGAGGAGAGTGAAAAGTTGGCTTAAAGCTCAACATTCAGAAAACTAAGGTCATGGCATCCAGTCCCATCACTTCAAGGCAAATAGATGGGAAAACAATGGAAACAGTGTCAGACTTTATTTTTTTGGGGTTCCAAAATCACTGCAGATGGTGACTGCAGCCATGAAATAAAAAGACGCTTACTCCTTGGAAGGAAAGTTATGACCAACTTAGCATATTAAAAAACAGAGACATTACTTTGTCAACAAAGGGGATGACAGAGGGTGAGATAGTTGGATGGCCTCACGTACTTGAATGGACAGGAGTTTGAGCAAGCTCTGTGAGTTGGTGATGGACAGGAAAGCCTGATGTGCTGCAGTCCATGGGGTCTCAAATAGTCGGACATGACTGAGCGAGTGAACTGAGCTGAATTGAATTAGTTCTCAGGAAACACTATAACTTGTGCTGTGCTAGGGGTAGAGGGAAGGCCTGAATAACTGGGGCCATATGTGGTTGATTATTATTTCATAAAGCCGGAAGTGGTGATGGGAAATCCACACTGTGGCCCAGACACCAATGACGGTGGAAGCTTACAGAGAAAGTCAATAGTCTACACCTCTTCCTGTTAGAAAGATTCATGTCTTTGTGGATGATCTGAAATTGGGTACTTCTATAAGTTATCCAAATCAAGATACTCTTTAGAGTACTCTTTGGTGAATTAAGTCAACAGGAGTGAACTGAACTGTCTTGGGCAAACTAGAAAAGCTAGTTTCCCTGTCCTAGAGATAAAGCTCTCCAAAACTTGATGGTGTGAATTCACAGTTGGGGGCCCTACTCTAGGCCGTGTTGGACACATCGCAGAGTGCCCATAGATGCCCAGAACAGCACAAGAAGATGATATATCTCCCTGGGCCATGCATAAACCAGGGCATCAGCTGGGGTTTTGTGTTCATATTTTGCAGTATCTTCTCAGGTGAAATTGCCATGCTGATTGCAAAAAGGAAGAACGATTAGCACATTAATTAATTAGAATCTTGTTTTCAATTCTGCTGTGAAGAGTAATCTTTTGTTAACTTGAATGAGACCCTAAGCTTACCCTAGCTTTAATTATAGTGTTATTATATAAAAATATTGGCTGGCCCTGGTCCAAGGTGCTAGAATGTTTAAATTTAAATACTCCAGAGATAATTTAAACACATGATAATTTACTCGTGGGTACTAATGACCCAAAGGAATTCCACATTGTTTAGTTCAAACAAATGATTATGTTGATAACAGAGCCTGAACTATGCTAATTATATTTTAAAATTATTGGCCAGGGAGCATGAGTGCCTGTAAAATGGGTGTGTGTGTGTGTGTGTGTGTGTGTGTGTGTGTGTGTGTGTGTGGTTGTCTTTGAGCAGTGGTGAGAAGCTGCAGCATAAAGGTGTTTGAGACTTGCAACCTTGCAGGGAGCCTGACTTAATTTGAGTTTCTGCTCTGCTAGAGGAGAAGGCAATTGCAACCCACTCCAGTACTCTTGCCTGGAAAATCCCATAGACAGAGAAGCCTGGTAGGCTGCAGTCCATGGGGTCGCTAAGAGTCGGACACGACTGAGCGACTTCACTTTCACTTTTCATTTTCATATATTGGAGAAGGAAATAGCAACCCACTCCAGTGTTCTTGCCTGGAGAATCCCAGGGACGGGGAAGCCTGGGGGGCTGCCGTCTATGGGGTTGCACAGAGTCAGACACGACTGAAGCAACTTAGCAGCAGCAGCAGCAGCAGCAGCTCTGCTAGAAGCCACACTACCTGCCTGATTGTTAGTAAGTGACCATCTCCTTTAAGTTTTAGTTCCTCAGTTGTAAAATGAGCTTGATGACACCCCTATCAGAGGAGTGTTTAGGAGGATTAATGAACCAGCATATTTAAAGTGCTGGGCACATAGTAGACTCCCCCAAAATGGAGGGGTTTCCCAGGTGGTGCTAGTGGTAAAAAATCCACCTGCCAATACAGGAGACATAAGAGACACGGGTTCGATCCCTGCTTTGGGAGGATCTGCTGGAGGAAGACATAGCAACCCACTCCAGTATTCTTACCTGGAGAATCCCATGGACAGAGGAGCCTGGAGGGTTACAGTCACTGGGGTCATAGAGTCAGACATTACTGAGGAGACTTAGCATGCACACATGCATTCCATTCTACATAGACATCTTATTTGTAGTTGTGTATTCTTGTATGTAGCTTCAGGTTTAGATTTTCCAGGTGTCTGTATCTGACTTTGTATCCATGTACTTACTTGGGTTCAATTCCTGGGTTGGGAAGATCCCCTGGAGAAGGAAATGGCAACCAACTCCAGTATTCTTGCCTGGGAAATCCCATGGACAGCAGGCCACAGTTCATGGGGTTCCAACCAGTCAGATGTGACTTAGCAATTAAACAGCAACAACAATAACTTACCTGGGTATATGGATGTATATTTTGGTGTTTGGTGATATGTCTCTGTGTGTGTGTCTGTGTGAGTGCTGACTGAAGTCTTGTTACACAGCTATATGTATGAAGTGAAAGTATATATGTGTGAGTGAGAGTCTGTATGTATGAAGGAGATATGCCATATCTGCATGAATGAATGAATATCACTGTGCTTTCTGTAGTTCATGATCTCAAGCTAGGCAATGAAGATCACTTTAAGCATGACTTTTCCATTTCCAGCAATACCTTGATTTCATCATCGTTTAGGTGGTCCATGTATTGGAGATGGTTTGGTTATGTTTCTTTCTTTTATGGATTTGTGAGTAGTGTGTGTATGTGTGTGTGTGGTGTGTGTATGTTAGAACCAATAACTCCTTGGTTCACAATTAGCTGTTTCTTTTCTCCTGCTTCCTTTGTTCCTGCTCCTCTCTTCCCTTTCCTTCTTTGTTTACAGCCTTACTGGCTTTTCACTTCACTAACATCAGGGAGAAAAACATCTGAAGCAGGTGGGACAGCAGTCCTTGGCCGAGACAAATTGTGAACTCATTCACGTGAGCTCACATTTGTGTGTCGGAGAGGCATATTAGCATATAAAATGAAGAATGTACAGGCTGGAGAATCACCAGAGACCAACTGAGAGGCAGGTGTGCACCTTTGTGGTTTGATCTTAGAATAATCATGAAGTCCTCTCCCCCTAGAAATTGTTCTCATACTGGCCCATCAGAGCACTTGAAAGTCCACCATTAGGTCTTGTGTTCGGTCAGGCTTTCCCCTGTGCTGCAGACATAGCTTTGTGGCATGCATGCATGCTCAGTAGGGTCTGACTCTTCGAAACCCTTTGGACCATAGGCCACCAGGCTCCTCTGTTCGTAGGATTCTCCAGACAAGAATACTGGAGTGTGTTGCCATGCCCTCCTTCAGGGGATCTTCCCAACCCAGGGATTGAACCTGTGTCTCTTGTGTCTCATGCATTGCAGGTAGATTCTTTACCCACTGAGCCATCGGGGAAGCCCAGCTTTGTGGCACCCCCTGTAATATTAGAGTGCCAAGGTTCTGTTCCACCAGGTGAACCCATATCCTTCAGTTCTGAAGAATCTTGGGAAGCTCCAGAACCATTCTGCTGAAACTTCAATTGTCACTGAGGGAAGGGAGGCATTAAGGACAAGCAATCCTCACCTTCCTCTTTCTGCCTTTCCTTGATTTCAAGTCAACAGCCCATTATCAAGCATCGACCACATGAAGTCTCTAGGTTGGGTGTGGAGACCAGGCACAAAAAGACCATCTCTTTCCTTTCGCTCTCCTCTCCACCTTACAATCTTTACCTTAGGCCCTCCTCATTGCTGCAAGAAGCAAAGCAGATAAGATTGACCAATCCTAAACTGTGTCAGTTAACCTTTCCCATGTGTATTGGCATTTTAAAAGAGGGCCCAGGAACAGATTCGTGTTCCTCCTCACACTTAAGCAGTGCCCTTACGTTCTGAAATTAATCTCGCTGCTAATGGCTGGAGACACTCTCCCATTTTGTCCACAGTGGAGGTCATCTGTGTGGTAGAGAGGAAGAATTCTGATTAAATTAATTTGATTTAAGATGTGAATGATATCTGGCTTAATGTGTCTATCTTCCAAAATAAATGTACATTTGGAAAATGAACTTGTTAAGAAGAAATAGCTCTCAAGTGGTAGGAGTTCAACAGAAATCTGGGGTCTCTGGGCTTTCTGGGCCTCTCAAGATACAGCATATAAGTAAATAACATTTTCTTTCCAATGTTCATAATGTGCTGATATGAGAACCAAGTTCTTCTGGTGCTCACTTTTGTTTTCAACAAAGATCATACCATGTTGTGATGATGCAACATGCCATAGGCTTTCCCTTGACATAAGGGTTGCTGTGACAGGGTAACAGGCAGGAAAGCTAGAGGCCCCCAAACAGAGGAAATAGGCTGCAAGTGTCAGACGTTTTTTTATCACTCTCTTAAGCTGCAGGAGGAAACAAACAAATGTCAGATTCTTTTTTTTCCCCTTCTCTATACAAAATTAAAAGGAGGTTTCTTTTAAAATTCTCTGTTACCATGATGACACCTAGTTCCACCTGAAATTAATTTTTCTCAAACTTTGAGCTAACCAATGTGTTTTTCTTATGGAAATGCTTTTCTTAAGCTATATTAATGAACTGTGAATTTACCTTAGACTCTGTCTTCAAGTCGGTTTCACCTAAGACTCAGAACTGACAAACCAACTCAGAACTCAACAAATCAGTAAGTTTTTCTCATACAAATGTTCTCTTAATCTATGTCAATGAGACTATGTATTTCCTTGGACACCTGCCTTTCTTCAAGATTCATGTCAATTGTTTTATGGCCCGGGATGACTCACCTTGTGCCAATGTTATCTCAAAATGCATGTTGTGGGTGAGGGGCCTGGTGCCACTCTCTGAGTTTTGAGACATTTCCTTTCTCTAATTAGCAGCCTGCTAGTAGGTATATAGCTTCCTGTTAAAGACTAGAAGGGGGCACTCTTTCTGCCCTCTTCTGATGTCTATGTCAACAGATTTCTCTCTTTTATACTTTAATAAAACTTTATTACACAAAGTTCTGAGTGATCAAGCCTCGTCACTGGCCCCAGATTGAATTCCTCTCCTCTGGAGGCCAAGAATCTCGGCATCTTTCATGGCTCAGCAACAACCTTTCACTAGGCTCTATAGAAGGGTGAGAATCACCCTGGAGGTGTGGTGTAGGTATGGCAGGAAATCACCATTACCCTATCCACAACCACTAAAGTGAACCACAAGACTCCCATAGGAGTCTAGGTTAGTAGAAGTCTAACCTAGCCCCACATGCATGTGTGCTAAATCCCTTCAGTAATGTCCAACTCTGTGACCCCATGGACTGTGGCCCACCAGGCTCCTCTGGGATTCTCCAGGCAAGAATACTGGAGTGAGTTGCCATGCACTCCTCCAGAGAATCTTCCTGGCCCAGGGATTGAACTAGTGCCACCTGGGAAGCCCCTAGCCCCACATACCCCAATGTGATTGTTGAAACCATTGCCTCAAAAATGAAGAACTTTTCCCTCTCCTCCCTCTCTTCTTCTCCTCTAACTTCTACTTTTTCAGAAAACATTTTAAGGACCTACTTCTACTTGGTGTTTTACAGAGGGAGCTGGCTTCCAAGAGGTAAGACTCTAAAGTGAAAAAGACCTGAAGAGTATATATTTGTATAAGACAGATGGTTAAATATACTGAAATAAAGTTGTGAGAGGTTATTCTTAATGTCATAGTAAATATTACTAGTAGTAAACAATTTTTGAGCATTACTATGTGCTCGGCACTGTATTAAGTGCTTTGCAGGCCTTACATCTTTTACTCTCTTTGGAAGTATTGCAGGGTTGTGGTTAAGAAATAGAGTGTCCAGATTCACACTTACCATCACTTGCCATCACTTACCAGTTGTATGACTTTGGGCAAGTTACCTAACTTCTCTTTGTGTAGGGAGTCCTATAAACTGGATATAATAATAGTACCTGTTTTATTGGGTGGTTGGGAGGATTATATGAGATAATCCATTTGGGCTTAAAACAATGGCTGATTCCAAATACTTGGTTGATTAACACTATTTTTTGTTAATGATTCCCCTAGTAACCCTGTAAGGTAGGTATTATTGTTAGCTTCATTTAAAGATTATAAAATTGAGACTCAGAGAAGTTAATTAACTTGATCAAGCTCAAACAGATAGTAAGTAGTAGAACTACTGTTCAAACTCGGTGGCATGTTACTTCTCATTGAGCTACTTTTCTACTCTTTATTTAATGTATGTGACAGACAAAAAAAATACAATGATCAATACATGAGTTCTAGCTTCACCTATATTGTTAGGTGTGATATCTTATTAATTTTTACTATGTTGTTCTACCTTCATTGAGATCATTAGTAAATCTTAGTTAATGTTACTGCATTCTAACACATGTATGCATGTGTGCTGAGTTGCTTCAGTCGTGTCTGATTCTTTGCGACCCCATGGACTGTAGCTTGCCAGGCTCCTCTGTCCATGGGATTCTCCAGGCAAGAATACTGGAGTGGGTTGCCATGCCCTCCTCCAGGGGATCTTCCTAACCCAGGGATTGAACCCTTGTCTGCTACATTGCAGGCAGATTCTTTACTGCTGAGCCACCAGGGAAGCCCCATTCTAACATATATATATATATATATATATATATATATATATATACATTTAAAATTTATATTTCACAATAGGGACCAGCCTCTGCCAACACTTTTATACCCTAATATCTATAACCAAAACCTAGGATTTTACTTAAGCTATTAAATTAATGCTTTGTGCAATAGCATTATGGGTAGAATTCTGCGTCTCAGATTTATAAGCTATTTGTTTGTGCAGTGGACATTACTCTCTGTTCAATTTTTGGCCAGAACAAATTCTACCAATGTAAAGGAAAGGTAAACACTTACTTTAGTATAGGTGAGGGAATGAGGACTAAGTATATGATTAGGGAAGGGAGAAAAGATGTGTGTGTTTCATGTCCAGGCTGAGCCAAAAAACCTGTCAGTTGGCCCATCAATCTTAGAAGTGTGGAGGACTGGTGGGATTTCAGAGCTGTCTAAATGATGGGAAAGACCTTTTGACTGCCTAAAGGAAAAGTTTTCCATGGAGAATATATTGTTTTGGAAAAGGTTCAGAGGTTGGAGTGGGATGTGCCTGCAGGGAACCTGAAACAGGTGTGCCTTCACACATGAGGTATAACCATAAAGTGATGAATGTGACTTCTTCTGATACAAACATACCAGAACTTTATTTCCCAGCACTGTTGTCCTCTTCAAACCAGACATCTTGGGAGTCTAGATTCTTAATGAAGCTCAACATACCTTTGAATATTCTCTTCTGATCTAGCCTTCAGAGCCAAAGGTGCAAATTGTACCCATCCCTTTAAGAGAGAACGTGGAAATAGCTAGTTGTAATGTATGAGGCCTGGCGTGCTGCAATTCATGGGGTCGCAAAGAGTCGGACATGACTGAGCGACTGAACTGAACTGAATGTAGGAAGAATCTTAAGGCTGGAGTATGACTCATGGCTTCTTAGCCACCACCTTTGATGATCACTTGGTAAGCTGGCAAGGTGATCACCTATACCAATACGGTAAACAGAGCTATCTTACTTAATTAAAAGTGGTGAGACTCATATGGCCTCTGGGATCTTCTCCCAGGTATAACTCTCTTCTTTTTCATGTTTATCTTAAGCTGATGGTGTATCATCCTGCCTGAGTTTGATTGCTTGCAAATGAACTAAATGCAGTTAGATAAAAATCTTCTACGCTTTCTACCCTTTATGAAATAGGCTCCATGTGGCCAAATGAATTATATCTAGGTCTTAATGGATAGAGACAAAAGCAGGAGAGCTGTCAGAGGGAACTGGATGATACAAAATTGAATAGATAGAGATCACTGGGTGGTCCAAGATGCCTGATGACTGTTATCCTGAAGCCCATTCAAAGATATGTATGAGGTTTATTCTATCAGAGGCTTCAGAGAGACAGACAAGTATGAAAACAAACAATTGTGATTTAGATTTAACAATGAAAAATGTATGAGAAAATTAGACATAGTTTGGGATGGAGTTTAGGGTCAGGATCAGGGGTCTCAAATGACAGTGGACAGGGTCCAGACAAATGCTGGGGCTTGTGAATTTCACAATGTGAGTATAAACAGTGCTACTGTAAGAACTCAATGTTAAGAAAAGGAAAAGAGATGTCAGCGTGTTACATGTCAGCGTGTCAAATGTTAGATTTTGTTAGTTAAAAAGTAAGGATGAACCATAATATTTATTAAGCATCTATTATGCTCCAGGTCCTTAAAATATATTGCTTCAGAACAAGCCTGTGAGCTAGAGATTGTTGTACCCATTTTATTGATGAGGAAACTGAGGTTCAGAGAGGTAAAGTAACTTGCCCAAAGACATAACTAGTAGGTGGCAGAGCTAGGATTGAACACAGATTTCACTGACTCCAAAGATCATGCTCTTCATTAGTATATTAAGCTGTTCCTTAAGGATGGGTGCATCTGACTGTGCACATAGAGAAGAAAGAGCTAAAAGAAAAATGTTTTTTTCAATAAAAGCCTAACAGTCTGAAGGAGAAAGACTGAAGAATGTGGGAAGCAATGGAATCCTAGGTTGTGCTGCCAATGATAGGGAACGTAGGAGGAAGATTTAAGCAATGTTTTGAACAGAGATTGTAAACGGTGGCCCATGGGCTAGATCCAACCAGCACATATGTTTTGTTTGGCCAGCACAGTGTTTTCTAAGATATCAAGTTTATTTCCAGTATTTAAAAAGAAATTTTTCACATAAAATTTCCACGTTCCAGTTTCTCTTTAAAAAAATGTATCTGGCAACATAGGGTCTTCAATCCTGCATGCAAAGTCATTTGGAGCCAGGTTGCACATTATACCGGTTCTTGTTCTCCAGTTTCCCAAAGCCTTCAGCACATCCTACACTTGGGTAGCTTTACTCATCAGGTTACCTGCTGAATGCCTGTAAGTATTTTGATTTATGGCTGGTAGTTTAGATGGTCACCCTGGATGGCTTCTTGTTTTCTTTGAAGAAGATACCACCTTCTGACAGATATAGCAATGAAAGTAGGGAAAGACACTTTCAGGAGGTGACTCAAGGTGCAGAAATGTCTATGTGGCTCATTTGATTAATGTCTGAGAGGAGCTAGAACAATTGTGGTTTCAGCCATCAGCCTAACTGGAGATTGGTAGGTTCTTTTTTAGTTGTTCAGTCATTTGGGTAGAGGAATGGGGGTGTTGGTTTTTCTTTTTCTTTTTTTCGCTGCACTGGGTCTTAGTTGCAGCACACAGAATCTTTAGCTTTGACCTGTGGGATCTAGTTCCATGATCAAGGATTGAACTCAGGCCCCCTGTATGGTAAGAATGGAATTTTAGCCACTTGAACCACCAGAGAAGTCACAGAGTGCTGTATTTTTTTTTTCTTGTTCGTTTGTGATTCAAGGTTGGATTGTAAACAGTTTTTAGTTGGCAAGCAGAGAAGACAGTGAAGATATCCTGTCTTCACAAGATAACAACAGTCGGGTCTTTATCCATTGCAAAGAATCAACAGTGGCCAGAGGTGATGGTGTCTACCTGAAAAGGGGGCAGCAGCCTGAAAGCAATAAAGATGTCAAGATGTCAAGAGGTAGACTGTCTACTTACATAGGTGTTGGGAAGAAATGTGGGAAATAAATTTGATCCAAGAGGATTCCAGTTTATTTTTTAAGTGAATTAACTAAGAGACTTTTATCCAGAACTATTACAATTGAATGGGCTTCCTTGGTGACTCAGATGGTAAAGAATCGACCTGCAATGTGGGAGACCTGGGTTCATTCAATTCCTGGGTTGGGAAGATCCCCTGAAGAAGAGGAGCCTAACGGACTATAGTTCACAGGGTCACAAAGAGTCGGACATGACTGAGCGACTAACACACACACACATTACAGTTCAATAATTAAAAGAAAAATAACCCAATTTGAAAATGGGGGAAATTACTTGAATAGGCATTTCTCCAAAGAAGATGTACAAATAGACAATAAGTAAATGAAAAGATACTCAACATCATTATTCATCAGGGAAATGTAAAACAAAACCACAATGAGATACAACTTTACTCTCACAAAGATGGCTATGATTGAAAAGACAGATAATAACCAGTGCTTTTGAGGATGTGATGGAATTGGAAAATTCATTTATTACTAGTGGGAATATAAAATGGTGCAGCAGCTTTGGAGAACAGTCTGGAAATTTCTCAAAAAGTTAAGCACACAGCTACTATATGACCCAGCAATTCTACTTTTATACTCTACAAAAAGGAAAATACATGCCCACACAAAAACTTGTACATGAATAGTCATATAGTATTATTTATACTAGCCAAAAAAGTAGAAAAAACCCCAAAGTCCATCAGCAGACAAAAGGACAAACAAGATGTGTTATACCCAGTACAATGGAATATTATTCATCAATAAAAAGGAATGAAGTACCTATACATGCTATAATATGGGTGAACTTTGAAAAGTGAAAGTGAAAGAAGCCAGACTAAAAAAATATTATATAATGAACATAGATTTCTCCAAATGAGAGATACAAATGCCAATAGTTACATAAAAAGATGCTCAACATTTATCAAGGCAATGCAAACCAAAACTACCATGAGATATCACCTCACAGTTATTAGGATGGCTACTATTAAAAAAACAAAAAGCAAAATATACCAGGTGTTGGCAAGGTTGTGGAGAAATTGGAACCCTTGCACACTGTTGGTGGGAGTGTAAAATGTTGTAGCAGCTATGGAAAACAGTATGAGCATTCCTCACAAAATTAAAATTAGAACTACTATATGACCTAGCAATCCCACTTCTAGGTATATATCCAAAAGAATTGAAATCAGGATCTCAAACAGAAATTTGCATTCTCATGTTCATTGTAGCATTATTCACAATAGCCAAGACATGGAAACAACCCAAGTGTCCATCAATAGATGAACGGATATAGAAGATGCCATACACACACACACACACACATATTCATATTATCAGCCTTAAAAAGAAGGAAGTCTGACTACTTCTGACAACATGAATGAATCTGAAGGATGTTGCTGCTGCTGCTAAGTCAACTTTAGTTGTGTTCGACTCTGTGCAACCCCATAGACGTTAAACTAAGTGAAATAAACTGGTCATAGAAGGACAAATACTGCCAGATTCCACTTATAAGGGTATATAAAAAGTCAAACTCATAGAAGCAGAAAATACAGTAGTGGTTGCCAGAAGGTGGAGGGTGGAGAAGTGGGGAGTTGTTATTCACTGGGTATAAAGTTTCAGCTACACTAAATAAATAAGTTCTAATGATCTGCTGTAGTTAACCATGTGGTATTGTGCACTTCAAAATTTGTTAAGAGGGTAGATTGCATCTAAGTGTTCTTACCAAACATACACAAACAAACCAATGAACCCAAAGGAACACAAGAAAACTCTGGGAGTTGTTGGGCATGTCTATTTCCTTGATTGTGGTGATGTTATCAAGGATGCTTGCATATGTCCAAACTTATTAAATTGTATATATTTACAATGTACAATTTAAATACGTGCCATTCTTTGCATGTCAATTACACCTCCAAAAAGCTATGAGAAATATTTTATGAATCCTTTCATAAGAAGTGTCCAGAATAGGTAATCTGAGAGACAGAATTTATATTACTGGTTGGTTGCCAAAAGATAGCAAGAAGAATTTGGAGGTATGGGAAATGACTATTAATGGATATAAAGTTTCTTTTTGCGGTGATGAAATTATTCTAGAATTAGTGTTGATCAACTCTGTGAATACATACTAAAAGCTACTAAATTGTAGATGAGTCAATTGCATGGCATGTAAATTATATCTCAATAAAAAGGCTGCAGTCCATGGGGAGAGTCAGACATGACCGAGCAACTTCACTTTCACTTTTCACTTTTATGCATTGGAGAAGGAAATGGCAACCCACTCCAGTGTTCTTGCCTGGAGAATCCCAGGGATGGGGTTGCACAGAGTCGGAGACAACTGAAGTGACTTAGCAGCAGCAGCAGCAAAACTATTTAAAAATGAATTTATTAAACAGACTCAACCCTCTGTACTGCATCGTTTCCCAAAGTTGGAAAAAGAGAAAACTTAAAGATTTCTGTTCTTTATTGTAACCTTTATTCTTCTTTATCTCTTGAAAAAGCCTTTAGACCACTGCCCCTTAGAAATTCAGCTTAAGTTCACAAAGAAGGCTAAAGAGTTTTGCTCAGCATCAAAGTTCCTTTCCAATTGTGTGTCTATCAGAAAAGTCTCCCTGGCTTCAGTGTTCATTTGTATACCTACCTCATCATTTACTCCAGG
Organism: Muntiacus reevesi; assembly: GCF_963930625.1. Taxonomy (NCBI): domain Eukaryota; kingdom Metazoa; phylum Chordata; class Mammalia; order Artiodactyla; family Cervidae; genus Muntiacus; species Muntiacus reevesi. The sequence goes on from NC_089271.1 coordinate 141,322,090, forward strand.
TCACTCTCCTCAGTGTATTCGGTCTCTTCCTGACTATTGTAAAAAAGACAAGTATTATTGAACACACACACACACACACACACACACACACACACACACAAGCCATCTAACTAACAAACCCAAAACATTACAGAGAATTCCCAAAGTCTAGCATTAGAAAGGACCTTGAAATGCAGTAATATACACTAGACAAACTCAGATGGGTAATAGACAATCCTTTGCATGAACATATCTACATGAAAGCAATTTCATAATTTCTTGGTTTTTTTCTAACTTTATTAGACATTGTAGTTGATTTTGGGGTTGGGGGCTGGGGGGGTGGGGGCGCTGTGCTGTGCAGCTTGTGGGATTTTAGCTCCCTGACCAGGAATCAAGTCTGGGCCAGTGGCAGTGAGAGGGCAGACTCCTAACCACTAGACAGCCGGGGAAGTCCCCATAATTCCTTTTGATATGTAGCACAGCCAGTCTCCTTGCCTCATCTGGCAGTTTCCTCTATTGTGAAATCTAAATTAAGTCCTGGGAATCCTCAGAAAGGAAAAGGCATTATGAATCTAAAAAAAGGAAGTGGAGTGAAGAATGGCTATTTTGTGGGGGTGGAAGTGACTAGCTTTTACTGAAGACTTTATAAACAGCGGTAAACAGGCAGACAGCACTTCAACTCTAAGACCATTACTCTAGCTATGATAAAAAGCTTTTCTATTGATGTGGAGAAAAATGACTTTAAAGTGGAAACTCCCTAGGCAATTAATTCCTAGTTTTATCTAAGACTTTCCTTTCTGAATTTGAAACTCAATGATTTCCTTCTGTGGTTTTATCAATGGGCCAGAGGTCTGATAAAATTGCTTCCTTCCTGCACTTGGAACTATGCCATCTCTCTTGGAAGAAGTGATGTACCTGCCTTTCTGGCCTGGCTCAGGACTCAGTGGAACAAGAGGCACAGATGTGTAGCCAAAAAGTTCAAAGGCAGGCCAATATGACTAGCCCAGGGATGGACCAGAACGGATTTGACTTGAGTCCTCTCTCTCTATCTCTGTGAATGTTAATCAGCTTACTTAGCACTTTGCTTTGCCCAGGTAATCTGTGAGTTGAATCAAGAGCATAGTTTGGAAGTAACCATGGTTTATGCATGATTCTGGGTTTTCTCTTGTTGGCATTGTCATTAATACAGTTTTAGAAAATTTAGTCAGCTGAGTAAATCCCATGGCAGGAGATAGGCATTATGTGGAACTCTTGAAGGTAAGTGCTCTTGACAATTTGAGCAACAAGGTAAGAAGTAAAACTCACTTCCGTTGGCTCTGCTCTCCCTTCCCTCTAACCAATCTAAGAAAATCACAAGGTGACCTTTCAGCTTTGGCAAATATCCCTGGTGACCTGAGAGTGCTATCCTCATGCCCAATATCAACCTTTCCCAGAAGAAGAATAGGGAGGTCTCCTATTCCCCAATTTCCTTATCTACCATCATACTTACTATTCTGCCATATGAGGGCTATTCCTTCATTACGAAAATGCAGCAATTACACAAGGGAAGAGTGATACATTAAGCCACCAACTACATTTAACACCTTCAGTAGAGTTCATTTGCTAGTTGTCAGAAGGGAAAGCAGTTCCCTGAGGGATTAGGATATGTACCATTGAATAGTAGAGGGATCTTGAGCCAGGAGGCTGGATAGAGGGAATCAGGATCAAGGAGAATGATGGTATTGAAAGGACAGGTAGAAGGAGGCCAAAGACAATCCCTGCTGTACAGGAGAGGAGCTCAGAGGAGAATCTTCAAAAAGGGACCCTTCAGCATTCCTGGCTCAACCGAGAGAACTGAGTGACACGATTATAGAGAATACCATGGCAGCAGGGGATTTGGCAGCAAAAGAGATCTACTTGCAATGTGGCAACTTTGTCAGTCACTAAAAGGTAGCTGACAACTAGATTTTAAGCACAAAAGGATTTGACATGTCTTGCTGTTTGTAGATATGTGGGTTTGGTTACCCCAAAAAATGAGTCTGGAGAGAGAGTTGGAGAGAATGAAGAAGAACAAAGGTGCAGTGCCAAAGTTCATTGCAGCACTGTTTACAATAGCCAAGACATGGGAAGCAACCTAAATGTCCATCGACAGTGTGTGCATGCGTGCTAAGTCACTTCAGTCGTGTCTGACTCTATTCAACCCCATGGACTGTAGTCTGCCAGGCTCCTCTGTCCATGGGATTCTCTAGGCAAGAATACTGGAGTGGGTTGCTGTGCCCTCCTCCAGGGATATTCCCAACCCAGGGACCAAACCTTTGTCTCTTATATCTCCTGCATTGGCAGGCAGGTTCTTTACCTCTAGCACTACCTGGAAGCCCATGGTGTATATATGACAATAGAATATTACCCAGCTGCTAAAAAGAAGGAAACAATCCTATTTGCAGCAACATGGATGAACCTAGAGATTGTTATACTGAGTGGAGTCAGACAGCAAAGGAGAAATATCATATAACATCCTTATATGTGAAATATGAAAAGAAATGATACAAATGAAGTTACAAAACAGAAACTCACAGACTTAGAGAATGAACTTGTGGTTGCCAGGGGGGAGGAATGAGGGGAAGGGCTTAGTTAGGGAGTTTGGGATGGACATGTACACACTGCTATATTTAACATGGATAACCAACCAGAACCTACTGTATAGCACATGGAACTCTGCTCAATGTTATGTGGCAGCCTGGATGGGAGGGGAGTTTCCCGGGGAACAGACACATGTATATCAATGGTTGAGTCCCTTGCTGTTCATCTGAAACTATCACAACATTGTTAGTCAGCTATACCCCAATACAAAATTAAAGATCGAAGATTAAAAAAGAATAAAGGTGTAGTGAATGTGGATGGGGAGTGGGAAGGTTGGGGGGATGACAGCCTTCATGACATTAAAGCGCTTGTCTGGGGCTCTCTGAGAAATGCTTTGCTGATTTCTTTTTCTCCCTTGTACTTCCCTTCTTTCCTCTCTCTTATTTGTCTCCTCTCTTGCTCCCATTCTCCTAGGAAATCCTGCCTCTCCCTGCCTTCTCCCTGACTGCATTTTAAGGATGTCAGCGGTCCTCTTTAGTCTTCCTTTGGCTCTGGCTTATCTCAGTCCCAGCTGGTGTCCCTCCGAACCAAGAGGCTGCTGCAGACATTGTTTTCACAAATTAAGTCACATATTGGGCCCAAAGTCTACATACACGGTGTTAATTATCAGCTCATCAATTAAGGGTGGGCAGCTGTATGCTTTGTGCGTTTTTCCAGAGCTGCACAGGGAGTCCTAGTAGCTACTCACTAGTTTGGGCTCTGGTTCCCAGTGGAGTTGGAGGAAATAATTTGCTTTGGCTGTGGGTGACCTGTTACAATAGAATTTCTCTGTTTCTCCTTGGCGTCTAGACTATTCCCTATTACCCCATCTGATTGTAAGAACTTCCCCTGCACAGGGTGGAGCTTTGATAACAACCCAAACAAAGAAGATGGAATAGAGACGCAGACCTAGAGAATGGCTTGTGGACACAATGGAGGAAAGAGAGGGTGGGACAAATTGAGAGAGTAGGACTGACGTATACACACCACCATGTGTAAAGCAGATAGCTGGTGGGAAGCTGCTGCATAGCACCGGGAGCCCAGCTTGGTGCTCTGTGGTGACCTAGAGGGGTGGGAGGGAGGCTCAAGAGGGATGGGCCATATGTATACTTATAGCTGATTCATATTGTTATACAGCAGAAACCAACACAACATTGTAAAGCAATTATATGCCAATTTTTTTAAAAAGTATACATGAATAACCTAAAAGGAATGGGGCTAGATTTAACAAAAAGGAGAGCACAGAAGGAATCGCATCTTACCCGGCAGTCCTTCCTCCTTTCTCAACAGCAACCTCCTTCTCCCACTTCCTGTCATACTAGATGGGTGTGGGATGTGGATGAGGTGGTGTTTTTTACTAGGAGTTACCTCCTATAGATTATGGAAGGTTAGGAGAACCATGTCTTTCTTTGCACCCAAAGGGCCACTGAGAAAGGGATGTAGGAAGCAATACTTTCTGTCTCTAGCCATTTTTCTCCCCTCCTGGAGTTTGGAGTATTAAGTAGAAAACACTGTCATAGATGTTTCTTAAGTCAGGTATTTCCCAGAGGTTCAAAGGCACTCTGAGTCTTCCAGGCTCAGTTGGCTTCTTTCACCTAGGGTTCTGCTGCTTTTGAAGCTCACATTTGGATGAATAGAAGGAAAGAGCCAAGGAGTCTGTTGGCTTCCTTGAACTATGCAGTCTTAATGGTTAAAGAAGTCAGAAAGAGTTAGTACCTGAGGGTGAAGAGTTAGAGGCCATTCTGAGAGTTCCCCAGAAAGTTTCAGTTCAGTTCAGTTCAGTCGCTCAGTCATGTCTGACTCTTTGTGACCCCATGAATCGCAGCATGCCAGGCCTCCCTGTCCATCACCACTCCTGGAGTTTACTCAAACTCATGTCCATCGAGTCGGTGATGCCAGAAAGTTTGGTGGTCTCCAAATTCTACATGTACTTCTTCAGCCTCCTGTGCTCATGAAATGATATGATAGATGCTCATGAAATGCTTACTCACTTGAAAGGAAAATGAAGTCACATTCTTTGAAGCCACTGGCTAGCTTCCATTAAGCCCATATAGATTTTTTTTCTTGGAGACGGGCTAGTAACATAGATCTGTACTGATCTTCAGGACTTTTCAAATCATTGTATTGGAGCTACAACCATGATACATGTTGGGAAAAATGCCCTTTTGACAAAAGCCAGCACCATCTTTTACATGCATTAAATTTAAGTGACTAATGGAGGGTTTGAGATTCACAGAGGTGAAGTGACTTATTGAGCTTCTATAGTAGGATGAGGAGGAAGGTAAGAACATAAAACAAATATTCTAACTCTTCTTCTACTAAGATAATAATTTCATTCCCCTGGTTACAATGGTGACAAAGGAAATTCCACTGTTTGATAGTTCTGCATACAACTAATATAAAGGTGGTCAATTCACATAAGCAGGATGCAGCCCTGAAATTAAAAGATGCTTGCTCCTGAGAAGAAAAGCAATGACAAACCTAGACAGCGTATTCAAAAGCAGAGATGTTACCTTGCTGACAAAGGTCCATCTAATCAAAGCTATAGTTTTTCGTGTAGTCATGTATGGATGTGAGAACTGGACAATAAAAAAGACTGAGTACTGAAGAACTGATGCTTTTGAACTGTGGTGCTGGAGAAGTCTCCTGAGATTCCTGTAGACAGCAAGGAGATCAAACCAGTCAATCCTAAAGGAAATCAACCCTGAATATTTATTGGAAGGACTGATGCTGGAGCTGAAGCTCCAATACTTTGGCCACATGATGCGACTGGAGAAGACCCTTATGCTGGGAAAGATTGAGGGCAGGAGGAGAAGGGGGTAGCAGAGGATGAGATGGTTGGATGGTTGATGGTTGCATCAAACTCAGTGGACAAGAGTTTGAACAAACTCTGGAAGATAGTGAAAGACAGGGAAGCCTGGCATGCTGCAGTCCATGGGGTTGCAAAGAGTTGGACACGATTGAGAGACTGAACAACAAAGGAATAGGGAAGTAGCATTATGGTGACTCATCAGATGCAAAATGCCCACTCCCCACCCCTGACTAAATTGTATTTCCAAGAACTTCATATAGAATGTGACAATGCTAACTTTGCATATGTTTATGATTAAGGTCCTGCAACATCTCATCTCACGTATTTCCACAGCACATTTCCCTTTGAATACAAGCATCTCTTTCATTTTATAAAATGCTTAGTACTGTAGTGGTTCGTTTTGCACATTCATTTTCTTTCTGAAAATAATTTCTTCATATATGAGCCTTTTTTGTAACACAGGTTACATCTGCATTGCAAGGGAAGAATGTTCTTTGTCAGTTAATGATGCTTGGTCAATTGGATATCCATATAGTAAAAAAAAAAAGTGACTCGACTTCTATTTTGCATATACACAAAAGTTCATCCCATGTGGGTTAATCAAATAGCATATTTATGATCTTGTGGCTAGGCAATAAACACCTAGAGTAGCTGTTTTAATACCCATGTCTACCAATTCTCTTGGCTGAGCATTTTGGGGACTATTTATATTGATTGATTTTTCTCCTCATTATGAGTTGTATTTTCCTGCTTCTTTGCATGCCTGGTACATTTTGACTAGACGCCAGACACTTTGAATTTTACATGGTTGGCTGCTGGATTTTTTTTTAATTCCCTTTTTTAAAGCTTTGTTTTAAGACACAATTAAGACACTTGGAAACAGTTTGATCATTTTGAGGTTTACTTTTAAGAGTTGTTAGGTTATACCAGAAGCTACCAAAATATTTTAGTCTAGGGTTAAATTTGTTCTCTCTACTGAGATAATATCCTTCTGTGTACTTTATCTGATGTCCCAATCATTAGAGATTTCTTGACTTTGGCTTTTAGGAATGTGAACTCTTAACGGTTTTGTTTGACCTCCAAGAACTGTTCTGCCTGCTCCTTTCTGATGGTCTGAAGGTAGTTTCCTTACAACACATGATCAGAACTCACCGGAAAATTGGAAAGGGTAGCACCTGCATGTTTCCATAGCTCTCACTCTGTGTATACTCCTCCTATCTATTACTCTGCCCTGCATATTCTAACACCTTGGCCTCCTGAAATCCTCCACTCTATCTCCTCAACTTAGTGAGAATACCAGACTCTTTCCAGTTTTGCACTTCCTGCATTATGTGCTGGAAACTCTTTCCCAGAAGTAAGCTAGGGCAATCATAGGGCTCACCTTACGTGTTTCCCTTCTTTCAGGGATCCTGTGAGGTCTTGCTGCCCAATGTTTATAAAGCATTGTTTTGTATATTTGTCTTTTTTTCCAGTTTTGCTTAGAAATAATTAACGTTTATTACTGTGAAAGTTGAAGGTACAGAGCATGATTGATATACATATATTGTGAAATGATTACCACAATAGGTTCAGCAAACATCCGTCTTATAAAGATACAGTAAGGAGGAAAGAAAGAAAAAAGACTTTTTGCTTATCATGAGAAATCAGGACTTACTTTCTTAACTTTTCTATATATCATATAGCAGTGTTAGCTATAGTTATCATATCACATATTACAACCCCATTCTGTGCTGTGGTTAGTCCCTCAGTCGTGTCTGACTCTTTTAGACTCTATGGACTGTAACCCACCAGGCTCCTCTGTCTGTCGGGATTCTCCAGGCAAGAATAATGGAGTGGGTTGCCACGCCTTCCTCCTGGGGATTTTCCGAACCCAGGGATCAAACCCAGGTCTCCTTCATTGCAAGCGGATTCTTTACCATCTGAGATACCAGGGAAGCCCATATTATATCCCTAGTACTTATATCGGAGAAGGCAATGGCACCCCACTCCAGTATTCTCGCCTGGAAAATCCCATGGACAGGGGAGCCTGGTAAGCTGCGGTCCATGGGGTGGCTAAGAGTCAGACACGACTGAGCGACTTCACTTTCACTTTTCACTTTCATGCATTGGAGAAGGAAATGGCAACCCACTCCAGTGTTCTTGCCTGGAGAATCCCAGGGACGGAGGAGCCTGGTGGACTGCCATCTATGGGGTCGCACAGAGTCGGACACAACTGAAGCGATTTAGCAGCAGCAGCAGCAGCAGCACTTACATATTTTGCAACTAGAAGTTTGGACCTTTTGACCACTTCCTCCAATTCCACCTCCATCTTTAATAATCACAAATCTGATCTCTTTTCCTATGAGTTTTTAAAAAAGATTTCACATGTAAATAAGGTCATAAACTATTTGTCATTTTCTGTCTGACATTTCATTTAGTGTAATGCCTTCAAGGTCCATCCATATTGTTGTAAATGATAAGACTTCATCCTTTTTGTGGCTAAGTAACAGTCCATTGTGTGTGTAATTTTTTAAATCATAACTTCTTTATTCATTCATCTATTGATGGGTACTTACGTTGCTTCCACATCTTAGTTATTATAAATAATACTGCTATGAATATTGGGGTACAGATATGTTTTTTTAGTTTATGTTTTCCTTTGGATATGTTCCAGAAGTAGAATTGCTCGATCACATGGTGGTTTTATTTTTAATTTTTGAGGGCCTTCCATACTATTTTTCATAGTGTCTATACCAATTTACAATCCCACAAGCTGTGCACAAGAATTCTCTTTTAGCCACATCCACACCAGCATCTTTTTTTGATGATGGCCATTCTAACAAATGTGAATTTTTAATTTGACTTTAATTTGCATTTCCTTAATGATTAGTAATGTTGAGAATCTTTCCATATATCCATTGGCCTCTCATATATCTTTTTTGGAATAGTGTCTATCATAGTCCTTTGCCCATTTTTGAATAGGGTTATTTGTTTTTCTGCTATTGAGTTGTGTGAGTTCTTTAATATTTTATATGTTAACCTCTCATCATATGTTTGATTTGCAAATATTTTTCTCATCCCATAAGTTTTCTTTTTATTTTATTGATGACTTCTTTTGCTGTGAAGAGGCTTTTTAATTTGAGGTAGTCCCACTTGCTTATCTTTTTATTTTGTTGTTAATGCTTTATGTGTCATATCCAAAAAACCATTACCAAGACCCATGTCAAGAAGATTTCTTCTAGGTGTTTTATGCTTTCAGGCCTTACATACAAGTTTTTCCATCCATTTTGAGTTAGTATTTACAAGAGGTATAAGGTATAAGGCATGTGTTCAACTTCTTTCTTTTTTTATTGAAATATAGTTGATTTATAATGTGGTATTAGTTTCTGGTGTATAGCAAGGGGATTCAGTTATATATGTAATGTATATGCTATATATGTATATATTCTTTTCCATGGTGGTTTATTACAGGAATTTTTTTTTGCAGTTCAATAACTTTATTGGTCAATCAGCAGTTAGTTCTCATCCACACTGACTGTCTGTAGATCTTTGAAGGTGGTGACAGGCACGTAGATAACCAACATGTAGAGCTTGTTTGGCAAGTCTTTGTCTTCATTACATTTTCTGGACAACCGCACATGGATCCGGTATGCAACATTCCTTATTCCTTTGGCCCAGACGGCTTTGTTGAGTCTGGTGTCCATGTGCACATCTGGAGTTCCCATCTCCTTCATGGCAAATTTCCAGATTTCTTTGAGTGCCCTAGGGGCATGCTTCTTAAAACCCACTTCATGGAGGCGCTTGTGAATGTTGATAGTGTATTCTCTGGCCACCACCTCATTGATGGCAGACCAGTCCTTCTTCTTCTCACCGCCCTTCTTTGCGGGAGCCATCTAAACAAACCCAGGTGACAAGGACACTCAGGGCGAGTGTGTCAAACCTAAGTCAAGGCCTCCCTCCTGGCCCAGCCTCACGCAGCTGCTCTTGGGATGGTTTCTGGGCACCTATTACAGGATATTGAATATAGTTCCCTGTGCTATATAGTAGGACCTTGTTGTTTATCCATTCTATATACACCAGTTTGCATCTGCTAAACCCAAATTCCCAATTTAGCCCTCCCCTCCCCCATCCCCACTGTGGCAACCACAAGCCTCTTCTCTATGTCTGTGAGTCTTTTTCTGTTTCATAAATAGGTTCATTTGTGTCATATTTTAGATTCCACATATAAGTGATATCATATGGTATTTGTCCTTCTCTTTCTAACTTCACTTAATATACTGATCTCTAGGTCCATCCTTGTAGCTGCAAATGGCATTATTTCATTCTTTTTATGGCTGAGTAATATTTCATTATATCTAAATCTATATATATGTATACACACACACACACACACATATACCAAATCTTCTGTCAATGGACATTTAGGTTGATATCTTGGCTATTGTAAATAGTGCTGCTATGAACACAAGGATGCATGTATCTTTTGAAATGATAGTTTTATCTGGATATATGCCCAGGAGTGGGATTGCTGGATCATATGGTAACTTTATTTTTATTTTTAAGGAAGCTCCATACTGTTCTCCATAGTGCCTGTACCAATTTATATTTCCACTAACAGTGTAGGAGGGTTCCCTTTTCTCCAGACCCTTTTCAGCATTTGTTATTTGTAGATGTTTTAATAATGGTCATTCTCATTGGAAAAGACCTGGATGCTGGGAAATATTGAAGTTGGGAAGAGAAGGGGATGACAGAGGATGAGATGGTTGGATGGCATCACCAACTCGATGGACATGAGTTTGAGCAAGCTCCAGGAGTTGGTTATGGACAGGGAAGTCTGGTGTGCCACAGTCCATGGGGTTGCAAAGAGTCGGACACAACTGAGCAACTGAACTGAACTGACTGATTCTGACTGGTGTGAGGTGATACCTCATTGTAGTTTTGATGTGCATTTCTCTAATAATTATCAGTTTCATTCTGAATAACAATTATTCTAGTACCATTTATTAAAGATACTGTCTTTTCTCCTTTGCAGGTTCTTGGTTCCCTAGTTGACTGTATATGTTTGGGTTTATTTCTGAGCTCTCAGTTCTGTTCCATTGGTCTATTTGCTAGTATTATACTGTTTTGATGGCTATAGCTTTATAGTATAGCTTGAAATCAAGAACTGTGATGTCTCCTGCTTTGTTCCTCTTTATTAAAATTTCTTTGACTATGAGTCTTTTCTGGCTCTGTATAAATTTTAGGACTGTTTTTTTTTCTATTCCTATAAACAACACCGTTGTAATTTTGATAGGGATTGCATTGGATCTACAGATAGCTTTTGGTATTATTGACATTTAACAATATTAATTCTTCTAATCCATGAATATAGGATACATTTTCATTTGTTTGTGCCTTCTTCAATTTCCTTCATCAATGTCTTACAGTTTTCAGAGTATAAATCTTGAATCTCCTTAGTTAAATTTATTCCTAAGGATTTTTTTAAAATACTATTGTAAATGGGATTGATTTCTTTATTTCTTTTTCAGAAAAGTCATTAGTATACACAAATGCTACCAATTTTTGTACGTTAATTTTGTATCCAGCAAATTGACTGAATTCATTGTTCAAATCTGTTTTTTGGCTGAACTTTTAGGATTTTCTATATATAAAATCATGTTATTTGCAAATAGAGACAATGTTACTTTTTCCTTTTCAATTCTACTATCTTTTTATTTTTTTCTTGTGTGATTGCTCTAGCTAAGACTTCTAGTAATTTGTTAAGTAGGAATGATAGAGTGGACACCAATGTCTTGTTCCTAATCTTAGACAGCTCTGCATATTACTAATATACAGTCCGCTCAGTTTGCCATAAGCAGGAATAGGGAAGTAGCTTTATGGTGACTCATCAGATGTAAAATGCTTGCCTCCACTCCACCTTCCCCAACAAAATTGTATTTCGTACAGAACTGTAACAATGCTAAGTATAATAATGCTTTATGGATGTTCTTGATAAGAATCCTGCAACACTTTATCTGTTATGTTTCCATGGTATATTTCCCTTTGAATACATGTGTCTTTTTCATATTATGAAATGCCAGGTACTACAATGGTTCTTCTTGCACATTTGTTTTCTTTCTTAAAAATATTTTTTAAAAGCTTTCATTCATTGATTTATAGAAGCATGCTTTACTTTTAATGACACTGTATCTAAGCCGTTGCTAGCCAGGCCTTAATTATGTTCCTGCTTTCTGTCTCCCCTTTCTTTTTTCCTGTCTTTTTCTTTCTATCTTGTAATTATAAATAGTGTAATGTTCAACTTGATTGGCTTGCATTTAGGACTTTCCCCAAAGGCCTTAACAGAGGACCTGGGGATGAGCCAGTATTTCACAAGTTTGGTTTGGATATGTACCACAGAGGTTTCCCTAGTTTCCAGTCTGCCAAGTTAGCCTGACAATCTCCCCAAAATCACTTCTCCTGCTGTGCTCTGCCCCTTGGACTTCCAGGGAATCTATTCAATTGGGCCCTTGTCTTCTAAGAGGCCCAGGTATGCTGGTATCTAAGGTGTAGCTAAACAAACCCAGTGGGGAATGGGGAGCTGCCTGTGTTAACACCATCAGAAGAGCCATTCCTCTCATCCATCTTTCATCACAGTTCCCAGCAAACATTAAGCACTTGGTTTCAAAGGAAAAGACACATTCCCCTGACTCCTGTGGCTTCTGTGCTGTGAGTGCCAGCAACACACTCAACCAGCAGGCACACAAATATAAATGAGTAGGAAATGCTAAAGGGGCAGCACTGAACAATGGGGTGTGTATGTGTTTCAAAGCTACCTAAGTTGAGGCAATGTTTTCTAGGCTTTTATCCTTTCCAAAAAATGTAGGGCATAGATGACTATAAATTAAATGGTACTAATAGCCAGTACAATGGCACCCCACTCCAGTACTCTTGCCTGGAAAATCCCATGGACAGAGGAGCCTGGTAAGCTGCGGTCCATGGGGTTGCTAAGAGTCGGACACGACTGAACGACTTCACTTTCACTTTTCACTTTCATGCATTGGAGAAGGAAATGGCAACCCTCTCCAGTGTTCTTGCCTGGAGAATCCCAGGAATGGGGAAGCCTGGTGGGCTGCCGTCCATGGAGTCGCAGAGTCGGACACGACTGAAGCAACTTAGCAGCAGCAGCAGCAGCAATAGCCAGTACCTTTCTAAGTCCATGTCTTTATACTTCCCCTTTCTCCATCCCTTTTTAAAATGGAGAAGAAAGTCCTGTAGTAAAGCTGTGTATAGCCATACTTTTATTTAGCAGAGGAAAAACATAACCATCTTACATGTGTTGTCCCTTCACTCCTCAGTTCAGTTCAGTCACTCAGTCATGTCTGACTCTTTGCGACCCCATGGACTGCAGCATGCCCAGGCCTCCCTGTCCATCACAAACTCCTGGAGCTTACTCAAACTCATGTCTGTCGAGTTAGAGATACCATCCAACCACCTCATCCTCTGTTGTCCTCTTCTCCTCCTGCCTTCAATCTTTCCTAGCATCAGGGTCTTTCCAAATGAGTCAGTTCTTTGCATCAGGTGGCCAAAGGATTGGAGTTTCAGCTTCAGCATCAGACCTTCCAATGAATATTCAGGACTGATTTTCTTTAGAATTGACTGGTTTGATCTTGCAGTCCAAGGGACTCTCAAGAGTCTTCTCCAACACCACAGTTCAAAAGCATCAATTCTTCGGTGCTCAGTTTTCTTTATAGTTCAACTCTCACATCCATACACGACTACTGGAAAAACTCTTCACTCTTACCTTTCTTTTATTTCTTCCTCCTTTCAGTGTTCTTTTCAACCCCTTTCTTGAGATAAATCTGATCTCTCTCCATCTGCTCCTCTGTCTTCCTTTATTAACCCCTAAAAACATCTCTTTTGGAGATTATAGCTGGAGAGAGAGAGAGAGTAAAGGAGGACAGAGGAGGAAAAAAAAGAAGGGCGAGGAAACAAGACAAGGGTGGGTGAGGGCTTTGTGGAAAGACAGCTATTTCTCCACATCCTAACATACAGATTCTCTGACTTCCCTTTATTTTCAAAGAAACTAACAGTAATAGGTACCATACAATGAGTACTTATGTGCAAGTGCTTTTAGTGCATTATCACATTTAATTCTTATAACTGTTCAAGCTAGCACTGTTGATTGCTCCCATTTTACAGATGAGAAAACAGAGGTTCAGGAAGATTAATCAAGTGGAGTCAGATAGCTGCGGTCTAAATACTGACTCTGCTATCTACTAGTTAGGTAAACCTGGGCATGTTGATTACCTCTCTGTGCCCTGCCTATCACAATTTCTCTCTTCTAGAAAGGTATATAGTCTGTATCCGAGTTGCTAGGAGTTTGTACTTTACTCAACTGTTAAACTTGTAGGTACCAATTTGTTGATTGGAGAAAATCAGCCCAAATGTATTCCAGGACCTTCCTTCTCCTCCCATGGGTTTGATGCACTTAGCCAAGGATCTTAGGAAGACTTGGTTGGTGAGCAGTTCTGGCCAACTATTTGCTGAACAATTAAACAAACAAACAAACACATGTACTTGGTGTTGGCTATTCCAAATTCCAAGGTTATAGCTGTGAACAAGAAGACATGGCCCCTGTTCTCATGGAACTTTCATTCTAGTGGTGAAGGCAGGCAGACATTAATCACATTATCCTATAAATAAATGCATACTTGCAACTGTCATAAGTGCTACAATGGATCCAATGGGTAAGATCATGGCACTATTAATAAGGAAGGCAGGGAAAACACCTGCAAAGAAGTGATGATGGAGGCAAGATCTGGAAAGAGATGGGGAGTTAATTCTCAAGAAGAGAGAAAGAACGTACTAGAAAAGGAAATAGCTTGCCCCTTGTGGCAGGAAGGAGTGATACAAATATGGTGAACTGAAGGCAGATGAGTGTGACCAGAGTACAAGCCATGTGTGGTAGGGTATAGTCAACACATCAGTCTAGCAGGCACTGTTTTTGAGCACATGAGCATATATGGGAGCCTTCCATCATACTTTATAAGCATGGTTATGGCACATCAGAGATTTTCCAGGGCAGTAATGAATTTAAACATTCCATTGTATTGTTGCCGTAAGTACATTCACAGCGTTAGTTCATGTATTCTAATTTATAGTCTAAAGAATATGGCAGCTGTATGCATTCTCAGTTTCCTGAACCATGTCTGTTTTGTGGGAAAATAATTTGGCCACAGAAAGCTTCCAAATAGTGAAAGGGGATTAGGGTTAATATACCATGAAGGACGCCATTTACAGTAGGGTGGGGGCACTGGCTAGGCATCTTTCTCCATGATGTCTCATCACTTCCTGATCCCCCTTTCTGTTCCAACCCCTCACTACCTTGTGGGCTGAGGCATTGGTCAGGTGGGCCAGTTCCAAGATAGAGTTTCCAGGGACAGGAGATTGAATAGGCCAGGGTAGTGACCTAAAACTGTGAAGATCAGCAAGAGCCAGGGGATGAGGGCAAGCCTGTTCTTAGAGAGCATTGAGAAGGTCAAAAGCTGAGCATGGCAAGCCTAAAGGGTGAATGCGGGGTCACAAATAGGAGATATTTCCAAGAAGGTCTGAAGCCAGGTATGCCAGGGAACAGAGCAGGAAGTACAGAGCAAGGGCAAGAGAGAAGTGAGAGGGTTCAGGGTAATTCACTCAAATGAAGCCCTGAGGTCTGTGACTCATTTTCTTTGGCCACTTGCTGCATAGTGTGTGGTTGAGTTGGCCCAGTGTAATGGCATGGGGCCGGGACTTCTCCCGGTTTGCCCAGTGAGAAGTTGTGACTTGCTCCAGAATATTCTTGAGGTAAAAGTCTGGTTTCCACCAGCACTCTCCCAATCCACAGTCTTCCTCTTGCACTGACTCGTGCAACCAGCTCTGTGGATCAGAGTTTCAGCACCTCCTCTTCCCCCAGTCCCTGGTTGTCATGGAAGGACAGACATATGGGTAGGTTGGGCTTATTTCAGAGTGCTGGAAGCCACATACCAACTACATGGGCGGGGTTAGTATTGACAGAAAAGAGAATTCAAAGTGTTCACAGTTTCTTGAATTGCAATAGGCCCAGCAAGGTCTTCAAGCACTTAGTGGGGATGATGTAAATTGGGAGGCAACAGTGTTCAGTAGTTACTGTGGTATGTGTTCAGTGTGGGATGTAGATAGAAAGTAGAAAGAAAGTGAAGTCGCTCAGTCATGTCCGACTCTTTGCAACCGCATGGACTGTAGCCCACCACACTCCTCCGTCCATGGGATTTTTCCAGGCAAGAGTACTGGAGTGGGTTGCCATTTCCTCCTCCAGGGGATCTTCCAAACCCAGGGATCAAACCCAGGTATCCTGCATTACAGGCAGATGCTTTACCGCCTGAGCCATCAGGGAAGCCTGAACTCAAATCCCAGCTCTCCCATGTAATGACTGTGTAATCCTAGGTGAGTCACTCAATCTTTCTGTGCCTCAGTTTCTACAGCTGGGAAATGAGGATAATACTATTTATCACAAAAGATTGCTAAACAGCTTATGTGAGGGTATACATCTAAAATACCTAGCATTGTGCCTGGGATGGAGTAAATGTCTGGTAGATGGTAGTGTTTATTTTTATTGGGGAGAATGCTGGATATGATCTTCTATCTGAATTTTCTTCTCAAGTGCTTGGAATCAGCAGTGTTTGGGATGGTGCTCAGTAATTATGGCAGGAAGCAAAGAAGAACTAAAGAGCCTCTTGATGAAAGTGGAAGAGGAGAGTGAAAAAGTTGGCTTAAAGCTCAACATTCAGAGAACTAAGATCATGGCATCTGGTCCCATCACTTCAAGGCAAATAGATGGGAAAATAGTGGAAACAGTGACAGACTTTATTTTTGGGGGCTCCAAAATCACTGCAGATGGTGACTGTAGCCATGAAATTAACAGACACTTACTCCTTGGAAGGAAAGTTATGATCAACCTACACAGTATTTTAAAAAGCAGAGACATTACTTTGCCAACAAAGGTCCGCCTAGTCAAAGCTATGGCTTTTCCAGTAGTCATGTATGGATGTGAGAGTTGGACTATAAAGAAAGCTGAGCACCAAAGAATTGATGCTTTTGAACTGTGGTGTTAGAGAAGACTGTTGAATATCCCTTGCACTGCAAGGAGATCCAACCAGTCCATCCTAAAGGAAATCAGTCCTGAATATTCATTGGAAGGACTGATGCTGAAGCTGAAACTCCAATCCTTTGGCCACCTGATGCGAAGAACTGACTCAATTGAAAACACCCTGATGCTAGGAAAGATTGAAGGCAGGAGGAGAAGGGGTCGACAGAGGATGAGATGGTTGGATGGCATCACTGACTTGATAGACATGAAATTTGAGTAAGCTCCGGGAGCTGGTGATGAACAGGGAGACCTGGTATGGGGTCGCAAAGAGTTGGACATGACTGAGCGACTGAACTGAACTGAACTGAACTGAATTAATGCAGGGAAATGGCAAATAATGGAAACTGTCATTGCAGTAAGTGGGTTAAGGGTGCATTCAACATTTAAAATATCCTGAATGGGAACGCAGTGGTAGTAAAGTAGGAAAATCTGTCATGTTGCTGTATTACACGTACTAACAGGGGTTTAATCTGATGGCCCTTGACAGTGGCCCAGGGCTACCACATTGGGAGTTAGGTCTGGGGTTTGGCTGGACCTCACTGGAATAGCTAGGAACAGGCAGAACCAGAGAGTGAAGCTACTCTTTGCTTAGGAAGCACGGAGATGGTCAAGTCTGGGGATCTGTGTGAAGGCACACACAGTATGTAGAGCCAAGGTCAAGAGGCAAGTACCCATAGGAACCAGTTCGGAGTAAATGAAGAGCCAGAGCAGGAGCAAATTGAGTGGGTTCAAGGTGATTGCCATGAAAAGGGCCCTGAGGGCTGGTATTTGGATTTATTGGCTGCCAGCTGAATAGTGTGTGGGTGGGTTGACTGGAGTTTGTTGGTATGGGCTGGAGTAAACAGTAATAATAATCCTGCTCGGTAGATATAATTTCTGTTTTGGAGGGGAGGAAACTGAGAATTAAAGATGTCAAGCAATTGGTTTTATGCCACACAGTTCATCACTAGCAAAGATGGGAAGGTGGGAATGATCCCTAAGAGGATAGTTGAGATAACATGAAAAGCAAAACAAAGTTTTCCCTTGAGGGGTGCGGTGGGGGCAGGAGTAATAATACAATGTTGGCAGTTGTTACACTCTCTGAGACCCTGTTGATTAGAATTGTCATATCATAAGGGATGCAGCTCCCCTGGTGGCTCAGTTGTAAAGAATCCATGTGCCAAGAGATAGACATATATTCAGTTCCTGGGTTGGGAAGATCCCCTGGAGAAGGAAATGGCAATGCACTCCAGTGTTCTTGCCTGGGAAATCCCATGGACAGAGGAGCCTGGCAGGCTACAGTCCTTGGGGTCAAGAAAGAGTTGGACATGACACGACTTAGTGACTAAACAACAACAAGGGATGCTGTATGACTTAGCGGTTAAGGAGTATTTCTGGAGCCAGACTGAGAGTCAGACTTTGTTGTTGGTGTTTAGTTACCAGGTCATGTCTTACTCTTTTGTGACCCCACGGACTGTAGCATGCCAGGCTCCTCTGTCCATGGGATTTCCCAGGCAAGAATACTGGAGTGGGTTGCCATTTACTTCTCCAGGGGATCTTTCCAACCCAGGGATCAAACTCAGGTCACCTGCTTGGCAGGCAGATTCTTTACCACTGAGCTACCAGGAAGACTGCTGGGGTTCAAAATCTACCTCTGCCACTATCATCTGTGTGAAATGGAGAGAATTACTTAACCTTTTAGTGCCACAGTTTTCTCACATGTAAAGTGAGCAAATAATAATATCTATTTTTAGGGTTGTTATATAATTCAATTTATTAATGTAATTAAAGAACTTAGAAAAGTGCCTGGCTCATAATAAGCACTATCTAAAATTTAGTTATTATTAATAATAATAACAGGCTTATCTCAAATATTTAGATAATGCATATAAAATACTTAGCACAATGCTTGCATATAGTAAGCACTCAATAGAAAAATTATTATTACTATAAATATTCTACAACAATTAAGATTATGCAAGTACTGATCTCAGAAGGAAAGAGGCAGCCTCACAAAATCCACGGTAGGGACTACCTTTATGCTAGAAATTTGAGAGGGACCCACTCCTATCTTACAAGTACTGCCCCTTCTCTCATACAACTTTTTTTATTTTATTTTACTCTTGTATGAAGGTGACTGACAGCAATGGCTAAATTAAGTCATGCTGCTAATTTACCTCCAAAGGTTTATTTAGCACATCAGAAATATCTTTTCTCCTGACATAAAGAAAAAAGACAATGAAATGTGCACTCATACAACTTTTTAATTGCAAAAGAAATAGGCTAACCTGGAAGACAGAGTGCTCCTATTATTGAAGGCACTGAAGCATAGGCTGCCTAACCCTACTAGACAGGGTTACCATACCGGGGATTGACAGGTAATAATTATATCTAACAGTGATATAAATACTCTTATTATCCCCCTTTTACAGATAAGGAAACTGAGGCACAGAGGGTCATGCTCTTTGCCCAAGATCCCACAGCCAGTAGTGGCTGAGGTTCTTTCTAATCCCTGACAACCTCCTGTGAGATGTAGCTGATTCAATCCCAATACAGTAATATGAGTAAAATTATTGGATCCCCTTTTCTTTTTGCCAGAATGAAGGGGAATGATGGTGAATTCTGGATTAGAGGATTTAAAAGAGGAAAAATATAAAAGAAGACAGTAAAGCTAGTGAGACCTCTAAATACCAACTTGATCACCTCACAGTCTTCTTCAGGGCAGCCTCAGAAACTTGAACCTAACCTCGGGAAATCAAAACTGACTGAATTCTCTCTCCCAGGAATCCTCAGGGGCCCTCAGGATCAGAACTGGCCCAGAATTGGTAATTGGAGACCCAAGTGCCCACACAGAATTGTTCTGCCTGTTTCAGATCTGCAGGGAGCTAACTTGCATCTTGCTCACTGCAGTGGGCTCTATTTCAGTCATCAGTTAGATCTCCTGCCAGAGCTGTGTTCACAGAGGAGGGGAGAGGAAGAGAGGGGATTCCTGGTATGTAGGACAGTTCAGAGACATGAATGAGCAGGTCATATTTACTCTCTCAGGAAACAAGATTACTTGGCTGGAACAATGAGTTGAAGTCAGACAGCAGCAAGAACTGAAGGAAGTTTAACAAGAAGTTTTTTTTTTTTTTTTTTTTTTTTTTTTTTTTTACAGAGGGATTTGACAGTGAATTGAGGACTTTCTATGAGTGGTCATTATCTGAGCAAGAGAAGATCAAAACACTCCAGAAAGATTCCTACTGACCTATGCACCCTACATTGGAGGGAGGTGAGATAGAAGTTCAAGGAGGAGAATTGAAGATAGGAGAGGCTGTGTAATGGCCCAGCCCAAAGACAACTAGAGGCAGAATTGGATGGAAAGATAGTAAAAGCCAAAGGAAGAGAACTGGCAAGAAGGGATAAGTAAATAACTGGTTAATGATCAAGCCTTCTTGATATGTGATGAAATATGTGTTGTATTTCATCATATCTTTACTGAATCTAAGTCCTCTGCCTAGAATCCACTTCTTACCTTTATTTAACATTCACTCATCTTTATAGATTTAATCCATCCTCCAGATTGTATAAAAATTATTTGTTCATTTATCTATTTTCTCTACTACAGTTAGAACTCCTTGAGGATGATATCTATATCTACCCTTCCTCCCTCTCCATTCTTTCTTTTCTTTCTGTTTTTTACCAAATATTTTTGGATACTTACTACAGTCTGAGGAAATCAAGAAAAAACTTTGGACAGACATTCCACCTGATTCTGGCAATACTGAGCTTGGAAATTGATGGCATGTCTTGTGTGACGCTGTCTCAATGACTGCCAGAGAAAATGAACTTCTCTGGTGTCAGTAGAATAGAAGGTGTGATACAATAAATAAATGTTTGGTCAAAAAATAGAATAGGGAAACTCTTCTAAACACATTTTACAAGGCCAGCGTTACCCTGATAGTGAAACAAAACAAGGGTGCCACACAAAAAGAAAATTACAAGCCAGTACCCCTGATATAGAGGCAGAAATCCTCAACAAAATATTAGCAAATGGAATTCAACAATACAGTAAAAGAATCATATACAATCATCAAGCTGAAATTTATTCCAGGGATGCAAGAAGGGATCAACATCACAAATCAGTCAATATATATCTATACCACATTAGCAACAACAACAAAAAAGGATAAATATCAAATAATCATCTCGATAGATGCAGAAAAAAATTGAAAAGGCCATCATCCATTTATGATAAAGGTCCCTAACAAAGCAGGTATAGAGGGAAAATACACAAAATAATAAAGGATAAATATGATAAGGCAACAGCTAACATCATACTCAACAATAAAATGATGAAAGCTTTTCTTCTAAGATCAGGGACAAGACTCTCAGGACTTCTATTCAACATAGTATAGCCAGAGCCATAAGGTAAGAAAAATAAAGAAAAGACATGCAAATTGGAAAAGAAGAAGTAAAACTTTCACTATTTGCAGATGACACAATATTATGTACAGAAGAGCCTGAAAACTACACCAGAAAACTATAGAACTAATAAACAATCCAGCAGGATATGAAATTAATACAATAATCTACTGTGTTTCTTTGCACCTAATAATGAGCTGTTAGAAGGAGAAACTAAGAAAACAATCCCATCTATAATTGCATCAAAAGGAATAAAATATCTAAGAATAAATTTAACCAAGAGGTTAAACCTACAAGGCTTTAATTTAATAAATTGAAGAAGGCACAAATGGAAAGATATTTGATGCTAATGGATTGGAACAATTAATATTGTTAAACTGTCCATACTACCAAAAGTAATATACAGATTCAATGCAATCCTTATCAAAATTCCAATGGTAAAAAAAAAATTCCAATGGTATTTTTCATAGAAATAGAACAAACAATCCTAAAATTTGTATGGAACTACAAAAGATCCCAAATAGCCATAGCAATCGTGAGAAAGAACAATGCTAAAGGCTTCGTGCTCCCAGATTTCAAACAACATTGAAAAGCTATATCAATTAAAACAGTATGGTATTGGCTTAAAAACAAACACATAGATCAATGGAATAGAATAGAGATCCCAGAAATAAATCCACAAATATTTAGTCAATTAGTTGATGACAAAGAAGCCAGAAATTACAATGGAGAAGGGACAGTCTCTTCAATTAACAGTGTTGGGAAAATTGAACAGCCACATGCAAACAAAGGAAATAGGACAGCTAATACACCATATGCAAAAATTTACTCAAAATGGATTAAAGACGTGAATGTAAGATTTGAACTGTAAAAATCCTACAAGAAAACATAGATAGTTAATTCCTTGACATAGATCTTGGCAATGATTTCTTGAACCTGACACCAAAAGCAAAAGCAACAAAAGTAAAATTAAACAAAAATGAGACCACACCAAACTGAAAAGCTTCTGTACAGCAAAGGAAACAACAAATGATAGGCAACCTATGGAATGAGAGAAAATTTTTGAAAACTATGTATCTGATAAGGAATTAATACCCAAAATATATAAAGAACTTACAAAACTTAATAGCAAAACAATTCTAATAATCCAATTTAAAATAGGCTAAAAACTTAGACATATTTTTTTCTAAAGAAGGCATATAGACTGCTACATGAAAAGGTTCTCGATATCATTAATCATCAGGAAAATGCAGATCAAAAGCACAATAAGATATCACCTCACACTTGTTAGGATAGCTTTTATCAAAAAGACAAGCAACAACTGTTGGTGAGCATGTGTAGAAAAGGGGATCCCTGTACACTATTAGTGGGAATGTATGTTTTTGGTGCAGCCATTATGGAAAACAGTATGGAGGTCATTAAATTTTAAGCACAGAAATACCGTATGATTCAGCATTCCCACTTCTAGTAATATATCTGAAGAAGACTAAACCAGTACCTCAAAGAGATATCTGCACTCCCATATACCTTTCAGCGTTATTCATGATAGCCAAGGTATGGAAAAAAATCTAAATGTCTATTGGCAGATAAATGGATAAAGAAGATATGGTATATATAAATGGAATATCATTCAGCCACAAGAAAGAATAGAATATTGCCATTTGCAATACCACTGACTGAGCCTACTGGTAAAGAATCCACCTGCAATGCAGGAGACCCTGGTTCGATTCCTGGGTTGGGAAGATCCCTTGGAGAAGGGATAGGCTACCCACTCCAGTATTCCTGGGTTTCCCTGGTGACTCAGACAGTAAAGAATCTGTCTGCAATGTGGGAGACCTGGGTTCAATCCCTGGGTTGGGAAGATCCCCTGGAGGAGGGCATGACAACCCACTCCAGTATTCTTGCCTGGAGAATCCCCATGGACAGAGGAGCCTGGCGGGCTACAGTCCATAGGGTCGCAAAGAGTTGGACATGACTGAGTGACTAAGCATAGCACAGAGGATAGTATGCTAAGTGAAATTATGTAGAGAAAGACAAATATCATATGATCTTACCTACATGTGGACTCTTAAAAGAAAAAAGCCAAACCCATAGAATCATAATAGAATGGTTACCAGAACATGGAGATTGAGAGATGCTGTTCAAAGGGTACAAGCCTTCATTTATTAGTTTAATAAGCTCTGGGTATCTAATGTACAGCATGGTGACTATGGTTAATAGTACTGCAATGTGTACTTGAAATTTGCCAAGAGAGTAGACTTTAAGTGTTCTCAGCAACTACAACCACACAAAATGGCAACTATGTGAGATGATGAGTGTGTTATCTAACCAGATTATAGTAATCATTTCACAAAGTAAACATATGTAAAATCATTATGTTGTACATATATAATTTTAAATATCTATACAATTTTATATCTATTACACCTCAGTAAAACTGAAAAAAAAATATCCAGCACAAAACAAGGTAAAATTCACATTGCATATCCAATAAATTACATATCAGATCAGGCAAACAAAGAAGCAGGGAAATACAATCCATAATAATAAAATCAACCAAAAAAAAAAAATCAACCAATCAGAGTAAATCCAGAACTGATATAAATAGTTGAATTATCAGATAAGAATATTAAAATAGTTATTTTAACACTATTCCATTATTATAAATACACACCAGATGTTCAAAAAGATAAGATATGGAAGTATCTCAAAATTTCTAGAGATGAAAGATAGCATTTCTGAGATGAAAAATATACTGGATGGAATAATGGCAGATTAAACATTGCAGAAGACTGGTGAACTTGAAGACATAACAGTAAAAACTAACAAAAATAAAACTCAGGGAGAAAAGAGAATAAAATAATCAAATACAAAAAGCATTAGTGATCTGTCAGAAGTACAGAACAGACTTTTGAACTCTGTGGGAGAAGGTGAGGGTGGGATGTTTCGAAAGAACAGCATGTATATTATCTACGGTGAAATGGATCACCAGCCCAGGTGGGATGCATGAGACAAGTGCTCGGGCCTGGTGCACTGGGAAGACCCAGAGGGATCGGGTGGAGAGGGAGGTGGGAGGGGGGATCGGGATGGGGAGTACGTGTAACTCTATGGCTGATTCATATCAATGTATGACAAAACCCACTGAAAAATAAAAATTAAAAAAAAAGAATTAAAAAAAAAAGCATTAGTGATCTGTGAGACTTCTTATTATACATGTAATTGCAGAACAAAGTTGGGGGGGGCAGATATTTGAAGAAATAATCAGTGAAAATTATCAGAAATAAAGCTATCTCATAATGATAAAGAGGTCTACAAGGAAGAGCACATAATAATCCTTAATGTTTATGTCCCTAAAAAGAGATTTAAAAAATTTGTAGAAAAAAATGATAGGACTGCAAGAGTAAATAGAAAAATCTACAATTATAGTCTAATATTTCAATATCCATCTCAATAATTAATAGAATAGAGTGAAATCAGAAAGAATATAGTAGACTTGAACAGCACAATCAGCCAACTTGACCTAATTAACATTTATAGAATACTGCACCCAACAGCAGCAGAATGTATTCTTTTCAAGTGTAAATGTTCACAGAATATTTACCAAGATACCCTATATTCTGGGCCAACACACAAATCTCAATGTATTTTAAAAGCTTTAAGTCATACTAAGCATTTTTTTGACCACAATGCAATTAAATTTGAAATCAATATCAAAATGCCCTCTATAAAATACCCCAAAATATTTGAAAACTAAATAGCAAGCTTCTAAATACCAAAGGATAAAAGAAGAAAATTAAGGGAAATTTAAACTGTCCTAAATAAATGAAAATGAAAACACACATCTCAGAAATCCTGGGATGATACTAAAGCACTATTTATGGTGAAATTTATAGCACTAAATGTCTATATTAGAAAGAAGCAAGTTCTTATGCAAATAATCACTGACTTTTTCTAAAAAGAAGAGCAAAGTAAACCAATCAGAGCAAAAGAAAGAAAATAATACATATCAACACAAAAATCAATGGAATAGAAAACAAAAACCAAATAGAGAAAAATCAATGTAACCAAAAGCTGATTCTCTGCAAGATTAATGAACTAAGAAAGTTCTAGCCTTTTTTATCAGTAAAGAAATGAAAGAAGAAATAAATAACCAATATGGAGGATGGGAGAAGTAACATCACTACAGATTATTAAAAACTATTAAGGGAATAGTTAAACAATTTTATGCCAATAAGTTTGACAACTTAGATAAAATGAATAAATTCTTTGAAAGATACAACCTAACAAAGCTTCATAAAAAATTAATAGATAATACAACAACCTTCTAATTATTAAAGAAATTGAAATTGCATTTCAAAAATTTTCCCAGAAAGAAAACTTCAGGCTTAGATTGCTCTGCTTTTGAATTCTATCAAACATTCAAAAAAGAATTAAGCTTTCACAAACTTTTCCAAAAAGTAAAAGGAGGAAATACTAAAAATAGTATTATTTTTAATAATCCTCAACTTATTCAATAGGTCTATTGTTACCTTTATATGGAAACCAGAAAAAAATTTTTAAAGTGTAGACTAATATGCCTCAATATCCCTCATGAATATAGTTGCAAATATCCTCAACAAAATATTAGTAAATCAAATCCAGAAACATATTAGCAATGGTGAATAGAAAATGAAACTGCAAAAAAAAAATAACATAATACCATGAAAATAATAAATACTTGGTGATAAAGCTGATGAAAGATGGACTAGATCTGCACTCTGCAAACCACAAAACGTTCCTGAGAGAAATTAAAGACCTAAATAAGTGAAGAAATAGACTTGTTCACAAGGTTAGAAGGCTTGATATTGTTAAGATGTCAATCCTTCCTAAGTTCATCTATAGATTCAATACTCTCTAACTGAAACATAAGAAATGTTGTCTGTAGAAATTGACAAGTTGGTTCTCAAATTCATATGGAAATACAAAGGTCTTAGAAGAGGTAAAACAACTTTAAAAAGAAGAACAAAGTTGAGAGACAACCACTACCTGACTACAAGACTTACCAGTTCAGTCACTCAGTCATGTCCGACTCTTTGTGACCCCACCTACTGCAGCATGCCAGACTTCCCTGTCCATCACTCCCAGAGCTTACTCAAACTCATGTTCCATCGAGTCAGTAATGCCATCCAACCATCTCATCCTTTGTCGTCCCCTTCTCTTCCCATCTTCGATCTTTCCTAGCATCAGGGTCTTTTCCAGTGAGTAAGTTCTTTGCATCAGATGGCCAAAGTATTGGAGTTTCAGCCTCAGCATCAGTCCTTCCAATGAATATTCAGGTCTGATTTCCTTTAGGATGGACTGGTTGGATCTCCTTGCAGTCCAAGGGACTCTCAAGAGTCTTGTCCAACACCACAGTTCAAAAGCATCAATTCTTATAAGCTACTATAATCAGGACTGTGTGGTGTTGCTATAAAGTGCAAGTGAAAGTGTTAGTCACTCAGTTGTGTCCAACTCTTTGTGACCCCAAGGACTATAGGCCACCAGCTTCCTCTGTACACAGAATTCTCCAGGCAGGAATACTGGAGTGGTTTGCCATTTCCTCCTCCAGGTGATCTTCCCAAGCCAGGGATTGAACATGGCTTTCCCACACTGCAGGCAGACTCTTTTTACCCACTGAGCCACCAGGGAAGCCCTTATTACTATAAAGATGGACAATAAATTAATGTAACAGAGTAGAAAGTCTGGAAATAGACACACATATGTGGACAACTGATTTTTGGCAAAGTAACAAAAGCAATTTGTTGAAGAAGGAATATTTCCAACAAATATTACTATAACAATTAAATATGCAAATGCAAAAATATGAGCTTTGATTCATATCTTATACCACATACAAAAATTAACTCAAAATTGATCATAGATCTAAATGTAAAATCAAAAGCTATAAGACTTCTAGATGGCAACATAGTATAAAAATCATTGTGTCCTTGGGTTATGGAAATATTGCTTAGATATGACACAAAAAGCAATTTGTAAAAGAACAAAATGATAAATTGGATGTCACCAAAATTAAAAGTAAAATCTTCTGTTTTGTGAAAGACTGTTAAGAAAGTGAAAACGCAAGCTACCAACTAAGAGAAAATCTTTGTGATGCATATATCTGATAACAAACTTGTATCCAAAATATATTAAAAACCCCTCAAAATTCAATGATAAGAAAATGAGCAACTCAATTAAAAATGGGTAAAGGTCTGAACAGCTTTCACCAAAGAAAATATGCAATGGTAAATACGCACATGAAAATATGATCATCTTAATTAGTCATTGAGGAAATGCAGTGAGATACCTCTTCATAGTATTAGGATGATTAAAAAAATTTTTAAATGTCTATAGCAAGTGTTGGGATTCCCCAGTGGCTCAGAGGTAAAGAATCCACCTTCAGTGCTGGAAATGTGGAGACATGGGTTTGATTCCTGAGTCAGGAAGATCCCCTGATGGAGAAAATGGCAACTCACTCCAGTAATCTTGCCCAGAAAATCCCATGGACAGATGGGCCTGGTGGGCTACAGTTCATGGGGTCGCAAAAGAGTCAGACATGACTGAGCAACTAAACAACAACAAATAGGAAGTGTTACGGAGGATGTATAGAAAGTGGGAAAGTAAAAGGTTTCAACCAATTTGGAAAACAATTTGGCAATTTCTTTAAAAGTTAAGTGTACATTTACCTTATGATTCACTCCTATTTACCCATGAGAAATGAAAGCCTATGTACATGTGAAGACTTGTACATGAATGTTTATAGTAGCATTATTGGTAATCAAGAATCTGGTAACAACCTAAGTGTCCATCAATAGTTAAATGGAAAAACAAATTCTAGTGTATCCATGCAAGGGAATACAACATAGCAATAAAAACAAATGAGCTACTGATACATGCCACAACATATTTGAATCTTAAAATAATAATGCTCAGTGGAAAGAAGCCAGATGCAAAAGAGTTCATACTTCGTGATTCTCTATATAAATTCTAGAAACTGCAAGCTAATCTGTAGAAAGCAGATCAATGATTGCCTGTGGCAGAAGAAGCAGGAAGGAGGAATTACAAAGGAACAAGATATAACTTTGGGGGAAGATAGTATGTTCACAATCTTCATTGTTTTGATGCTCTCATGAAGACTATATTTACTCAGTGGTAAAGAATCTGCCTGGAATGCAGGAGACCCAGGTTTGATCTCTGGCTTGGGAAGATCCCCCTGGAGAAGGGAATGGCTATCCACTCCAGTATTCTTGCCTGGAAAATTTCATGGACAGAGGAGCCAGGTGGGCTGCAGTACATGAGGTTAGAAAAAGTCAGACACGACTGAGGGATTAAGCACAGCTCAAGCATTAGTAGACAGAGTTTTTAAGTTCTCAGATCACTGGAACTCTTTCCCTCTGGGAAAACATAACAAATAATGGCTCACTGGAAAAGATCCTGATGCTGGGAAAGATTGAAGGCAGAAGCAGAAGGGGATGACAGAGGATGAGATGGTTGGATGGCATCACTGATTCGAGGGACATGAATTTGAGCAAGCTCCAGGAGTTGGTGACAGACAGGGAGGCCTGGCATGCTGCAGTCCGTGGGGTCACAGAGTCAGACACAACTGAGCGACTGAACTGAACTCAATGTTTTCCAGTGCTGGACAGAACCTCCAATACTTCCCCTATCTCCACTCCCCTGTCCAGTTCGTATATTTTTAGCTTTTGTTTGTCTGAAAATATTTACTAAGCATTTACCATGTGTGAGACACTGCACTAGACAGGGGTGGGGTGTAGGGATTTCAGATGACAAGTGCGAATAAGACATGGTTCCAGCCCTTAGAAAACTCTAATGGTAAACAGGTCAAAACAACATCCAGCATCTAGGTGTGAAATCAGCAGTGTTTGTTTCTATGCTCCAATGCCCTTCTGCTCTCTTCCTCATTCTCATTATTAGAGAAAAGATTGATCAGATGTGGGTTTGCCATCTCTTACACTCAATCAGCCTTTGGCAGGGATTAAGACAGTGCCTGTCTACTTACTGCCCGAGACTGTTGGGAACCAAGGAGCCTTGGAAATTGGAGCCTTTCCCACTTTTTCTGGCTCATGCCTGAACTGACAGCCTTATCAGAATTCTCATTCTCAATCTGCCTGAAAACATGAAGATTCTGTGCACCCAGAATCCATTGAAAACTCCACCTGGGCTTTCACCTCCTCACACTTTTGGGTTTTTCTTAGCCCCATACATACATAGGAGAGCCACCCCGTTCCCCTGCCTTGCTTTCCCTACCCACTGTGTGGTCCCCCCAAGAATGACCCCTCACACACACCAATCAGGCGGAACCAGATGTCCCAGAATTTTTGCTGCTAGGAATCTCTTAGATACCCAGGGGTGGTTCTTCAGAAGAGGAACATCACTCTCTGTTCAGAGAGTAATCAGGGAGGGAGGCCAGGGGTTCTGAGAGACTACAAAGTGGGTGGAAATACCTGGTGCTGCAGCTCAATATCTAGGGACAAAAAATCTAGGCATTTCACCTGGCCGTATATCGAAGTTTGAGGAATTCGTCATTTACATTGAGTTCCTAAAGTATACCTCCCCATGACCATAAAGCAGTTATTTCTATGCAGATAATTCAACATATATCAGAATAACCTAATTAGTTATAAGCTGCTTTTTATCATAACATCAAACTCTGTTCATAAATACTGAAGTTCCAAAGTAGTTGCTTCTATACAACTACTTTAAGACACATATTTCTTTAGGACACAAGGAAGTTGTGTCACACCCTAATATTTGAAGCAAGAAAGAAACCCATGTCATCTTTGAAGGTTAATAAGTAGAAAAGGTATGGTCAATCCAGCAACTCTTTTCCTGGGCTTCATTTAACTGTCTTTTGATGCCATACAAAATGAGTCTGTGGACACAGAAAGTTGTATCTTTTCAGTGAGTTTTTGACTCTTGAAGGTTCCTCACCTTCCTATGATCAGGGTCTTCACCTCCTCCCAACATGTGTACACCTTTCTAAATTTTTTGGCAGTGCTGGGTCTTCACTGCTGCACTCGGGCATTCTCTAGTTGAGAGCAGGGGCTACTCCTCTGTTGCGGTGCACGGGCTTCTCATTGCAGTGGCTTCTTATTGCCTGGGCTCAGCGGTTGCTGCCTGCGGGATCTAGAGCACAGACTTGATAGTTGTGGTGCACGGACTTAGTTGCCCAGTAGCATGTGGGATCTTTCTGAACCAGGGATCGAACCCGTGTCCCCTGCATTGGCAGGCAGATTCTTATCCACTTCACCACCAGGAAAGGCCCCACCTTTCTCAACTGTTAAATCATTGGTTTCTTTCACCTCAAGGAAAGTCTCTGCAGCCATAATATCCCTAGGGAGAAGGGTGGCCACTAAGGCATAAGTGCATCAGGCCAAATAACATCCCTTTCTTGCTAAAGCTACTCCTGTCTCTTGAGCACCTTAGAAAATGGATGCTCCTTTTCAAAGATTCCTGGTTGTTCCAGAGGAAGGTATCTGAAGACTTCTGATATTTAGAGAATTGTCTCTTGACTAAAAGGGGTGGGGGACAAAGGTATTATTATATTTGGAGTGGGGTTCTCACAAAGATGGGTGTTCTAGAAAACCCAAGCAGGTGTGAGGCCATTGTATCACTACAGAACCATCTCCTGACCTGGCCTGTTGTGGGCATCCTAACTGTAGGTGCCGGGGTAAAGTGCCCTTGAGTAGAAATTAGTCTGCATCTAACATATCAAGTCATTTTTTTTTGCTCCTCTTTTTGGGAAAACGGTCTTTTTCCCTCCCCATTACATTCTGTAAGTTTATTTGGGAAAAACTATTCTGGGCCTTTAAAAAGCTTTACTAAGAAGGAGGGAAATACCACTGTTTTTTCATACTGTGCTGTGCCAAGTTGTAACATTCTCTAGAATTAACCAAGACCAATGAGTTCCATCCCTGGAGTCTTCATGTTTTCTATATTTAAAGTTGTTCAGAGAATAAGCATCATATTCTACTTTAGGAGACCCATTCTATTATTTACAAAAATTCAGTGCAGTACAGAGAGTTGAGATGAACACTGCCTTAGTGTTAAACTCCCTGAGCCTAGTTTTCCTCATCTGTAAATCAAGAGGGTTGAACTACATCTCTAAGACTATACTCTCTAAAGTTCCTTCTATTTCTGACATTCAATGATAAAATTCATTTATATACTCATTCAGTCATCAAATATCAACTTAGCATGTACCATGTGTCAGAAAGTGAATTGGCAGGGGTGGGATGGGGGTATCAGATACAAGAATGAATAAGACATGGCCCCAGCTCTTAGAAAACTCTGGTGGAATTTCTTTTCATGCCAAAGCCTGGAAGCTTTTCTGTAGGTGATGAGGAACCATTGGTGATTTTATTGGAGAGGAGGAATGGGTCTTGCTCACATTTAGAAAACGAAATCATCCCAGTAGAAACCACTGAAGAGACTGTTGCAGTGGTACCTGACAGAGATGAGGAGGGAATGAACTAAGTAGAAGGATGGAGAGGAAGGGACCCATTCAACAGCTAGTCATCAATGTAAAATCCATAAAACTTGAGGGTCTCTTAACTGTGTAGTGTTGTTACCACCATGGAGCATGCAAAATAGTATGAGAGTCTGCCTTTGTCTTCATAGCTTGAGGAGATAGTTACATGCTCTTCCGGAAAGTCAAGCAAAGCAAACCTTTCACTGTGGAGTAATGAGGGTGAGAGGAATAATTTGTAAGATGAGAAAGTGAAGTCAGATGTGATGATTAATTCTTCTCCTTTGAAGGTAGATGCAAAGTACTGTAGGAGTTCAGGAGAGGAAGAAAATACACACTAACTGGAGTGGTCAAGTAGGACTTCATAAGGGAAGGGTTGGCAAATTTGCAATAGGGGAAGAAATATGTGAAGCCACCAAAGTATAGGTTGGGAGTGCCAAGAGATTTGTTTGTGGAATAGCAAGTGGTTGGGCTGTAGAGTAGTATGGAATATATGGTAAAGCTGTAGCTGCATATAAGGTTGGATTAGATAGGTTAGAGTCAAATCTGGAAAGGTGCCAAAAGCCACGCTAGATAGTTAAGACTTTGTTCTGAATGTAGTGAGAAACTGTTGAAAATTTTTAAGCCAGAAGAGACAATCTGATATGGGATTTATGAATTGAATTTGATAGCAATATGGAAGATGAACTGTTGTAAGGAGAGGTTGGGGACGTCTATTAGAAAGCTCTCGTAGTATATTTTGTATGATCATTCTGCCCTGTTGCTTTCCCTCTCCACACACAGGCACACCCACACATACCACCTACTTCTCTATTCCCTGAGTCACTGATGAAACAAGATTCTGTTGGGGTCCTAAGTCCAATTCTAGCAGTTTCAGGTTGAAGTCACCACTCAGTAGCCGTTTCTTGAAAAATTTTCTTTTGGTCCTGCTTCAAGGCACTTAACCTCTTCCAAGTATTGCTAAGCTGAACTTCCCATTGTGATTGGCTCAGAGCTCAGAGTCAACAACACATTTACTTGGCATGAGACTATCTTACCCCACTGCTTTTCCTGGGATTTTTCCAAGATTTTTTCCCCTTACATTTACACAAGATATTATATCTGCAAATTCAGACCCATGCTCTCCAAGAGACAGAACAGACCCTAAAGTCACAGGAACTTCTGGAGAAAAGGTAGTCATTTTGTTGTTGTTGTTCAGTTGCCACGCTGTGTCAGACTCTTCACGACCCCATGGACTGCAACATACCAGGCTTCCCTGTCCTTCACTGTCTCCCGGAGTTTGCCCAATTTCATGTCCATTGAATCAGTGATGCCCATTACAGACATCTAAGAACTGGAGCTGTAGTCAGTCCAATTAGCTCAGGGTGGAGAAAATTCTGTTCCCTAGGGCAGCCTCCCTTTGATTCCCTAGGATGTCAGAGTTAAAGGGTTCCTTAGAGATCATAGTCCTACAGATGAAGTGAGTGAGACCCAGAGATAATAGGTAGATTTTCCTAGATTACCCTGCTCATTATGACAAAACTGGGACTAGATGCAGTTTCTTAAGCTCCGGGTTTATCCTTTTTTTCATTATACTTAGCTGTCAAGGCAATGGTGTTCTAATCCCTGTTGCTACACCTACTGAAAATTTTGCTCTCATGTGGCCATTGTTCAGGAAATTGAAAATCTGAAGATAAGCCATATTAAGAGACCTATAATAGTGATTAATCAGCTACTCAGAATTTCAAAAGAAAGTAATAAGAGGTAACACTTTGAAGATTACAGAATGCCTAAGGGCATAGCAGCAATGGAAATAACATATTTTAAAATATTTGTTGTATTTATGGAGTACATTTTGATGTTCCTAATACTTATTTTTTATTAGTTTGTTTTTATGGGCCATTCAACAATTCAGATATCTCTTTTAATCAAAATTTTCATTTTGAGATAATTGTGGATTATCCTGCAGTTCTAAGAAATAATATAGAATGATCCAAGGGCTTCCCTGGTGGCTCAGTGGTAAAGAATCCACCTGCCAAGGCAGGAGACACAGGTTCAGTCCCTGGATCCAGAAGATCCTCTGGAGAAGGAAATGGCAACCCACTTCAGTATTCTCGCCTGGGAAATCCCATGAACATAGGAGCCAGGCAGGCTACAGTCCATGAGGTCTCAAAAAGAGTCAGACACACTTAGCAATTGAACACACACACACACACACACACACACACACACACACACACACACTTTATCCAGGTTTCTTTAATGGTAACATCTTGCAAAACTATAGTGCAATGTTGTAGGATATTGACATTGATACAAATAGGATGAAAAATATTTTTACCACTAGGGTTCCTTATATTGCTCTTTTATTGCCACATCCAGTTCCCTCCTGCCCATCTCCCTTTCATAAATCCTGGCAACCATTGATCTACATTTGTAAAATTTTGCCATTTCAAAAATATGTAAATAGCATCTAACAATATGTAACCTTTTGGCATTTGCTTTTTTTCATTCAGCATAGTTCTCTGGAGGCTCATCCAGGTTGTTGCATATGTTAATAGTATGTTCTTTTTTACTGATGTATTTCATGATAGGGATGTTTACCCATTCACTTCATTGAAGGGCATCCGGGTTATTTCCAGTTTGGAGCTGTCACAAATAAATCTGCCATGAACATCTGTGTACAGAATTTGTGTGAATGTAAGTTTTCATTTCTCTAGAATAGAAGCCCAGGGACATGATTACAGGATCGTATAGAAGTTGCACGTTTAGTTTTTAAGAAACTGCCATTCTGCTTTCCAAGCGGCTGTACCACTGTACAGCAGCGATGTATGAGTGGTCCGGTTTCTCTGCATCCTTATCAACTTCTGGTGTTGTCATTATTTTCTGTTTCAGCCATTATTGTGGATTTGTAGTGATATTGTGGTTTTAATTTGCATGTTCCTCGAGGCTAATGATGTTAAACACCTCTTCATGTGCTTATATCCTATCGGCATATCCTCTTCAGTTAAATGTTTCTTCATCTTTTGGGCAATTTTCTAATTGTATTATTTATTAGTTTGTTTACTGTTGAGCTCTGAGAATTTGCTATATGTTCTGGATGGAAGTCCTTTGTTCGATTGGCAAACATATTCTCCTAGTCAGTGATGTGTCTTTTCATCTTCTTCACAGGGTGTTTCTCAGAGCAAAATACTTTTAATTTGGTGGGGCCCAATTTATTAATTTTCCTTTTCTGAATTGTGCTTTTAGTGTCATGTCTACAAACTATTTACCAGGTCCTAAATCCTGAATATATTCTTCTATGTGATTTTCTTAAAAGTTTTATAGTTTTACAGGGTACATATAACTCCATAAACCATTCTGAGCTAAATTTGTTTGAGGAGTAAGACTTAAGTCAAGGTTCTTTTTTACGTCTTTTGTCTATGGATGCCTATATGCTCCAGTACCATTTTTGAAAATGATCCTTCCTTCATTGAATTCCTTTTGCACTTTTGTCAATGATCAATTGGGCATTTATCTCTGGGGATACTTCTGGATTCTCAATTCTGTTCCATCATTCTATTACTCTTTCAGTATCATTGAAATTGGGTAAAGTGTTTCCTCCCACTTGGTTCTTATTTTCCAAAATCACTTTAGCTGTTCTATTTCTATTGGCTTTCCAAATAAAATTGAGAACAATCCTGTCTATATCTACAAGAAATCTTGCTGGAATTTTAAGAGGAATTATATTAGGCCTGTATATTAATTTGGGGAGAATTGATATCTTTATGATGTTGACGCTTTCAGTCCATGAACAAAGCAAATCTCCATTTATTTAGATCTTCTTTGAATTCTTTCATCAGCTTTTTGTAACTTTCAGTATACAAGTTCTATATTGATTTTGTTAGACTTACACCTAAAATACATCATTTTTGAGCAATTATAAAAGATACTGTATTTTTAATTTTGGTGAACTCAGGTTCATTGTTAATATATAGAAAGTCTAATAATCGTGTGTTTGTTTTGTATCCAGTGATCTTGCTGAACTTATTAGCTCTAGGATATTTTTGTAGATTCCTTGGGAATTTTTATGTAGACAATCATGTCATCTTCAAAAAGGAAGTGTTTTATTTCTTCTGATCCATATGCCTTTTATATTCCTTTCTGGCTTTATTGCAGTGGTTAGAATTTCAGCCTTATGCTTAATAAGAGCTGTGAGAATGCACATACTTGCCTTGATCTTAGCGAGAAAGCAGTCATTCTTTTACCATTCAGTATAATATTAGCTCTAGGTTGTTTGTTCTTTTTTAAGATGCTCTTTATTTTGAGGAAGTTCTCTTCATATCTAGTTTTCAGAGAGATATTATCAGGAATAAATGTTGAACTTAGTCAAATTCTTTTTCTCTTGCATTGCAGGCAGATTCTTTTACTGTCTGAGCCACCAGGGAAGCCCTAGTTTATAGGGCTATTTAAATTATCTATTTAATACTTAGTGAGTTGTGATAGGTTGTATTTTTTTTTTGTAGGAATGATCCATTTCATGTTAAGTGTGTAGAGTTATTTGTAGCATTGTTTTATTATTCTTTTGATGCCTGCAGCATCTACAGCAAAATTCCTTGTTTCATTCCTTATTATTGGTAAATTGTGCTTTATCTCTGTTTTCTTTGTCAGTCTTGCTAGAGATTCGTCTATCTTATTGATCTTTTCTAAGAACCAGGCTTTTGTTTCATTGATTTTTCTCTATTGCTTTTGTTTTAAATTGTATTGATTTCCGCTCTTATGTTTTTTATTTCCTTCCTTCTGCTTCCTTTGTGTTTATTTTGATATTATTTTACTAGATTCTTGAGGTAGAGCTTATATTACTGATTTGAGACATTGTCTCTTGGCAAAGTAAACATTTAGTGCTATAAATTCTCCTCTCAGAATTGCTTTAGGTATGTCCCACAGATTTGGATATGCATGTTTTCATTTCATCCAGTTTAATGTATTTTTATATTTTACATCCAGTTTAATGTATTCAAGTTTCCCTTGAAGCTTCTTCTTTGATTCAAGGGTTATTTAGAAGTGTGCTCTTCAGTGTCTATTTGTTTGAAAATTTTTCTGTTAATTTTCTAGTTTGATTTCATATGGTCAGTGAGCATACTCTAAACAATTTCAATTCTTTCAGATTTGTTAAGGTTTGATTTATGGCCCAGGATATGGTCTAGCTTGGAAAATGTTCTGTAGAATCTTGAAAAGAATATGTATTTAGAATGTGTATTCTGCTGTTATTATACGCAATGTTCTATAAATATCAATTAGACCCTGTAGATTCTTCTATGTCTTTGTTGATTTTTGGTCTGGTTGTTCTATCAATCGTTGAGAGAGGGGTGTTAAAGTCTCAAACTACAATACTGTATTTATCTATTTCTTCTTTCAGTTCTATAAGTTTTTGCTTCACACAATTTGTAGTTCTGTTTCTTGGAGCATATACATTTAAGATTTCTGTCTTACTGGTGGATTGACCCTTTAATCATTTGTAATTTCTCTCTCTGTCATTAGTAATTTTATTTGATCCAAAGTCTACTTTATCTGACATTAATATAGCCATTCTTGCCTCTTTGACTAACGTTAGCATGATATATCTTTTTCCACCCTTCGACTTTCAGTCTGTCTAAATTGCTTTAACTTACGTGAGTCTTCTGTAGGCAACATATGGTTGGGTCATGTTTTTTAATTCACTCTTCTACCTTATTTATTGTTAGTGTACTTAGATTATTTACAATTAATGTAGTGATTTGTTAGAGCTTATGTCTGCCTAGTTCCTTTGTGTTTTCTGTTTGTTCTCTCTGTTTTTCTTTTTCATGCCTTACTGTGGGTTACTGGAGTACACATTTCTATCCACATTAAACACTGTTGTAATATTTGCTTCAAACAGCAAATATAATTAGAAAAGTCAAGATGAAAAGGAACGTCTACTTTACTTACCCATTTTTTTTCTTTCTTTTGTTTTATCTTCCTGAAGTTGAAAAATTCCTTCTTTTATTGTTATCTTTCTGTATACAGAACTTGTTTTAGCCATTCTTTTAAGGTAGGGCTGCTGGCAACGAATTTTCTTAAGTTTTCCCTCATCTGAGAATGTCTCAATTTTCCTTTTGTTCCTGAAAAGTTATTTCTATCAGATATAGGAATCTAGATTGACAGTTCTTTTCTTTCAGCACTATGCCACTTCTTTCTGGTCTCCATGATTTCTTTTTTTTAATTTTATTTTTTTTTTAAATATTATTTTATTAGTTGGAGGCCAATCACTTCACAACATTTCAGTGGGTTTTGTCATACATTGACATCAATCAGCCATATAGTTACACGTACTCCATGATTTCTTAAGAAAAAGCTGTGTCATTTGAATTGCTTATCTTCTATAAGTAAGGTGTCATTTCTCTCTCATTGCTTTTAAGATACTTGTTTTTAGTTTAAGTTTTTAGAAATTTGACTATGATGTGTCTTGGTGTGGATTTCTTTCTTTGGGTGGGAGTGTTTTCTTCTTGAATGTGTAGTTTTATATCTTTGGCCCAATTTGGCAAGTTTCAAACATTACTTTTTGAGTACTTTTTCCATCTTGCCCTCTTTATTCTCTCCTCTGAGATGCCAATGGCATGACTGTTAGATCTGAGACTTTGTTCACTTTTTTCCCCAGCTATTTTCTCTCTGTTGTCAGATTGGGCAATTTCTGTTTTTCTCTCTTGAGGTTCACTGATTTTACTGATTCTTTCCTTTGTTCCCTCCATTTTGCTGTTGAGAATCATCCATGATGGGGTTTTTTTTTCTTTGTTTTTGGTAATTGTATTTTTCAGTTCTCAAATTTTCATTTTCTTCTTCTTTATATTGCCTAGTTTTTGCTGAGGCTTTCTATTTCTTTGCTATTTTTTCATTTGTTTCAAGCATGTATGTAATTGCATACTAAAGTATTTTTATGGGGCTGATTTGACATATTTGTCATGTAATTCTAATATTTCTGTCATCTTGGTGTTGGAACCTATTGACTGTTTTTTTAAAAACAGGTTTATTGAGGTATAATTGACATGCAAAGGACTGTACATATTTAATGTGGACACTTTGAGGAGATTGGGCATATACAAACATCTGTGATAGGCATTTCATTCAGATTGAGATTTTCTTCATTCTTGGTATGATGAGTAATACTTTTTCTTGAAATCTGGATATTTGGGGTATTATTATATGAGATTCTAGATCTTACTTAAATTTGCTTTAGCTGACTTCTTCTGATTCTGTTCTAGCAGAGAAGTGGAATGTCCCTTGTTATTGCCAGCTGGAGGTAGATTCCAGTTTCCCTACTCAACCTCTTTTTTTTTTCCTTAAATTTTTATTGTGTTAAAATATCTTTAACTTAAAATTTGCAGTCTTAACTATTTTTTAGTTATTATAAAATATTGGCTGTATTTCTCATGTTGTACAATATATCCTTGTAACTTATTTTATATACAATCCTACTTAGCCTATTTTGACACTCAAGTTGGGTTTCCTCATTATTGTTAGCAGTGGTATTTTTAGCTCCCTACTACTGATACATCCCTGATTGGGAGGGGAAGAGTGCCTCATTACTGCTTTCCATGTGGCATCTAATGACACCAAGGTGGAGACTTATGACTGCTGGTTAATAGTGAAAACTTTACTCCCCACTAGGCCTCCTCTGACACCACCACAAGCTGGGAGGGGGTGAAGGGCCTCATCACTGCTAATGGGGGTGAAAGTCCAGGTTCTCCACATAGGCTCCACTGACACTGTGGCTGGTAAGTGTTTGATCTTGTTACCAGCTGGCAGTGATGAAAGTCCCAACTCCCTATTTTGCCTTCTCTGACTTCAGTCTCTAGCGGAGGGTGTTTTGCTTCCTGGTTACAGACTTCAGCTTGGATAGTAGGCTTGGATGTCCTTTACTAGCATGGATAGGGTGTTACCATTTTATCTGTAGTGTTGAGCTGGAGTAGAGCGGGTATTACCTAAAGTGTTTTCTGTCTTGTTAGGCTGTCCTTTTCCTGGCCATTTGGCTAAAGAGAGGAGGCTTTTGTGGGGACCTTTTTGTTTCCACCTGTAGGCATTTTCTAATTAAAGGCTCCTTTCTGTTCCATGTCTCTGATATGTGAGGCAAAAAACCCAGGGAACTCACCCACATGTCATTCTTCAGGTCCCAAATTTCCTAGCCTGTCTGCTTTCTTCCCTCTAATTTTCAGTCTTCTCTTATTTGTTTCATACATAATGTCCAGGGTTTCTACTTGTACTTAATTGAAAAGACTAGAAAAAATAAATCCACTCCATCTTCCCACAGTCAGAAGTAATCAAGCATCTCTTTTAACAAAATTTAATTTATTTATACGTGTGTGTGTGTGTGTGCACGCACTTGTATGTGCTCATACATGCGCATGAACCCATGCTTTTTTTCCTTTTGGTGGATTTTTCTGGACCTCTGGCATCCATGAAGTGTCCTAGAGTCCATGGTTCTATACTGAAAATTTGTCTTGCTTCTGAATTAGTACCACTAACAAGTCTAAAGAAAATCTTACTTACTTGTCCCAAGAAAGCACATTACATTGGCATAAGACAATATGTAGAGTGTTTTGGAACATAAACTCTAAAGCCAGACACATTGTCTTTGAGTCAGTTTTGTCAGTGTGTGACCTCAGACAGGTTACTTAACTATTCCTCAGTGTCCTTATCTCTTATATGGGGAAAATGATAGGACTTTATATCTGTAAAGCATTTAGAACAGTATTTGGTTTATTATTGGCCAAAATAATATATAATTTAAACTGTTGTGCTGGCATTCTATGCCGCTAAGAAGGATGTCTCCTTCTTGGACTTGGACTTAACTTCCAAGCTTTGAACCTTGTCCACCTCTCCAACTCTCCTCTCACACCATTATCTCCTAGTTCTCTATATTCCAATTGCCCTGAATTTTGTTCAGTTTCTTAAGTATACTACGCCCTTTCAGCTCCAGGCCTCCACACTATATCCTACTCACTCTTCAGGTTTCAGAGAGGTGCTTCCCTAGTCACAGCCTGAAGGAAGTCTCCCTTCTTTGTGCTCCCACAGCACCCTGCGCTTCCTTATCGTTTGTACCCCTGACCTCAAGCAGTTTCAGACCCACAAAACTATAATCTGTGGCCTCTTGTGGCCCTTACTCAGGTCTCAAGCTATAAGAAGTGACTTATGATAGTAACAATTTTGGAGCTAGTATGGTTGGGGCTAGGAACAAAGAGAGTTTAAGACTGACTGAAGCATAGCTTTGAGTATACAAATTTGTACAGGAACTTGGAGAAACTTAGGGCAAAAGAAGAGAAAGAGAAAATATAAAAGGAACCTCATTAACTCTGCTATATAATTTCATTTTAAATGCAACTTCTTATTCTTGAAACTTTTAAAAATAACTTTGCATGAAACAAGTTTAGTTACACAGAGTTTCTAAGTAGAGAAATTTATTATTGACTGGCAAAGCCCGAAATTAAGAATGAATAAATGCTGACTTGGCAAGCTGATTCTGAAAGGTTGGCAACCCCTGGCTTAGATGCCAGAAGACCCAGAGTGTCATCTTCAGTTGCCAATAATCACCATTGCCTTATGCCTCCTAGTTTAGAGGTCATGTGCTCCTGGAGCCCATCAGTCCTTTACTTCAGGTTGTTTTTCTACTTTTTTCCTTCACCTTTAATCTTTTTGCCCATTAGTCGATTCTTATTAGCCCTTTCATAAATATCTCATCCATCTCTCTTTGGTGTCCTACTCCCTTCCAATGTCAGCCTGTTCTTTCTTTGAATGCATGCTGGAGGCAGATAAAATATACAGCAATTCTTTGTTGTCAAAACTTGCTGATCTTTCTCCCTTAGTGTCTCCTGTATATGACACTAGATTCCCACTGCGACCATGATGGGGCAGGCCCCCATTAGCTAATTGCTTTTCTTGCCTCCAGTATCTACCTTCTCCAAAGTATTCTGAGTGTCATTGCCAAAATCATCCCTCTACATGGTACTTTTTATCATGCCATTTTATCCTTTAGATTCCATGATAGGCCAACAGCTTTAATCTGGTTTCATTACCCATCACAATCTGGTCCCAATTCAAGCCTTAACAAGAGCACAGAACCTGGACATAGCATAACATTTTCTTAGGCTTCTTACAGAAATTTCTAGATTATATCCTTTTAACCCTCCCTCAAAACCCTCTCCCCTTTTAAAACCATTCTGGATATACTGCCTTCTCCCCCATCTATTTGGTTGTCTCTTCTCCCTTCCAAGATGCACACATACACATGACCATCCAGAACTTTGACCCCTGACCTGCAATGCTCTTCACTACTCCAAGTTCTCTTGTCTCTCTGAATGTAGCTGAAATAGTACTTACCAAATATCTCACTGGCTTCCTTATATTCCTTGTCATAATTGGGGCCATATAAATTGTACTGACCAGGTGGTGCTAGTGGTAAAGAGCCTACCTGCCAATGCAGGAGACTTAGACATAGGTTCCATCCCTGGCTTGGGAAGAGCCCTTGGAGAAGGGGATGGTAACCCACTCCAGTATCCTTGCCTAAGAAGCCCATGGACAGAGGAGCCTGGTGGGCTACAGCTAATATAATTGCAAAGAGTCGGACATGACTGAAGTGACTTACAATGCATGCAATGAACTATAAGCTGAAATGGCATATCTTACTTCCGAGTTGATGCAGTTAAGACCCAATAGACCTAAGCAATCTCTTCTCTTCCTCTGCTGTAGCAACTTTGGAAGCTATGTGTTGAATTGTCAAGATTCAACAAGGAAGGAGCCTGAATCCTAAGTTACTGGATGGAGGAGAAATCCTACCAGCCTACGTGGGGTTTTATATGAGTGCAAAACAAACCCTTGTTTCATACTTCCAGGTTTATTTGTTGTTTCAGGTAGCATTAGTTACCCTAATTCACTTAATAACTTCAACAATGTAGCCTTAGCATTTTTTAAGCTCTCTCAACTTCAACAAAATATCACCTCTACTCCACTTTAGCAATTCAGCCACCATATTCTAGAGCTTATCATCTTATAGAACTCATCTAGTTCCAGAAACATAATTCAGATATTTCACTCTCTGGTCAAAGCATCCTAATATTTGTACTCTCAATTTCCCCCACTCTCACTAAACTTCTTCTTCAATGTCTTTGAGACTTCTAAATCCTTATTCTCAAAACTTCTCACTTCCTTCTGGCTTCATGTTCCATGCAAATTTGGGGCAAATTCTCATTCTACTTATACCCTCAATTTTGCCATTAATTTCCTCACCCATTTATCTTTCCATAACTCCTGCCCTGCAAAACTCCAAGACCAGATGATAATAAAGATCCATTTTCTTTCATTTTAATCCTAGGTTGCAGAGCATTCCTGCAGAAAATAGCATAAGCACACTGATGGTTACCATTTCCAAAGTTAAAATTTCCAAACTCACATATACTCTCCAAATTGCTAAGTAAAACTTCTGCTTTATCTCAATCAGTTCCTTCTCTGTCACTTGTCACTAATGTCTGTCACAGCCATTTATTCCACTCTTCTCAAGACCCCTGAATTTGTACTTCTCAGTAGTTGGTCTTGCCTCTTTCACAGTGAAATTAGAAGCCACCTAGAAGTGCCCTAGACTAACTGTCCTATT
The DNA here is from genome assembly GCF_963930625.1 of Muntiacus reevesi. Lineage (NCBI taxonomy): Eukaryota > Metazoa > Chordata > Mammalia > Artiodactyla > Cervidae > Muntiacus > Muntiacus reevesi. The sequence goes on from NC_089271.1 coordinate 141,365,105, forward strand.
TCTTTTCCTCCTGGATAATCACGATGGTGTGATCACTCAACTAGAGCCAGACATCCTGGAATGCGAAGTCAAGTGGGCCTTAGGAAGAATCACTATGAACAAAGCTAGTGGACGTGATGGAATTCCAGTTGAGCTATTTCAAATCCTGAAAGATGATGCTGTTAAAGTGCTGTACTCAATATGCCAGCAAATTTGGAAAACTCAGCAGTGGCCACAGGACTGGAAAAGGTCAGGTTTCATTCCAATCCCAAAGAAAGGCAGTGACAAAGAATACCCAAACTACCGCACAATTGCACTCATCTCACATACTAGTAAAGTAATGCTCAAAATTCTCCAAGCCAGGCTTCAGCAATACGTGAACCATGAATTTCCAGATGCTGGTTTTAGAAAAGGCAGAGGAACCAAAGATCAAATTGCCAACATCCAATGCAAGAGAGTTCCAGAAAATGTCTATTTCTGCTTTATTGACTATGCCAAAGCCTTTGACTGTGTGGATCACAATAAACTGGAAAATTCTGAAAGAGATGGGAATACCAGACCACCTGACCTGCCTCTTGAGAAACTTGTATGCAGGTCAGGAAGCAACAGTTAGAAATGGACATGGAACAACAAACTGGTTCCAAATAGGAAAACGAGTACATCAAGGCTGTATGTTGTCACCCTGCTTATCTAACTTACATGCAGAGTACATCATGAGAAATGCTGGGCTGGATGAAGCACAAGCTGAAATCAAGACTGCCAGGAGAAATATCAATAACCTCAGATATGCAGATGACACCACCCTTATGGCAGAAAGTGAAGAAGAACTAAAGAGCCTCTTGATGAAAGTGAAAGAGGAGAGTGAAAAAGTTGGCTTAAAGCTCGACATTCAGAAAACTAAGATCATGGCATCCGGTCCCATCACTTCATGGGAAATAGATGGGGAAACAGTGGACACAGTGGCTGACTTAATTTTTCTGGGCTCCAAGATCACTGCAGATGGTGATTGCAGTCATGAAATTAAAAGACGCTTACTCCTTGGACAGAAAGTTATGACCAACCTAGATAGCATATTAAAAAGCAGAGACATGACTTTGCCAACAAAGGTCTGTCTGGTCAAGGCTATGGTTTTTCCAGTGGTCATGTATGGATGTGGGAGTTGGACTATAAAGAAAGCTGAGTGCTGAAGAATTGATGCTTTTGAACTGTGGTGTTGGAGAAGACTCTTGAGAGTCCCTTGGACTGCAAGGAGAGCCAACCAGTCCATCTTAAAGGAAATCAGTCCTGAATATTCATTGAAAGGACTGATGCTGAAGCTGAAACTCTAACCCTTTGGCCACCTGATGCGAAGAGTTGACTCATTGGAAAAGACCCTGATGCTGGGAGGGATTGTGGGCAGGAGGAGAAGGGGACAACAGAGGATGAGATGGTTGGATGGCATCACTGACTCAGTGGACATGAGTTTGGGTGAACTCCGGAGTTGGTGATGGACAGAGAGGCCTGGCGTGCTGCGGTTCATGGGGTCACAAAGAGTCAGACATGACTGAGTGACTGAACTGAACTAAACTCTATTAGAGGAAGATATGTCCTTACCTTTGCCAAGAGAAATCACTCCACTCATGATTTGCTTCCACAGAGTCATTACTTTATCAGTTATCCCTCCTCACCTAGTTCTATGTCTCTAACCCTTCTTCTTTGCACTGACTTTTTCCTTCTTACCTACAAGCATGCTCAAATCCTATCTTAAATTAATCACTTTCCCTCAAGAGTGCCTCTCCCTCAAGCTCTCACCTTACTCCCTTAATTTTCTTCACAACTAAGCTTCTGGAAAAGAGCGATTTGTACTCATTGGCTCTATTTCTTTGTCTCTTGACTTATTACTCAATCCACTGCAATATGGTGTCTGCTTTTATCTGCTAAAACCATTCTCACTAGAGGCACTGGTGAATAATTAAACCATATCAAATGATCTCTTTTCCCCAAGTAAAATAAGCTACCTGACCTCTAGGCAATATTTAACACTCTTTACCATTCTTTCCTAGAAAGTACCTCTCTCAGTTTCCACAATATTACTCACCTAGTTCTTTGACCCCTGACTGTTCTTTCTCTATCTGACTTTTACATGTTGATATTATCAAGGGTTCCAATTTGATTTTCTTCTCATATTAATCAAGACATTTTTTTCCTTTTCCTTTATTTACTTTAGTGCCTTCAACCACTGTCTGTTTGTGAATGGTGCTAATTCCATCTGTCTTATCTCCAGTTCTCCCTTTTGCCTGGATGTCCCATAGGAACTTCAAACTCATTATGTCCAAAACTGTATCTCCCACATTGATGTTCTTGCTGCATTTTCTGTCTCAATGAATGAAACTCATTCTCAATGAATTTCCCCATTTGCTCAATCCAGAAACCTAGAAATGATAATTTTTTTCTTTAACATCCTCACTCTTGCCACTGAGGAAAACAGTATGGGTGTTCCTCAGAAAACTAAAAATAGAGTTGCCATATGATCCAGTAATCCCACTCCTGGCATATACCTGGACAAAACTGTAATTCAAAAAGATATATGCACCCCTATGCTCAGCAGCACTGTTCACAATAGCCAAGACTTGGAAACAACCTAAATGTCCCTCAATAGATGAATGTATAAAGAAGACATGTACATATATATACAATAGAATAGTATTATGCACAACCATTAAAAAGAACCAAATAATGCCATTTGCAGCCATGTGAATGCAACTACAGACTATCACACTAGGTGAAGTAAGTCAGAAAGAGAAAGACAAATACCATATAATATGACTTATATGTAAAATCTAAAATATGACAAATGAACCTATCTATGAAACAGAAACAGAATAATGAACATAGAGAACAGACTGGTGGTTGCCAAGGGGTTAGGAAAGGGATGGAGAAGGGTTTGGGGTGAGCAGATGTAAGGTTTCAGATATAGAATGGATAAACAACAACGTCCTACTGTATAGCACAGAGAGCCATATTCAATATCCCATAATAAACCATAATGGAAAAGAATATATATATATATATATATATATATATATAACAATATATATACATGTATATATATAACAATATATATACATGTATAACTGCATCACTTTGCTGTATAGCAGAAATTAATAAAACACTGCAAATCAATTATACTTCCTTTAAAAAATATTAACATCCTCATTCATCTTCTTCCTATACTCCTTAAAACCCTAGCACCAAATAATATTAGTTCTACTTGAAAATTTTTATGAACTTCCCTTCTTCTTTTTATCTACTGCTCAAGCTTGGGCTCTTGTCCTGTTTCACTTCAACTTCTACAAAATCTGCACAGATTGTTTCCCTGACTTTGGTATTTTCTGCCTGCAAATCATCACTCATCTAAATTGACCTTCACAACCACTGAGCTTGTTTCCTCAGTGTGTATGCCCAGAAGTGGGATTGCTGGGTCGTATGGCAGTTCTATTTCCAGTTTTTTAAGAAATCTCCACACTGTTCTCCATAGTGGCTGTACTAGTTTGCATTCCCACCAACAGTGTAAGAGGGTTCCCTTTTCTACACACCCTCTCCAGCATTTATTGCTTGTAGACTTTTGGATAGCAGTCATCCTGACTGGAGTGTAATGGTACCTCACTGTGGTTTTGATTTGCATTTCTCTAATAATGAGTGATGTTGAGCATGTTTTCATGTGTCACCAGCCCAGGTGGGATGCATGAGACAAGTGCTCAGGCCTGGTGCACTGGGAAGACGCAGAGGAATCAGGTGGAGAGGGAGGGGGGAGGGGGGATCGCGATGGGGAATACGTGTAACTCTATGGCTGATTCATGTCAATGTATGACAAAACCCACTGAAATGTTGTGAAGTAATTAGCCTCCAACTAATAAAAAAAAAATTTAAAAAAAAACCACTGAGCTTGGAATGTTTTCCATTGTCCATAGGATAAGTTTCAAAGTTTTTAACATAGTGTATGAAGTCCTTCTTGGTAGACCTGAACCTAATTTTTTTTTAATTTGAAAAAATTTTTTATTTTATTTTTAATTGGAGGATAATTACTTTACCATATTGTGATGGTTTCTGCCATACATCAACATGAATCAGTCATAGGTATACATATGTTCCTCCTCCTTCTTAAATCTTCTTCCCAACTCCCACCCCATTCTACCCCTCTAGGCTGTCACAGAGCACTTACTTTGGGTTTCCTATGTTATACAGCAAATTCCCACTGGTTATCTATTTTACATATAGTAATATATATATTTCAAAACTACTGTCTCAAATCATCCCACCTTCTCTCTCCCCAGGGTCCAAAAGTTTGTTCTCTATGTCTGTATCTCCATTGCTGCCCTGTCAATAGGTACATCAGTGCCATTTTCTGGATTCCATATACATGCGTTAATACACGGTATTTGTTTTTCTATTTCTGACTTCACGTTGTATAATAGGCTCTAGGCCTGAACCTAATTTTATAACCTCATTTCCCAGCATTTTTCTTCATACTCTCTATGCTCTAGCCAAATTGCAATATACCATTCCAAAATTCAAAGCCACCGTGTCATTTGCTTAGACCTTTCCTTCAGCTTGACTATGAACTCCTCTTTATTAATTTTATTAATTCTATTTTAGCCTTTATTCATGACTTGGTTCATTTTGAAAAGTTTCCATCATTATCTATTCAGATTGACTATTTTTTTTTCTGTAATAACTAAGCTGCCTTCACTTCCATCTGGTGAATTTTTCAGATATTGTATTTTTCAGCTCTAGAATTTTCATGTGTTTATTTTTTAACAATTCCATTTACTTTCTCTGTGTTCATGTATACTTTTAAACCTGAGCATATTTATAATATCTGTTTTGCATTTCTTCTCTGATAATTCTAGCACCTCTGTTATTTCTGGGTCTATTTCTATTGACTGATTTTTCTCCCAGTTATGGGTTGCATTTTCCCTCTATTTTGCTTGTTTAATAATGTTTTTTTTTTTTTAATTGGAATTTTCTTGTCTTCCTTTAAGGACTGTTGGATTTTGTTCTGGAAGACAGTTGACTTACTTGCATATTACTTTGATTCTTTCAAGGCCTTATTTTAAGTTGGTGAGATGGATGTAGGATAGCCCCTACTCTTGACCAATTTAGTCCTACTAGCCAGACATGATCTTGCTCAGTGCCTTCCTATCTAATAGGAAGCCCTGGTTGCTAAATGAGGCCACTTTACTCTGGCTGGTAGGAACTTAAATGTCTCCCAGATCTGTGTGAACTCTGAGAATTTTTTCACTCCACTCACAGTTCTCTGATCATTCATTGCCCAGACTCACTGAGTTCTGCCTAGTGTGTGCCTAGTGCTTCTTACTTAGCAACAGATTTCAGGAAACCTCTGGGCAAGTTTCTAGAGTTCTTTCTCTGTGTAGATTCCTCCTCCCTGTCTAACTAGGCCTGCCTGAATATTGATCTCTCTGTCCTCAACTCGGTGAAGTCACTGTGCTCTACTTGGGTTCCCCTCCCTTACACCATGGTCTAGTAGTACCTCTAGGTAGAAAGTCAAAGTTAACATCATTTGCTTTCTTTCTCTCAGGAGCTATAATACTGTACTTTCTGTTGCTCAATATCTGAAAACAAATGTTTCTCTCTCCTTCTCATTTCTATTCTTCAGGATTTGAGAAAAAAGTCTTTTCAGTAGTTCAGTTACCTGACTGCCTTAGTAACCAGGTCGTATGGTCATGACATTCAATTTTCATTCCTTTGCATTCAAAAAGCAATGTTGAGACATCAGTTTGAACATCTTCCATTTTTTTCCCACATAAAAAAGACTCAGATGGGAAGAAATACATACCTTGGCTATTCTCATACTACTGCCTCTTACTAAATATTTGCAGTAGACTGTGTTGAGTGTATTCATCTAGAGAATCCAAAGGGGGAGAAAGGGGGAGATAGAGTGAGAGGGGAAGAGTGCTATTTGTCCCACTAAGCTCGATAATGAGTAATATTTACAAATGAATACTCAGTATTTAGTTTCTACTATCCAATTGGTATGTATAGCTACTATAACCCATGTTGGTATCCTTTTTCAGGGATTGGTAGGATATGAGGCAAAGATAATGATAGTTTTTGCTACAGATGGCCTATGACTGGACTTCTGTTGTTCCACTATACAAAATCATTTAAAAAATCCATGACACAGGTCCATGTAAAAAGGATAGATACCATGATGCAGAACACATGAGAAGTCACAGCTCAGATGGGTTACAAAGATCACAGATCACAGAAAAAGTGTGCAGTGGCTGGTGCATAGTGTTGCTAATCTATAGTCTAATTTGTCTCCTGCCAGATTGATATTGTGCTTTGGTTGATAATGAGACTTCTCAAAGCCAAGGAGCTTTAGAACAAATTATACTTGGGTTGCTATTCTACTGTGATCTTTTATTTATAGGATTCCAGCAAGTCCACAGACACACTTCCCAATAATATGACAAAAGTAAAAAGAGATTGAAAATGTCACAATTGACATTAGATAAAGATTTAAAGTTAGTATGCAAAATGACTTTTCCATTTAAAATGCAAATGTGATCTACAAAAACTGGATGACCACTACCTACCCTTCTCCATCTCTTCTTCACAACCATTTTTCTTTCTCTCTCAGTTTTTCTTCTCTTTACTCTATCCTCAACCCGTTTAAAGACAGTCAGAGGAGAGTTGTGGCACATTTAGCTTTTGGACTTATTCAATTTCAATCAAGTTGATGATGACAGGGCCAGAAAACAGAATCATAGATGCTTTAGCTTGGTGAGGGAGAGCCCATATTCATCATCTATCTTGATTTGGCAGGTGCAGTAAGGGCCAAAAACAAAGAAGATGTTCCTGTCTCCCACTTAATACCCCATCTGTTGCTACGGTCTTCTTGCTCAGTTCCAGAACATGTTGCTTCATACACATAGAAAGCAAGCAACCAGACAAAAAAATATACAAATACATAAAACAAACAAACACGTAAATTCAAAGTCAAACCATTTATAAAATGGAATATTACTCAGCCATAAATAGAAATTAAATTGGGTCATTTTAGAGATGTGGATGGACCTAGAGTCTGTCACACAGAGTAAAGTGAGAAAGAGGAAAACAAATATCACATATAAATGCATATATATGGAATCTAGAAAAATGATCCAGAGATGCATCATAGAGATGCAAACGTAGAGAACGGACTTGTGGACACAGCAGGGGAAGGAGAGGGTAGGACGAATTGAGAGAGGAGAACTGAAACATACATAGTACCATGCATAAAATAGATAGCTAGTGGGAATTTGCTGTATAACACAACTTGGTACTCTGTGACAACCTAGAGGGGTGGGATGGGGTGGGGTGGTTGGAGGAAGGCCTGAGAGGGAGGGGATATATGTATACATATAGCTGACTCACTTGGTTGTCCAGCAGAAATTAACACAATGTTTTAAAGCAACTTTAAAAGATATATGTGTATGTGAAAGGAAAGTGAGTGTATACATACATACATATATATATATAACTGAATCACTTGACTGTATGCCTGAAACAAATACAACATTGCAAATTAACCATAATTCAATAAAAAATTTTAAAAAAGAAATGCAAAATCTCAGCCCTCACCCCAGAGGGGTGAAGAATCACAGTCTGTGTTTTAATAAGATCCACAAGTGACACAAATGCACATTAATATTTGAGAAACACTGGCCTGGGAGATAATGGAGTCTTGAGCTAGAGGCAGCCTGTGTCCTGAACCACCACTTGGAAGTAAACTACCTGCTGACCAGGAATACTCACCCCACACTAAACAAAGAATAAAGTTCTCTTGTGGCTGAGGCATTTTAACTTGAGGTCTACTTATGACAGGTTAGCATGACTTTTACAAGACTGATCTAGAAGGTCTGAGAACACAGCCCATAGTGGTTTCATTGGAAAATAGCTTTCAAATTTCGTGTTAATGTTTCATCTTCAAAATTCACTCAAATTTATCTCTATTTCATGGTGTATTTGTGTTTCTTTGAATGTAATAACAGTGTTTTCAATTATGCGTTAATTGAATTCACTGCTTTCCCCTAAATCTGGAACTGAATCTGCCTGCAATACAGAAGACCCAGGTTTGATCCCTGGGTTGGGAAGACCCCCTAGAGGAAGGCATGGCAACCTACTCCAGGACTCTTGCCTAGAAAATTCCATGGACAGAGGAGCCTGGTAGGCTACAGTTCATGGGCTCACAAAGAGTTGGACACAGCTGAGCAACAAACACTTTCACTTTCTTTGAATGTAATAACAGTGTTTTCAGTTATGCATCAATTTAATTACTTCACTGCTTTCCCCTAAATCTGGAAGTAAAACTGAAGCTCTAAGAAGATGTGCCATGTATATCTTTGTTGCTTTCCTTTTCTCCCAGGGCTTTGGGTGCACTGTTTAAAAAGCATGGCACTGAGACAGAAAGTATGTGGCCACATGTAACATGGTAAGATTTGAAAGAGATTTATCTCCAAAGAGTATGTTAAACGACAAGAATGACTTGTTGCCACTAGATTCTGGTCTCTAGTATGCAATTTCAGAAACTTTAACAAGTTCCACAAGGAGAAGAAATCCTGCAAAGCAAACCTTCCCTCGGTCTGTCAAATGATACCACAAATCAAATGGGTTTACCTACTCTGAATGGCCACAAAACGATTCTGTATTTTTGTAAAAGTTGGTGCCAGGATGCAGTACAAACCTACTGAGCCCTTACTATGAGCCAGTTCCTGTGCTGGACACATGCCTGCACAAGATTTTATTTGATACCAACCACATATTAGAGACACAGTGGTAAAGAATCTTCCTGCCAATGCAGGAGACGCAGATTTGATTCCTGGGTTGGGAAGATCCCTTGGAGTAGAAAATGACAACCTACTCCAGTATTCTTGCCTGGAGAATTCCATGGACAGAGGAACCTGCTGGGCTATAGTCCATGGGGTCGCAGAGTTGGACGTGACTGAGCAACTGAGCATGCTCACACACATATATTAGAGAATAATATTTTTTGTTCTTAAGTTTGAATGAGGAAAGTGAGGATTGGGGGGATTAGATAGCTTGCCAAACCTCACAGTGAATTGAATATAACACTGTCTGACTCCAATGCCATCCTCTTTTTACAACATCATTGTGCCCTGGGCAGTCACTCATCTACCTCTTTGGTCCTAATGTATTCCTATCATTATGAAAGAGAAAGGACCCTGGGACAGACAGAAAAATTGAATGCCGGCGAGCAAGCACAAGCTCTTTCCTATATAGAAAAGGAGCAAGGAGTCAGTTAAAAGCAGATGGAGTGGCCTCCTCATCGCCCTCCCCACTTCTGCCATTTGGAGGCCCAATGCACCTCACACCTGTCTCCTGTTCATTCTTTCTCGCTCCTTTTTAGTCTCAATGTCCTACCCCCTCTGCAATCCCTAAGCTTTTCTCTCTTTGCTCTGGGCCACCTCACCCTCATTTCCCCTTCCTATCCTTTGATTCCTCACCACTGGCACCACCACCCTGCCCTCGTCACCATCTTTTGCACCCCCACCCTCATTTCCTTTACTCCTCCTGCTCTTTCTGTTTCTTTCTCTTCTGCTCAGCTTTCAAAGGCCCCATTAGGGCCCCACCATTGACTCTGCTTTTACAATGGCTCAGTGGTTTTGAGATGAAGTAAAACGTCACTAATTTGTTCTAATTGGGGGGAAAGGTCAGTCTGCCTTAAATGAAAAGTATGAGTGATAGGATATGTGGGGGGAGAAAATGCAATCTCATTACTTTCAAGTACATAAAGTAATCCCAATGACCAAGACAAGAGGATAAAAGGCAGAGCTATATGTCTCAGAGATCTGTAAGTGGTTTGACAAATAAGCATGGCTCATTTATAATCAGGACATTCAGTTTGGAGATACAAATACTGCTGCTGAGGTCTATGCACTGAAGTAGGCTAATATTTCCCTTGTTTACACAGTTAGTTTGTGAAAAAGGCTCTTTCATCACAGACACAGGTACAATATCATTAGAAGGGTCCAACATTTCACACCCACTTTCTTCTGTCACATGACCTGTAGGAAGAGTGCTTTGTTCAGTCAATTCTCCAAAAGGAATAATGGTGAACAACAACAAAAGTACTCATTTTTCTGCTTCTCTTCTATGCAAGAGTTACTGTCAATGAAAGAAAAAAATCCCTATTCTGGTCCCATTACTTGAGGGTGAGGATGAGGAGGTGTATTGCAAAATATTGAATGGACAGAAGCATAACCAAACCTCAAATGGTCTTAGTTTGGAGTCTACTAATTTAGAACTGGTGAAAACTGACGAACCAGCCTACCTTATTTTTATGCTGCAAGAAGTCAATTTGCTAAGCTAATTATAATAGTAAATAAGATTTTCCTGCAAAGATTTATAAAATCCCTTAAAACACCAATTTTCCATGCAGTGTTTAATACTTAAATAGCACCTCCTTCATTTAAATGTAATTGTTAAGTCTTTAACACTTAAATAGCACCTCCTTCATTTAAGTATAATTGTTAAGTTAATTAGCTAAACTTCTTACCAATTTCTGGAAGCAGTTCCCTTGAGCAAGTCCTATTAGGAAGCCTTCTTTGGCATTTTTTACTTTATTGTGTATGGAAGTGAATAGCCATACTATTTTCTTTTTGAATAGCTTATAATCAGGGCTTCCCATCAATTTGAGCCAGCCTTCTCCCATCCTACCTTTCTCATAGCTCAGCAATAATTTCTTCCCATACAATTAACCAAAAATGGGAAGAAATGGGGGATGAATTCTACAAAAGTCTCTCTGCACCATTAGGAGGCCAGGGTCCTTGAATTTCCATGCATCCCTGATAGTGTGAAGATAAGTGGGTAACTGACAAAAAAGGGACATTCCACCATACTTTACCTTGTAGTCTTAGAGTGTTTCTTTGGCATTCAGAATGGAGATATTCCATGTCTTGCTATGGAAACATCATACAAGCTTTTCTTCAGCTACCAGGGGAGTTTACTGATATAAAACTGCTACCTTTTTCTAAAAATTATTAATCAGAGTCTACTTCTTAGATTGGGAGAGTCTTCAGTTTTAACCCAAAGGATTCATGAAAGGGGTTCTTGAAATTGTTCAGCAGGCCAACTAGGGAAATAAGGGAGGAACTTTTGCTTACAAACCATTAGAAGTACATTTGAAGGGATTAACTTTGTTCAAAAGTCACTAAATTTGCCGAACAAGGTCACGGGGCCACTAGTCTGAAGTTCCATGCTTTGGAGTTCCAATAAACATCATGCCTGGAAAGGAGCAACAGGAGTTCATTATTAACAGAGTATACTGAATGGGGTGAGGTTACTGGATTCAAGAACAGTGATCCATACCTGACAACTTTCAAGGAAAAGTTGAAAGGAAAGCATCTGTTTGCAAATTTCAAAGGGACATGTTCTAGATGAGAATATCATGGAGATGAGAATATGATGACTTCTATTTAGAAGTTTAAGAAGATAAAAAGGTCCAAAAAGTAATTAGCCTCCAACTAATAAAAAATAAATGAAAAAAAAAAAAAAGATCCATAGTTCAGCAGGAACAGATTTAACCAACCACAAAAAAAAAAGGTCCAAGTTCCCTCCCCCCTCTTATCTCCCCAAATGCCAAATTAGCACAATATTTTAATGGTAGCACAATCAAATCTGGTGTAATATAGATAAAAATCAAGATTTTTCAGAAAAGTACTTGCTTTTTATGTACCATAATTTAAAAGCAAGACAGGCTGCCTTCTAAGTGTATTTTTATTCATATTGAGGTTCTGATATTTTCTATAGGTATATTCAGTTTTGACACTAGAATGTAAATCAAAGAGAAAATGGAATTTTGTTTAAAAATTTCTGCTTACAAATCTGTATGAATATCTGTAAAATGACCAACGGTGATTTAAAGGACTTTTAAAGAGTACATCAAAAGTAGCGAAATATACAAATTGAAGAATTACTGATTAATAAAACTGTTTGGCATATCTTTTAGTTTACACATTCTTAAATGAAGCATAAGCATTCCTGGAAGTAGTACCACACCTGTGTGCTTTAGGATTGGAATCAGAGATGTTCTAAGTAGAAAGAGACTTTAGAGATTATCTAGTATTATTTTTTCAACTTTCTTTTCTTCAAATTTCTTCAATCAACATAGGAAAGAACAATATAGGAACCTCGTAAAAAGGAGAGTCTCTAATTAAAGTAGGGGTCAGGGAGCCTAAAACCTAGTGTACTCCCTCACCACACCTTCTACCACATTTGTTGTCCAGAGAAGCTGAGGTTTACAGAAACTAAGTGATTCGGCCTAGTTCCCTCAACAATAAGTGTGTCAATTTCCAATTAACACTCTTAGTGTTGCAGGAAGGGGGACCCCTTCCAGGGCCCGAAACTGGGCTCTTGTCTAACACTCGGAAATGAATTGTCCGAGGAGACACATGTTGACAAAGCAAGAGATTTTATTGGGAAAGGGCACCCGGGTGGAGAGCAGGAGGGTAAGGGAACCCAGGAGAACTGCTCTGCCGCGTGGCTCGCAGTCTTGGGTTTTATGGTGATGGGATTCGTTTCCGGGTAGTCTTTGGCCAATCATTTTAGTTCAGAGTCTTTCCTGGTGGCGCACGCATCGCTCAGCCAAGGTGGATGCTAGCAAGAGGGATTCTGGGAAGTGGACGGACAGGTAGTGTCTCTTTTTAATCTTTCCTGAACTCTTCCGGCTGGTGGTGGCTTATTAGTTCCGTATTCCTTATCAGGATCTCCTGTCATAAAACAACTCATGCAAATGGTTACTATGGTGCCTGGCCAGGGTGGGCGGTTTTAGTCAGTGTGCTTCCCCTAACAACTCCCCCCTGAGAGACTTCACACTCAAGATGCTTTTTGGGAATTGGGGCGAAGGTCTCTTTTTTCTGTAACTTCTTTCTGCTGTGCCTGGGCGTAGGCCTGCCTAGTAGAGTAGAAGTCTCTCTCTACCTGATCTAAGTTGGGGTGTTTTATATCTGAAACCAGCTTTTACTCTTGTAATAACAGTGACTGAGTTTGAAACTGTCAGCGCCTCTCAGAGGTAAAATAGACAGGGGCCAAACAGGAGACCTAACAGGATGGTCATCACTGGTCCCCAGAAACAGGAGGCACCGCTGGGATGATTGGCGGGTGGTCAAGCAACAGAGCTGTGTTTTAAGAATCTTATGTTTAGTCTGAAGTTACCATCTTTCACCTGGGTGGGGGCTCTAGTTCTGTAGAAGAACTCAAAAGACATTGTTATGCATATATTTTTTTTGAGTCGGAACCAGGACCCGTCTCAAGGCTGTACCACCGTTTGATTGTTTCCCCTCTGTTTTTGTATTTTTTTTTTTTTTTCTGATTGGTAATTGTTTGAATCTACCCTTTGGAACTCAGGGAAGGTCAAGGAGGCTGAATAAAGCCTATATTTTACAGTTCAGTAGATCTGTACTCCAGAGTCGCCACCCCGCGGAGTCTTGTTTAGTTTTATTTAGGGAACAGGGCAACTATGACTGTGATAACTTTTTGTCAAAATGGGGCACAGGACCGCCTCAGCTTGGAGAAGAGACACTGAATTGGAAGTATTCCTGAGTTCCAAGTCCTAGATTTGAGCCTTGTATGATTAAAATCTCAATCCCTTGGTCTGCCATTTTGTTGTAACATACCCAGTTAGTAGTAGCTGGAGAAGGGATAACTGGAGTTTTAATAGACAAAGTAAATTTCTTTTTTTTAGGAGAATAGGCCTGAAATCCAGTCTGGACCTGGCACTTTAGGGAGACTTGTAGCCAGGTGGCCAGTTGCCTAGTTTTATAAAAAGTAAGGTAGAAGTTACTAGCTTCCAGCAGACACTTTTGAGAATGGTAGCATCTAAGCCTGACACGACTCAGAAAACTCCAGTGTTTAGCAATACAATGTCTAATCTGAAATTACACCCATAGTAACACCTGGTTATTTTTCAGGATGTCTGAACCATAGCTGAGTACTCTATTTTGACTTTTAATTTAAAAATTTTTTTTTTAATAGCCAAAGCAGATGGCACCATTAATGATGTCAGTGTTTCTCTAGGTATGAGAAGATGCAAGAATTGGGACTCATAAAATCTCTTGAAAAGATCTAACTATCTGAAGGCCTGTTTTGCCAGTTTTTCCCAGAGCACGGAGCGCCTCATTCCTGATCTTCACCCTGAACTCCTTTCAGGGCCGTTGAAAGTCAGCAGTTGCAGTGGCCATGATATAATCACTGTAGATGTAGATGGCAAGTGTCAATCTTCAGTTGGCAAAGCCCCTTTTTGCTCACAAACTTGACAATGACTTTGAGGGGGGCATTTTATGACCATTTTATCCCATGGTGCTCAGAATGTCCATTCTCAGGTTTGGCAAAGATTTTGTCGACCAGCCTCTCAATGTGCTGTTACTGGATTAGGCCATAAAACAGTATCTAAAATTCTCTGGACCACCTGTCTTACTAGCCTCTGGTCCAGGAAAACATTCCCTCTTGTTGCTTTTTCTCATATCTAGAGTTACACTGTCATCATCATCGATTTTATAAGGAACTATATATTATTTTATCAGAGGCCTCAGTCACACATTTGGCAGTGTAAGAAACAGCAATTTTGTAAAACAGGTGAAATACAAAGAACATAGCCAGCAGTATTAGTAAAGTCACGAGTAAGACTTAAGAGTTTCTATTAGATGTAGCCCAGTATATCCCAGGTCGTCTGACTTAGTCTACTCTGTACGAATCTTTATCTTTCAGGGAAATTATACATTGGTGCCAATAGACAGGGGCCATCCTGTGTGCCATCTATAAGGCACACAGCCCAGTTTTCTAGTGTTACTAGACTGGTTATCTTTAGTATGATTTAATTGTTTTTAACACAGAGACTTTAAACCTAAATTACCATAGCTTAGTGTTATCTACATAAATCTATCTCATAATTGTGGGAGACTTTTTTCTTTTGCTGAAACTTCTTGTGTTGCTCTGATTGAGCTTGAGGAATAGAAAAAGGCTCAAATTTATGGCCAGAGTCAGAGTAGGCATTATTAATTGGCCCAGTGAAGGGATCCCGTCTGGTAGTATCATAGTAACCTGAATATGACTATAATTTTTTTAAGTAAATTTCCTCAGGGCCAATCAGTTAGAGTCTTGTAGTAGAGAAATTTATCAAGGTAACCCGGAGCTAGACACAGATAATTGGTCACAAACCCAACAATCGGATTGATTTTTAAAACTAGCATAGTATCAGGCCTGTGATAGAAAAGCATTTGATTTATATGCAAAAGTCTAAGAAGTCAAGAAAACATTATAAATGATCATATGAATCAGGTCCAGCATCTTGGACAAGCTGTCTACCTCTGATGTTGTTGTCTTCTCATCCTGGTGTACTGTAGTTTCTCTTGTTTGAACATCATTTTAAGGTGAGATCAGGTCAGCTGTCTTCTCTATAGATTAATCCAGTGTAGGGGCCTTTGGAAGTGGGAATTAATCTAAGAGTTAATTTTTTTTAGTTTCATTGTGCAAGAGTTAGTTAAGAGTACCTGATAAAAAGTCTTTTCATCCACGTTGGAGACAGTCTCTTAAATTATGTCTTTTTCCAGTCCTGGTTGTAGGTCATGAGGCATCCAATTTTTATCCAAAGATAGATTATTGAGGTAAGCTTCAGAAACAAACTTAGGGTGTTCTTTAAGAATTTAATTAAATTTTGCATTAATATCACATAACAGCAAAGAACTATCTAAGAAATGAGTCTTACTACATGCAGACCTCCATGAACAAACTGGGATTTAACATTTTTTGAAATATTTTTTTTTTCCAAAGTTACCCTCATTTTTATCAAATATAACCAAATTAAGGCTATTTTGTTTGCAAAATAGGTCTGTTCTCACTAATTTTGGTCTGATGATTTATATAACCATAATTGATTATAGACTTTTTATTTTGCTGAAACACCTATAGAATCTCAGACTGAACTTTTAATATAAAACAGGGCTGGGAAACTCACACCAAAGGCTTATCACAGATTTTGAATAACAAATCTAGGTGAACTCTTCTCTTTTTAAGGTCTCAAAAATTTCTTGAGATTTTTGTACCTGTTAGTGAGATAACCTTTTTAGCTCATTTGATAAACTTACTGGAAACTTAAGAGTTTCAAATTTCTGGAGGAGTCAGATAGAGAGAAAATATAATTGTTTTGTTTATAACGTAATTTTACCAAATTATTTTTATAATTAGTTTGAGAGGAATGTTTTCCTTACTCCCGGAAAACACAAGATTTAAACCTGTAATTTTTCAGATAGAAACCATAAAAATTATAAGCATATTCGCTGGTTCATTCAGTCCTTTGTTAACTTTTGTGAAGTCATCAGGTTTCTCATTAGAACACCAAGACATATCAAAATGTTAAGAACTCCATATAATTTTTAGGATATCTGTATTAGTAATTTTACCATACATTATAACATGAGCAGATTTTTTTGCTCCTTTGATAATCTTTTTTATGTAATTTAACCAACCAAATAAACACAGTTTAATATCTCTCTTTGGGATGTTTCAGGGGCCCTCTGAAGCACCCCAAAGTTAGCTAGAGGTCAAAGGAACTTTAAAAGAATTCGATTTAGGAATTTTTATCGAAAAGATCAATTAAAAGCGTTTAGAACATTTGGTCAGATTTAGTCAATGTTGATGGCTGTATCATTTAACTTGTTGATATGTCACAATGGGCGTAAATACCAAGGCTCAAGGTCTAGTGAAAGTCAGCTCCGCCATCTTGGACCTAATTGGCTCTAAGCAGTTTTCTTATACCCATGTCATTCCTAACAAAATCTACTTATCTAACTAATTGTAATCCAATTTTAGAAAATCCTGATTATGCATAACTCTTTTTAGTATTTTTTTCATATTTTTTTACTGAAATCACTCTTCCTGCTTTCCTTTAGCAACTAAGAGCTAACTTTTATATTAGCATTTTATAGATTGATGAACATAAATACCAGTGATAAATTCTAAAACCCTTGCTTTTTTAAAACATTTTAGGATGGCATCAAACATTATTCATTTATGGTTCTAAATCTCTTTAGTTTTTTTGTAAAAGGAAGTCAGTGTTTAGTAGTAAATGTTTTAAAATCTTATTTCATTTGGAAATGACCTAATTATTTAATAGACTTTTAATACTTAGTTTAGCACAACCCTTAGAAATTTCAGTTACGCCAATCTGGGGAGACTATTGTAGACAGATATTCTTAAAGAATACAAACTCATATCTCATTTACATTTTTTAGAAGTTTCTTCACTCGAGGTAATTTCTTTGTTGACAAACTTGTAACAGATATAATATTTAACTTATATTAAACCTAGGTTTAATCTTTTTTTTGATGTTAATTACTCTAAGACATGTCTATATTAGATAGGTCAACAAACAAACATTAATATCAGATATTTAATACTGAATATTTTCCAGTTCACCTGAACCTGGAATTTATTGTTTAATTTAGAATTATTTGATTTGTAAGCGCTTACCTTTTTTTTTTTAAGCCAATTAAATAGAGCTCATTTACAAATTAACCTAAAAAATATTACCCAGAGACAAAAACATACCAAGACATATTTAGACAGACACACTGCAAGATCTAGCTTCATTTTCTAAGTTTGGTCATGAATTAGATATTACAATATAAAATTTAAATAACATTTTAAAAGGCTTTTTCTTTTTTCTCTCAGTCTCAGGAGTTAGAGATGGTCTAGATAAGTGTTCCTGAGAGCCCTGGTCTCAAGGCACAGGGAAAGAAAATCAAGTTTTAACAAAATGGCAGCAGGTCTAAATGGTGGCTAGACAAAGCAAAACGGCCGTCACAAATCACGACACAGAACAGAGTTAAAACGCACACATATAAACCTGGCAGTCCTCATCAGACACTCCCTTAAATACAAGAATGCAGTCTCTCAGAAAACCTTCTATAGAGACACAGAACTTGAGATGTCTTTAAAGATTTCAAAAGGAGGAAAGGAAGCCAGGTTGAAAGAAGGAGGAGGAGGAGGCGGGAAAGGGGGGCAAAAGGGGTGGCCTTACAGACGTCTCCTGCCACCTGCAGACACCCAGGCGTTACGGGACTTTTCCCTGGGCTTCCAGAGAAGGGAGGACTGGAACTCGGCCCTACCAGAAACAAGACCAGAATTCGAGTTCTCTGCCAAGAGGAGGTGATCAGTCTCCAATCCACAGCTCAGGCTGAGGCCCTTCGACCAGATTCCTGCGTCCAGGACCGGGGGACTAGAAAAACGGGAAGGATAGGAAGGGCTAAGGAGAGGAAAGAGAGAGGGAAGGGGAGGGAGGTCAATAAAATCTCTTGTTCCTTACCGGTCGGGGCACTCTGGCCAGTTGTCCGCGTCAGGAGGAGACCAGGGACAAAAGGGTCCCAGTCGCGGCCGCTGGGTCTGGTCCATTGGCAGGCAAGCTGGCCCCTGAGTACCCCGAGTGGTCAGGATGTCAGTCTCAGCGAAGAAGATGTCCCTTCGTGGTCGCCATTTGTTGCAGGAAGGGGGACCCCTTCCAGGGCCCGAAACTGGGCTCTTGTCTAACACTCGGAAATGAATTGTCCGAGGAGACACATGTTGACAAAGCAAGAGATTTTATTGGGAAAGGGCACCCGGGTGGAGAGCAGGAGGGTAAGGGAACCCAGGAGAACTGCTCTGCCGCGTGGCTCGCAGTCTTGGGTTTTATGGTGATGGGATTCGTTTCCGGGTAGTCTTTGGCCAATCATTTTAGTTCAGAGTCTTTCCTGGTGGCGCACGCATCGCTCAGCCAAGGTGGATGCTAGCAAGAGGGATTCTGGGAAGTGGACGGACAGGTAGTGTCTCCTTTCAATCTTTCCTGAACTCTTCCGGCTGGTGGTGGCTTATTAGTTCCGTATTCCTTATCAGGATCTCCTGTCATAAAACAACTCATGCAAATGGTTACTATGGTGCCTGGCCAGGGTGGGCGGTTTCAGTCAGTGTGCTTCCCCTAACATTAGAGTTAATTTCACTCCTAATTTTTTTTTTTTTTTTGTCATCCTTACTTCCATTTTCTACTCCCTTATATCTCTAGGGCTTCCCTTATGGTTCAGCTGGTAAAGAATCTGCCTGCAATGTGGGAGACCTGGGTTCAATCCCTGGGTTGGGAAGATCCCCTGGAGAAGGGAAAGGCTACCCACTCCAGTATTCTGGCCTGGAGAATTCCATGGACTGTCCATGGCTGTCACAAAGAGTAGGATATGACTAAGTGACTTCCACTTTCACTGTATCTCTAGTAAAAGAAACACATGTGCAAACACACACACACACACACCATCCCAGGTGGCCATTAGAAGCTTCTCTTGCCTCTCACAAGCTGCTAACATCTCACTGTGAATGGTGAGATGAAAGGTGAAAAGGATTTATTACATTCTATTGAAAGGTGAAAAGGATTCTTGGCCTCCGGAGGAGAAGAATTCAATCCGGGGCCAGAGACGAGGCTTGATCACTCAGAGCTTTTGTGTAATAAAGTTTTATTAAAGTATAAAGGAGATATAGAAAGCTTCTGACATAGGCATCAGAAGCGGGCAGAAAGAATACCCTCCCTGCTAGTCTTCAGCTGGATGTTTCATAGTCACTAGCAGTTTGTTAATGAAAGAAAGGAATGTCTTAAAACTCAGAATGGCACCAGGCCCCTCATCCATAACACGCATTTTGGGATAATCTTGGCACCAGACAATTCATCCGGAGTCATAAAACGACTGCCTTGAATCTTGTCGAAGGGCAGAGTACCATACAAATAGTTTCGTTTACATAGATTAGGGGAACAATATCTGAGTATAACATACTGGTTTTTCAAGTAGGTTCTGAGCCATTAGGCAGGAGTCTGGGGTAAATGCATAGTACATTAACATAGCTTAAGACAAATATTTCCATAAGAAAAATGCATTGGTTAACTCAAGGTTTGAGAATAGTTAACTTCAGGTGAAACCAGTTGTCATTATGGCAACACAGTATTTTAAGAGAAACCTCCTTTTAAATTTGTATAGAGAAGGAAAAAAATATCGACAGTTTGTTTTCTCCTGCCGCTTAAGAGAGATAAAAATGTCTGACACTTGCAGCCTATTTCCTCCATTTGGAGACCCCTGGCCTTCCTGCCTGTTATCCTCTCACTATCTTCCAGGAATATTTGCATTTCCAAAGAGAAAAGTAGGAAGACAGCAATGGTGAAACTAATGAAGTGAATCACTAAAGATAGCATGACAGCACCATGGCAAATTTTACTGTGTGTGGCCTTCCTCAAATTACACACTATAGGCAACCTCATATTTACCCAATATTTAAGCTTAACCCTGCTGGCTCATTTAAAAAGAGTGGCTTTAGACAAAACCTCAATAGGAATTTGCATTTAGACCATTTCTATCTTGAGATCTGAACAAGCAGAATGAGGGTGAAAGGTGCCCCCACTCTTCTTTAGGGGTTTCCATTTTACTGAACTTCTTTCTCAATAGGTGCAATGTTCCAGAATACTTCGCTTTGTTCTCTCTATGGCTGGGAGACAGGCCTGTAGGCCTGTGTGTGTGAGTGTGTGTGGTGTGAGAGAGACAGAGGACATCCATGGAAAGAGACACACACAAAGACACAAGACTGAGACAAAGACACACACACACAGAAATAAAAAGAAATAGAAACACAGAGAGAGACACACACATATGCAGAGATACACAATGATACAAGAGAGAAAGAGACAATGACAGTGAAAGATGGCAAGATAAAAACAGTGACACAGATACACAGAGTGAAACAGAGAGAGGGAAGACTGAGATTGAGAAATTGAGAGACGAACATACAAAAAATAGAGTGAGAGACAGATCTACACAGAGAAGGAAACTAAAGAAAAATCTTTGAGAAGGAGAGGGAGGCTGAGAGTGATGGAGAAAACTGAGACATAGAAGAAGGAAAATCATGGTGATCAGGGAAGAGAGAAATCACTCTCATTACTTCTTTCTCATTGGAAACCTTCAATGTTTGTTTCTTTTGTGCTGTATGTAACTTGGAAATTAAGTTTTATTATCTCCTATTCAGAGGCAAACTGCTCACAGCAGTATCTGCTGCTCAGAAACAAATTATTATAATCTGTATCTAGAAAATATGTTCTTTTTTTTCCCCATTTTAGTTAACAAATGCAATTGTTTGGGAATCACAATTATGGTAGTATGGGAGCCAGAGCTGAAGCCAGGGCTGACAGGGGATCAACATGATGAACTGACCAACAGTTTTCCAGATCTCTAGTGCCAGACATTTACATCCCTCCTTAGCCCTGCAGGGCTATGTGATTTCTGGGGGGTATACTCCTTGTAAGGCAGATACAGGGCTGAATGTAGCCCATTTTCAATGTCTGTGTGCCTGGAACTCATTGCAGTCTTAGGATCTTTTCTGTACTCTTGGTGGGAGCAGTGCTCACTTCAGCAGGGAGTTCTCCATCTTACCTATTCTGCCAGGAACCTTCCCATTGCCATCGAACACTGGATGCTGTAATAGTTCTCACCATAAAAAAATGAAAAAAAAAGGGAGAGGCTCACATGGTCTCCCAAGTTCATATTCTATAAGTGGTTCTGACAAGCACATATAATAGTCTTGAGCCATTTTTCACACACATACACACACACTCAAAGAGAAAGAGAGACACCCACACACAGAGAAATCAATGCCTATGTCTACCAAAAATGTGCACGAGAATGTTCATAGCAGCTTTATTTATGTGCTTAATCACTCAGTAGTGCCCAACTCTGTGCGAGCCTATGGGCTGTAGACCACCAGGACAGACTGTAGCCTGTCCATGGGATTCTTCAGGCAAGAATACTGGGGAGTGGGTTGCCTTCCTCCAGGGGATCTTCCCGACTCAGGGGTTGAACCAGGTCAACCCACACTGCAGGCTCATTCTTTACCGTCTGAGCCACCAGGGAAGCTCAAGAATACTGGAGTGGGCAACCTATCTCTTCTCCGGGGGATCTTCCCGACTCAGGAATCCAACTGGGGTCTCCTGCATTGCAGGCGGATTCTTTACCAACGGAGCTACCAGGGAAGCTCACTTTATTCATAATAGCCTCAAACTGGAAACAACTCACGCATACAGAGTAGAACAAATAAATAATGTATTATTAATTATGTATTCCTATAGTAGAATGCTTCACAGCAATAATGAATGAATTACTGATGTATACCACATTGTGGGGGCTTCCCTCCTGGCACAGTGGTAAAGAATCCACTTGCCAATGCAGGAGACACCAGTTCAATCCCTGGGTCGGGAAGATCCCCTGAGAAGGAAATGGCAACCCATGTCAATAATCTTGCCTGGGAAATCCCATGCACAGAGGAGCCTGGCAGACTGCAGTCCACAGGGTCACAACTTAGCAACTAAACAACAACAACAAAAACCACATAGCTGAATCGCACAGCAGACAGGACCTATAAGTGAAAGAAAAGTGAAAGTCATTCAGTCGTGTCAGACTCATGCCAGGCTCCTCTGTCCACTGGATTTTCTAGGCAAGAATACTGGGGTGGGTAACCAATCCCTTCTCCAGGGCATCTTCCTGACCCGGGAATCAAACCAGAGTCTCCTGCAATGCAGGCTGATTCTTTACTGTCTGAGCCACCAGGGAAGCCCATAAGTGAAAGAAGTCAGACACAAAAAAATACATATTATATGATTCCACCTCTATGAAGTTCAGACGTGTATGCTCAATCACTAAGTTGATTCCGACTCCTTGCGACCCCATGGACTGTAGCCTGCCAGTCTCCTCTGTTTATGGGACTTCCCAGGCAAGAATACTGGAGTGGGTTGCCAATTCCTCCACCAGGGGATGGAACCCACATCTCCTGCTTTGGCAGGTGGATTCTTTACCACTGAGCCACATGGGAAGCCCTGTATGAAGTTCAAAAACAGGCAAATCTCATGAATGGTAGTATTAATAGAAGTTCGAATGACTATTGTCTCAGTAGGGAGGGTATAAACTAAGAAGGGGCTTGAGGAAGATTTCTTTGGTGTTGAAGAATTTTTATATTTTAAATGGTTGGGGGGAAATGAAAAAATAGAATATTTCATAGCATGTGGAAATTATATGAAACTCACGTTTCAGTGTCCCTAAATAAATATTTATTGGCACACAGCCGCACCCATTTGTTTACACGTTGTTTAAGGCTGCTTTTGTGCAAAGAAGGCAAAGTTGAATAGTTGCGACAGAGACCATATGGCTTGAAAAGCCTAAAATATTTACTCTCTGGCCTTTGCAAAAAAGTTTGCTGACTCGTGATCTAGGTCATGGTTACACGGGTGTAGACATATGGAAAAACTCGAGATGTGCATTCCAGATTAGTGCACTTCATGCACTTTATTGCAAAGATTTTTTTCATGATGGAGAAAAATGAAGATTAATAAGAATACTTGCTCAAATGCTTGGTGTACATTAGTTCAGAAAAGAAATGCTGAATTCAGTCCCTTCTTTACTTTCATTCTTACAGATGAGAATCATTCCTTTATATACCTTCTTTATGACCAAAGTATTATGTGAAGTAATATTAGAAGCAACTTTGATATAAATTAACCCATCAGTGAAGCTCTTTCAAATCATGAAATTCAAATTGACATTTTGCAGGTAGGAAAAACATGATTAATATATCATTTCCTATTTGCTTAAAAAAAAACAGTAAAATGGAAAGCTGTTTTGGCAATAACAGAATGTTTGACTCTTATTGGTGGCCCACCTCTGAATCAAATCATTGTTAAAGGTCATCATGACTTGTCTGAAAAGGCATTTGTGTCATTAACTAAGGAACTGCTTAAAAAAAAATCCCCATGCAACCACAGGAAAATATCTGCTACCATGAAGAGGCCAGTGTAAGCCAAATGACAGTGATAAATGCATTATAAACATGTCTTTTTGGAAGCTTGTAATGATGCAATTTCTTTACATTGTCAAATTTGCTCCTAACTTTAATTTCATATTTTCGCTGTTTCCAATATTCACAAATTGTAATGCATATCAAGGAGCACATTTCAGTGTGAAAACGAAAAAGAACTGGAAAATACATCTACAAGATGGCTTCAGGGTGGGAAATGCATTTGTTTCTAAAAGCCAGGAGACAAATTTAAAATCACAGTCTGGCAGTCAGACAAGTCAGTGACAGCCTTTTCATTAAATCTTGGCTAAACTGTATAGTTATTCTGTTGTTGTAGTTGCTGCTATTTTTACAGCTATAGTTGTGAACCAAACAATATGAGAGTGATCCAAATACAGTGGCAAGACAAAGCAAAGCAATATTGTTAATCAGTTTGTGTTCTTTACGCTCCTATTAAAGACATTTTATATTCATCTTCTAACTGCATCCAGCCTCAGATATTCCAACTAAGCATACTTCAACTGATCTGAAATACCCGGTAGCTTTTAATATAAGGTTGCCAGAGTTCTCCAGGCAAGCTCCAAGTCCTTTCTTAGGATCTCTGAAGACTGATCCCACTTCTTGAAGTGGTGGGAGGTTTTAGCTACAATTTAAAGTCTACTTGACTTCAGAAATTCACTTGTACATGAGAAATATCCTACCATGCAGTTGTTAGTGGATTAAATGAAACATGTAAAGTTCCAAGAACACAGTGGTGCTCTGTGATTGATACTGATGTCAGCTTTCTAAGAAATCCATTTGGTCCTTTCACCTAATTTGGTGGTAGTTGGATCTGGGTAAAGTGGCGCAATTACAGTGCTGTTTAATAGCACTTTCTGCAGTGATGGAAATGTTCTGTATTTGCACTTTCCAATTCTGTAGCCACTAGCCACATGTGACTGTTGATCACTTGAAATGTGCCTAATGTGAATGAGGAACTGAACTTTAAAATCAAAGGTAAATAGCCATATGTGACTAGTGGGTGTCATATAGCCACAGCACAACCTTAGGGGACTAAATTTTATTTACTAAAGTAGCTTTCAATTAGATGTTCTTATCCATTTTGAGGTGCCATGGACCTGTTGGGAAGTTTGGTGAAACCTATTGGACAATTTATTTAAAGTCTTTTTTTTCCTTTCTTTTAAAATATATCTTTATTGAAATATAATTCACATGCCATGCAATTCACCCTTTTATATAAATCAGTGGTTTCTGGTATATTCACAGATATACGCAACCATTACCACAGCTGACTTTAGAACATTTTTTTAACGACCTCAGGAGGGCTTCCCAGGTGGTGCTAATGGTAAAGAACTCACTTGCCAATACAGGAGGCGTTAGAAACATGGGTTCGATCCCTGGGTCGGGAAGATTCCCCGGAGGAGGAAATGGCAACCCATTGCAGTATTCTTACCAGGAGAATCCCGTGGACAGAGGAGCCTGGCGTGTTGCAGTCCATGGGGTTGTGAAGCGTTGCACACAACTGAAGCAACTAAACACCAGCAACTCTTCTACCCTTTCCTTGACCACACTCAGCTGTTAAGCTCCACTACTTGCCTGCTGATTACTCTATTAGCCATTACAATAGCCCTGAGGCATGAATTCCTCTACAGGCTAATCTAATCAGTAACTTCTGAGGTCAGTACTTGATATTTGTTCTGACTTCATCAGGATTCCTCCCAGTTCACTCATTACCTTGATTTCTCCTACAAACTAGCTGACCTATAGTGTAGGCTGTATAGGCACTAGGTTCTCAGCCCCATTTCCTTCACCACAATCTCTACTCTTTTTTTTAGATTTATGCTTCTCCATGCTCTACTGCAAAGAAAGTCTGTTCCTGAAACAGGAGCAATCTGCTTAATGGTCTACTTCTCTCCTTCTCTCTCCATCCCAGGAAAATCTCTGGGCCTGGGCTCTAGCTCCAGTGGTGGGAATGAAGGTAAGCTTCTCTTTTGAGTGACAACCCCATTCTAGGAGCTCAGTGATCAGGTAAGGGGCGAGGGGCAATATCTGAGGTTTTCTTGGCTTGTCTCTCCTGGTATGGAAACACCACCTTATGAACTGGGGAATGGGCTATTGAGGCCCAAGTATTTTCAGCATGCCAGAGCCAAAGTAGAGCCACTATTTCACAAGGGTGGAGTAGAGAGAAGAAAGGAATCCCCACCTCAACTGCACTGCCCAGGGTTTAGCCTCAGCAATAGGCAGCTGGGAGTAGGATGAGAAAACACTGACATCTTGGTCCTCCTGGGAAGAAAGCCCACTAGCTGAAAGCTGTGGAGAGGGGGAGCCCTGTGTTCTTGGCTCTAGCAATCTGGAGTGGAGTC
Source organism: Muntiacus reevesi (assembly GCF_963930625.1). Taxonomy (NCBI): domain Eukaryota; kingdom Metazoa; phylum Chordata; class Mammalia; order Artiodactyla; family Cervidae; genus Muntiacus; species Muntiacus reevesi. Next base: position 141,391,345 of record NC_089271.1, read on the forward strand.
TCCTCACTCAACTGAGAGGGCAAGGGAGAGAGTGGTCTTGGTTCAATACCAGACTTTCTTACAGGGAACTATAGTCAATATCTTGTAATAACCTATAATAGAAAATAATCTCAAACATACTATCTTTATATATGTATAACTGAATCACCTTGCTGTGCACCTGAAACAGTGTAAGTCAACTATACTTCAATAAAATATATATATTAAGGAAAAAAATTTCCATACATTTTTTTGAATAGCTGATTTTTCATTCCTCATTTGCCCTTATTGTTACTGAGTGCAAGCTTGCTCTGCTCGCTGCACAACAGGCCAATGGATCTGAGAGACAGGTGTTGAGGCAAGGAAACCGACTTTATTCGGAAAGGAGCTGATGGAGAAGATGGCAGGCTAGTGCCTCAAAATAACCATCTTGTCAGGGCCAGGTTGCCAGGTTTTTTTTTATGAATCAGAGATGGAGGGGAGGGGAGGAAATAGAGAAAAAAGACTATTCAATCCTTGCAAATGTCCTCAAGAATGGCAAGCATCAGGCAGGGGAATGTGTTAGTTTCACTTCCTCACAGTTCTTCTCAGGTGGGTGGGCAGCTCAGGTTGTCTCCCCAGGCCATTATGTATGTTTACAATAACAAAAAAGGGTTAAAGTCACAAAGATCCAGTGTAAATTTGAAATTAACTCTTCCCGGTTATATTATGACCATTTCCAGAGGCTTTAAATGGGGATATCTATATCTATATATTACCTATATACATAAGTATATAAAATTACATATAATATATTGTATGTAAATATATATACTTTTATATAATATATAATCTCCATTTTTATTGGGGAGCAGATCAGCAGAGCTCCTCACACTGTCATGTCAGAAGCTAATCTCCTCTAAAAATCTCTTCAAATAAGTACAATTAAATACACATGATTCCAAAGGAAACTAATTAAATTGAAATATACAGCTTTCAAAACATTTACACACACTATGATATATTAATATATATACTTTTAAATTAATGCATTGATAATAAGACAGTGATAACTAAGAAATGTCATAAATTCAAAATAGTGATGAATATAAGTTGTATTTTAAAATATCTGGTAAAAGTTTAGTATAATATGCAAATATCTGTGATTATTACTGTTAGAAAAATTACTGGGATGGTTAAAACTACTTCAGTGTGTTGCCTATATTCATAATTAAAGAAAATGCTATATTTCAATTAAAGATTAGTTAAAATAAAGATATAAATTTTTCCCTTACAAATTCAGGGCACTTGAATCATATTCATGGACTCTGCAGTGGTCATAGATCCCAGGTTCAGAATCAGTGCTCAAAACTGTCCCTGAGATGAGGAGAGAAAGTGAGTAACCCTGAGAAATCTCATCCTGTTCTATGATCAATAAAGCACTAGCAAGGCAAAAACTAAAGTTTAGGCTATTGCAAAATCTAAATGTCTTTTCTTCAGTTTCCTTAACCTCCATTCCTTCTTTATCTGGACAGCTGAAATCATAATCTGTATTTTTTATAATTCATTTCTCTATTGTGTCTTTTCTCATATCCAGCCCATCTTCTCTCTCTGAAATGGATCAAAATGTTTCTGTTAAAATTTTCCTCCATTCTTGTTACCATGGCCACCTTAATCAATCCCTCCTCAGACCCCTGACTTTCAAATTGCTTGCTATCAAGAATGGAGCTTTATTATTTCTGTCTGACAAGCTCACTGACACATCACTTTGCTTCCACCACTCATTTCTTCTTCTCTTACAAGGGTTGGCTCAGTATGTGACATATGCAGTCCAGGGATTTAAGCTAGAGGCACTCACCATCCCATGATTTTTTCAAAGGAAAGCCCTATCACTAGGATCCAAGGAGAAGCTGGTTTTGTCATAGACTCCAGGAGATGCCACTCTGGACAAATTCAAACTGCTATTCTCATTTGTTATTTTAGGATGTCACAGTTACTTGGAAAATGATTACCCTGATCCTCTGCTAAACATTTGTTCATCTAACTAGCTTCTTCCCTCTCCCTTTTCAAACCCTGCCTTAAAATGTCTCTGGTTTTCAAGGTATTGCCTCTGCTTTCTTTCACTTTTGGAGGAAATCAGTGGTTTGTTCATAAATCTAGCTGTTAACATTTGTTCCCAGAACATTCCATCCCTGTGCAAAAGGCAATTTCAACTTGTAGAAGCCTACCCTGATTCCTTTTATAAAATTGCAGACTAAATGAAGTCCACATATATGTACTGCTTGCTAAGGCCATTTAATCAATCTAATTACACACTTTATATCCAGACTCTGTAGTAATACTACTGAACGGCTGTCTTTAAATAGAAAAGACTATATGCATAGGTAGGTGATGGAAGAAAAGAACAATGAACAATTCTGTTGCTCCCAATAGGTAAAGTCAATCAATTTTCTTTTAGTAAAAATTTCTAAAGGCTAAACGTTGCTACTGGGAAACATTCAGTGTAACAGAACCATTTTAGTGCTTGAGTAGATGACCCATTCTAATATTTCTTTATCAACTGCTTATACAAATTCTCTGCAATGATGATACTGTACAAAAAGGCACTTCTTCTTCTACCTGTACATGTAATAATCTCTTTCTGTAATAAAAACACCTGGTCTTGTGCTTTTGCACTATATTCAGGAGAAGAAAATTAAAACTGAACTGTAGATAGGCTCTTTAATCCTCACTTGTCCCGGCATCAAGTAGAAATTGCTGCTCAATTATTCTTCTTGGGGCATTCTTAAAATATTTCTCTATCATCTCCCCACCAAAATAACACACACACACACACCAAACACCAAACCTAGCCTTTCAAATCACTGAAATCAAAACAAATTCTGAGGTGATGTGTGTATAATACTTCCCACATTTCTCTTCTGGTATCTGCAGGAACAGGAGTCTTAGTAAAAACTTCAATGAAGAAAAATTCTGCTTTAATTAACTAATTAGAGATCCTCTTAACTTAGTAGAACAAGATAAAGCCAGTGTGTAGAAAGAAGGAGGGGGCAGAGGGCCAGGTTTCCTGTTTCTTTTTGGATGTACTGAGTTTAAAAGTCTGGAGAGAACGTGGTGGGAGGGGGGATCGGGATGGGGAATGCATGTAAATCCATGGCTGATTCATGTCAATGTATGGCAAAAACCACCACAATATTATAAAGTAATTAGCCTCCAAGTAATAAAAATAAATGGGGAAAAAAAAGAGTCTGGAGAAATATTATGGAGATGTTCAGCAGGATGTTAGAAATTCAAGTATATTGGCATTTCACAATTTTGCATTTTATACCAGAATACCAGACTCATACTCTTAGATATTTACAGTGTTGTTCTGAGTAGAAAGCTCCACTTAGACAACTGTCTTGTGGTAATAGAAACAATATGTAAAAAAATGAATGAATTAATTAATTATTATTTTCTTGTTTTGGACATTGCCCTTTGTTCAGTCTTTGGCTCTTGGAAACACATAAGTTTTGAAAGCATTTGACTCTAGATAGCATACTTGTGGTCCTTACACGGTTTTATATAACAAAATCCATCCATATTATTATAACATCATGAGAAGTACCCTATTTTTCACTCTGTTTTCCAGAAGCAACAATGGTCATCTTTGTTTTTTGTTTTTTTTTTTCATCTAAACATTTCCTCTGAGCTCTACAGCTCAGCTGCCTTTCCAGGAAGTTGAAACCTGAAGGCTGGCCTCATAACAGATAAAAGAAAAGGATGTTTAATCATCTTTGAGAGTTAACACATCATATTTCGAATGACACTAATAAAGTCAATAAAATTAGATGATCTAATTATCTTTTCACCCAAACGAAATGTCCCCAGCACCCTCTTTACTCATGTACCATTCCCTAGGTAATTTAGGCAAAAAGCTTCTGCTTTTATACAAATTACTTTGGACTGTCATGTGGTTGTTTTCAGCCTGAATTGTTCAGCTCTAGTGTGGGTTCATGAAAGAAAGGCGGGTTGCCTTTAAATAGATGTGGGAGTGGGATTTTATACATTAGGTGCATGTCATTCTTCACTGCTGCCTTTAATGTCTGCAAAGAATACCTTTTGTGGAGAACACAGAAAATATAGTACATAGAAGCACTTCGGGATCTTTACACCCAAATTTAAATGATAATAACAGCATACAGATTGCTCTATAGGCTTTGATGAACATGTGCACAGCCAAGACCAAGTATTCAGTGATACCTAGCTTCACTCCTGTGTTGGTTACTTTCTGGAACCATATTAAATATCTATCCAATAGACATTATGCAAAATGTTACTCAGGAAGGGAAACTGAAAGCAAAGCTGGTTTAATGAGTGGATTAAAAATAAGATGATCAGATGGCCCATACAGGTTCCACCTGTACCATATTGGTATGAGGAACCATTAAGTAAGTGGTCAAGCAATCATGAAAAGTCCCACACTGGGGTCCAAAGAGGGACCAAGTTATACTGATTCAGTTAAAGAGAAGCCATAAAGGGCTTTGGAAAATTTTTCAAATTATAATATTTAAGTTAAACCAAGAAGAGTACTTTTGGGAACAACAGCATGTAAACAAAGAATTTACATGTGTTCTCTATAGATTCTGAACCCCCTCTGATCCTAAACTTGCATGTAAAGTTTGGAGACTTAGGCCAAGACTGGTGTACCCTCTTTGACTGGGGTTAATGGGGAAAGTATGAGCAGAATCTTCTTGGTTGTCTCGTTCTGGCTGCAACAACACCCCTCTAACTCGGTAACACTTGCCAGAATCAGCCTGGAAACTACACAAAAATATTCAGGAATTGTCCTGTCTTGTTAATGTGGCCCATGGTGACTGGTCCATATGTGATTACTTAAATTGAAGAACAGTATATATTTGCTATATGCTTCCACATTACTAACAATTCCATACTTGATAACCCATTCTGAGCTGTTATTTTCAAATACACACACACACACATCTCCCAGTGACAGTATGCTAGAGAATGTTATTGCAGGCAGTCATAAATTCAGGATGACCTCAGCAATATATACAGTCAGTTGACACTAGAAATCATGATCAATATTGAAAGCAATAGTCAAAAATGGCCCTTGAGTTGATTCATATTGTTGTATGGCAGAAACCAACACAACATTGTAAAGCAATTATCCTCCAATTAAAAATAAAAAATTAATGCTCAATAAAAATGGCTTAAAAAGGCAAATTTTATGTTATGTATATTTACCACAATTTTTATACAGCATGAAAATATGATAAGATGGAAATAAGCAAAAAATTAAGAGAAGCAGTAAAAAAGGTAAAAAAAATACTTGGTACATTTGTATAAAAAATGGCCCTTGAGTATAAAAGGACTCCAATGAGTAGTTATTTGAAGAAAAATTTTCATGACATGAAGAATGGCATTTTCAAAACCAAGCTACAGATTGAGTCAGGTTGAAAAATACAAAAACATTATATTTGTCCAGGTGCTCCTAGAGATTCTCATCAATATTTTAGCAGTAAACAGTGAGCCTATTACTAGGGTCACATGGCATGCCGGTTAATTTTTATTTAAAATGAGTGCCATTATTCATAATCATCCACATCTCTGAGATGGGCTCTTAAGTCCTGCTGAATGGAAGCTTGACGATGGTGATCTTTCAGAAAAATGCCAGCAGCTACTTGAAATATTTACAAGAATGTCAAGATGGAAAAAGTTATAATAATACTCATGGTCAACCTCATCATCTCTTAGGAGTGGGTCTGCCCATGTTCAGGCTTGGACACTAACGTAAGCTGATGGAGGATGTGATTCAAAATGAAGAATTTTCAGAACTACAAACAGGAGAGCTGCTAATTTGCAAAGCAGAGTTTTGAAATTATTTGCCTCAGTGCTCCACTGTCTTTTGTAGCTTTTATACCCTAAATTCTATTGGTAGTTAGCTTACCAAAATGTGACCTTGAATTGGAGCTCTCAGAAGAAACTGAAGGTTTCTACCTTAACTTCTTGCAGGTTTACTTCCTGAGATGGTTAATTTTATGTGTCAACTTGATTGAGCCACGGGTGCCCAGATACTTGGTTAAACATGATTCTGGCCAATTCCCTGATGGTTCAGTTGGTAAAGAATCTGCCTACAATGCAGGAGACCCAGGTTTGATCCCTGGGTGGGGAAGATCCCCTGGAGATGGGAATGGCAACCCACTCCAGTATTTTTGCCTGGAGAATTCCAGGGACAGAGGGGCCTGGTGGGCTACTGTCCATGGTGTCGCAAAGAGTCAGACATGACTGAGCAACTAACACTTTAACACTGGGTATTTCTGTGAGGATGTTTTTGGATGAGATAATTAGTAAACAGCAAAACAGATCATCCTCCCTAATGGGAGTGGCCTTCATCCATTCAGTTGAAGGCCTGAATAGAAAAAGAAGTCTGACTTTCTCTCAGTAAAACAGAAGTGCTCTTGCCTTACTGCTCTCCAATTGGAACACTGGCTTTTTCCTGTATTTGCACTCAAACTGAAACATCAGTTTTTCCTGGGTCTTGAACTTGTTGGACTTCAGTCTAGAACTATACCATCAGGTTCTAGTTCTCAGGTCTCCAGACTCAAACTGGAACTATGACATGGGCTCTTTTGGGCTTGGAGCTTGCTGACTTACCCTGTAGGTCTTGGGCCTTGTCAGTCTCGATAATCACATGAGCCAAATAAAAGCATATGTCTTTACGTTTATTAGATATATACATAGAGCCATATCTATTTAAACAGATATCTATCTATCTATTGATAGAAAAAGGTTGGACAACGAGGAGACAAGAAAGAGGACATGAAGTCTAGTGGGGGTAATATCAAGTTGGACAGAAGCCTGTTTGTTTCAATGGAAAAAAATGAGTACGTCTACAGAGAGAACACGAGAGGATGAATTGATAGAGAAAGAACTAGGAGAAGTTGAAAAGGAGAGACCTGTTTCAAAAACACTTGAGAAATGACTGTTTCATAAACACAGAAATAACAAATCAGTGGTACCTGTAGTATCTATCAGTATTCCTCCAACTCGAATATGTGACCTTGCTAGCCATGTTATCATGGAAATAAGGGAATCTTAGATTCTGCTGCAAGAATTGTGGGAGAACTTGGACACCAACTGCATTTCCCCATAGAAATAAGGCTCTAAATCCTGACTAGGTGTGGTTAAAAGAGCAATATTACTCTCTTCAGCTATACTTTTTCTTTTTAAGGCTATTGTTATCTTGTCTGGAGATCAAACTACCACTTATGACATTGTTTCTATGGGGAAATTCTCTCAATTCTCTGAAAGAGTGTCCAGATTGAGAATTGCCTGTTGATAGCTTGGAGGCTTTCCAACTATTCCAATGACACTAGTATTGGGGGCAGGGGGGAAATGGGAACTCAAAATCATTTTCCTAACCATCCAAGAAAACCAGCCTTATTGATTTGTGGGCATATCTCAATTCAACCCAAAGTGGCATTACTCGGCTTGTTTGGCTTTCTTATTTACCACCCTTGGCTCCAAATGACTCTTAACTGTTCCCTGAAATCAATTTTCATCTTCTCAAGTAGAAATGTTTTTGGCGTCTGAGGAAATGCCAAAGAATGGATCACAGGCTCTGAAGGCAATATTAAAGATGATTTCCAAAGATCATTTTGAACAGTGGTAGCCACTTTAGCATAAGTTTGTAAGGTTCAAAGGAACAACTCTGAAGTTTTGAGAAATAATTTTGCTAAGTTATAATATATTTGTCTGAATTTTTTTTAAAAACCAGAGGCTATATTTTAGACTATTAGTTGTCTCTTCAGGGATTAATTTCTTTTCTGTCCAGCTTAATTGTACATGTTAAGAGCCAGGGACTGTAGTTTCATTATGGTTCTATATGTATCCCTATTTGGTGCCTTGCAAAGAGCTGATGTTTAAAGGATGTTTTACATTGATAATCAATATGATACATGTTCTCTCAGTACTTATGACCTAGACATAAAAATAGTAATAAATCTCATCTGAGCTGTTTTGAACAGAACATAGTACGTGTAATAGAAAAAACTTGCAAAACACAGAAAGAACATATAAAATAGATGATGGCATAGCACCAAAATTAGGTTTTAACACAAACCAAATGGAAGGAAATAGAGAAGACCCTGGAAGATGGAAAGATCAATCTCATTTTTTGAGCATAAGGACAGAAGTACAAACTGAAACTTCCAACTCAATTTGACAGTTTGGGTGTAACTCTCATTCTACAAACTACTCTGCTTTTCTCTCTCACTTCCCAAGGCTTCTCTAGAAAAATCTTATCCTGGTTTTCCCCTCAAATCCTATCCTATTGACTAGCTCCACATTTGACATCAAATTCATCAGCTCTTATTTCTTCTTTTTTTTCTTTTGCTATAAATGACTCCAGATTTCAAAAGGCAAACTTACTATTTATTGTCATTTTCTGTAGTGTGTTTCTAAATTGTTGTCAATATAATCCAAAGAGAGATATTTTCCCCAATTTATAACAGGACACCAAAATGCAGGTTAACAAAGCTAGCATCTTAATGAAAAAAAATTCCACAGATTGCTATTTTAATATCAATGTCATATTCTTAAAGACTGCAAATGAAATCTGAATTGCTATTGGATAGAGAAAATGAAAAATGATGATGTTGGCAAGAACAAGAGTACGAATATTCATGAAGAAGGACAAGCATATATTTCCCTAAAATGTAATGCTCTCCTGCCCAGGGGAGGCCATCTGGCCTCTTTGATTGATAGTTAAAACCAATTAAGACAAAACGGGGATACTACCTTATTGGGTTTCACCACAAGCCTTCTGATATCATCCTTAATCTTATGGTTTCTTCTTAAATGTTTTGTGTTAATGATACAAATTGAAAACAACAACAGCAACAACTCACATTTAAGCTGAGTACAGTCCACCAGGTCCAAGCAAACAGTCCTCATTAATATGTATAATCATTGCCTTATCCCAAAGAAGCAAAGATAATAACAATACAGGCCTGCTCACACATACAAACTGTTTTCTTGGCTCTTAGAATAGCACCATGTTCGTTCATGCTCAGTCGCTTCAGTCATGTCTGGCTCTTTGTGACCCTATGGACTGTAGCCCACCAGGCTCCTCTGTCCACGGGATTCTCCAGGCAAGAATACTGGAGGGGTTTGCCATGCCCTCCTCCAGGGGATCTTCCCAGCCCAGGGATCAAACACAGGTCTTCTTCATTGCAGGCAGATTCTTTAACATCTGAGCTACCAGGGAAGCCCTAGAACAGTCAGGCAGCCAGTTAACTGCTTCTTCTTCACCCAAGCTGCCAGCACCTGAAGGCTTGGGAGTCTCCCAAGTGGAGTGGCAATAGTGTTGAAAACATTGATGACCCTGATTTCAGACACATTTCCTCAAACTGAGTTATGACAACATTGGAGTGAAAGAAGCTTGTATTGCTTTACTTATCTATATATTACAATCACTGGTACATAGCTTCAAGTCCCTCAATATTGCTGACTTTTTAAATGTTTTAGTCCCAGTTTCCACACTTTAACTGCTTACTAGTGAAGTCTGTTCTCTCCTTAGTCCAAATTTTCTTCTTACTAAAATATTTTTTTTCCTGGCTATGGCTCCATCAGTCAGCCCTCATTTTATCTTGTATCTGGGCCATAATCACTTCTTCAGATGGTCCTCATTGTTCTGTAAATAATTCTTCTGGTTCAATTCAGTTCAGTTCAGTCACTCAGTCATGTCCGACTCTTTGCGACCCCATGGATTCCAGCACATCAGGCCTCCCTGTCCATCACCAACTCCCGGAGTTTACTCAGTCTCATGTCCATTGAGTCAGTGATATCATCCAACCATCTCATCCTCTGTAATCCCCTTCTCCTCCCACCTTCAATCTCTCCCCACATCAGGGTCTTTTCAAATCAGTCTGTTCTTCTTCTGGAGAAGGTAAAAAAAAAAGACAGCACCTAATGACCCAAGTTTCATTCAATATATCCATTACTAAGCATGCAATTGTGATAAATTAGCTATATACACAAATAGTATAGAGTAGGGCACTGTTTCCAAAGAATGGCATGCATACTCTTTGTGATATGTAAGATGATTTTAAGTGGTACATAAACTAATATTTGAACTTCCCTGGTGGCTCAGTGGTAAAGAATCTGCCTGCCAAGCAGGAGACATGGGTTCAAGCCCTGGGTTGGGGAGATTTCCCTGGAGAAAGAAATGGCAACCCACTCCAGTATTCTTGCCTGGGAAATCCCATGGACAAAGGACCCCAGTGGGCTACAGTCCATGGGGTCGCAAAGAGTCAGCAACGACTTAGTGACTAAACAACAACAACAACAAACTATTATTCATGATAATATTTACATATTTATTTTATTGAATAGGTATACACATACATGGGTGGTATTAGAAAACTGTGATTACTCAGATTATATTGCTTAGGATAAGATTAAGGTTTATAAAAAGGAAAGAGTAATTTTTTAAATTAAGTAAGTAATAATATAGATGTTAATATAGATGTGGCAAAATCATGAAAGTGGTACCCAAAAGAACAAAATTCGGGAAACATTTGTGCTATAGTTAAGAACTCTCCCATGTTTTAATCCCCTGCTCTGCCACTTATGAGCTACGTGACTTTGGGAAAGTCCTACTCATTGAGCCTCAGTTTTCTCATCCATGAAATACACTTACCTCACAGGGATGAAAAATGAGAAAGACATAATCTTCCTCCCTGAAATAGATAGGTATATCCAAGTTAGGGCTTGAGTCGTTCAACTGATCTTTCAAGCTAGTATAAAAGGCGGAGACAAAACATAGCAATCAAATAGCAGAGGCATGAAATGGGGCTGGGGTTGTTTATAATAGAGCCTTTGCTCAAACAATCTCCCAGGATATCAAAAATTACTTTTTGGTAGATGTTGCAAGAATACATTGGGTTTCATAACAGACTCATCTGGAATAAGAGACTGCTCTTCTAACATCCTCTGCATATCTCTGTACTTACCAAATTGGTTTAGAAGTATATGTTTCCATGTCTGTTTCTCCCATCAGCTTGGGAGCATCATTACGACAGCAACTATGACTTTTCATCTTTGTATCCCAACACCTCACAAAGTGTTTGTCCCAGTGTAATGGCTCAATAAAGGGCTATTGAACGGAAAATAACAAGGCTGATTTTTTGGTTTTTTAATTTAAAGCCCTTAAAACCCATGCAACTAGAGAAAGCCCATGCAGAGTAATAAAGACCCATCACAACCAAAAACAAATAAGCAACTTTAAAAAAAGAAAAGAAAAAGTAATTAGCCTCCAATTAAAACAAATAAATTTAAAAAGAGAACACATTGTCCACTCATAGTGTCAGCTAAGAGATATATATAAATGAGTTATTATATTCTAATACTTGGAATTAGGAAACAAATCAGTTACTCCATTATTTTTCTAGCCTTTTGACACAACCTCAGTAAGTTTATTTCCTGCTTATAAGTGAACAATTTTGAAGGGTGAAAAGACTCCAAGAATCCTTTCAATGTCAGATTCCTTAGAAATGTAAATTCTAATTTTGGAGCACTTGAACAATAACCACATAGTGACTGTGGCTTACTTGGTGGATGTAACTTGATTAAAACTGTGTTGAGACATGGCCACTAGCTTATTTCACATGGAAAATTAACATTAAAAGATCTGTGATATAGTAAATAGGAAAAACAAATATTTTAGATACTATTCATTGAATTGTGGCCAAATCAATGATCTAGAGATAAAAGGCTAGGCATTCAGCCATCTATGTAATATTTTCTTCTTTCATAAACATATGATCATTGATGTACTTATTTTGAAGAGATGTAGTAAATGAAAAAAAATTGGGAAACACACCTAGGAAAGTGTTATAAAAAGGACTTCCTGGTCATCCCAGATATGAAGGCTCTTTGATTTGGTTCTTACTTTATGCTATGGAAGGCACCAGACTATCAGTTAACAAATGAACCAAAGCCCAAATTTGAGACATCTCAATGACAGTCTTTTAGTTAACTTGATGTCGTTGAAAGAACATCTTTTTGACTTAAATTATTACCTCTGAAATTTGGAAAAATAATAAAAGGAACAGAGTGGAAGTCAATGGGCCTGAATTCTAATCCTTAGCTGTATCTTTAGCTTGTTTTACCTTATCTTTTGACCTTTTGGATTCTTATTTTTCACATGAGTATACCAAAAACAACATCTGCCTCATAAGATGGGCTTGAAAATTAATGAGATGATATCTGAGAAGTACTTGAATATCAGGTGCTCTGTAAATTCTAGGTACCGTTACTTAATATTAAAATCCATTACCCTTCTCAGAACCACCCAACTAACCTGCTACATCTGTGGTCTGATAGCACATAGGTGTAAACAAGAAAATATCAAACTGGACACCATGTCCTTCTTACTTTAATAAATTTTACTCAAATTTCATTAGAAACTAGTCATACTTTTCTTCCTTAAGTTTTTTATTCAGAATGTTGAACAATCAGTTTATTAAGAGTGCATGGCCACTATTTTTTTTTTAATTGATAGGTATTTTGAAAATCAGTTGTTCTTGAATGTGAATTCTTAGCAATACTAAGGATGAAGGATTTCCACGTTTTAGGATAGTCCACCTTTGACCAATTTTTTTCTCACTGCAGAGAAGAAGTACATATCTCCAAAATCCAAAAAGAATCTCTTATAGTAACCATCAAGGAGTAAATATTATAGGGTTGAAGTTGCAAATTAACACAATAAAGGCCATGTGGATGACCTGATAATATTGATCTGTACTTGACAGCACCCGGAGGAATGTAATTTTTTGTTTTAGTAAACTGAAAACTTATGCACTGAAACAATGACAATAATGATAAATGATTTCTAAGCAGGTGCTTTTCATGTATGATCTCATTAGATGCGTTATGAAAATATTTCTGAGATAAATGTTATATATCTGAAAATCAAGGCTCAGTTAAGTTTGCTACCAAGTCCAAGGCCGTATACCTAGTGAGTGACAGATCTAAAATTTAACCAAAATCATCTGACTACAGACTTGACATATTTTCCATTCAGTTCAGTCAGTTCAGTTCAGTCGCTCAGTCGTGTCCGACTCTTTGCGACCCCATGAACCGCAGCACACCAGGCCTCCCTGTCCATCACCAACTCCCAGAGTCCACCCAAACCCATGTCCATTGAGTCGGTGATGCCATCCAACCATCTCATCCTCTGTCATCCCCTTTTCCTCCTGCCCCCAATCCCTCACAACATCAGGATCTTTTCCAATGAGTCAACCCTCGCATGAGGTGGCCAAAGTATTGGAGTTTCAGCTTCAGCATCAGTCCTTCCAATGAATACCTTTAGGATGGACTGGTTGGCTCTCCTTGCAGTCCAAGGGACTCTCAAGAGTCTTCTCCAACACCACAGTTCAAAAGCATCAATTTTTTGGCGCTCAGCTTTCTTTATAGTCCAACTCTCACATTCATACATGACCACTGGAAAAACCATAGCCTTGACTAGACGGACCTTTGTTGGCAAAGTAATGTCTCTGCTTTTTAATATGCTATCTAGATTGGTCATAACTTTTCTTCCAAGGAGCAAGCGTCTTTTAATTTCATGGCTACAATCACCATCTGCAGTGATTTTGGAGCCCAAAAAAATAAAGTCTGACACTGTTTCCATTATACTGTGATAACTGAATATGTAGATATTCAGAGAACCTCCCCCCACCCCAAATCTCTTATAATGACTCTGAAGCTTTTCTAATGAACCAAAATTCTCTTCAAGTGGCTTTTCACTGAGAATTCCTATAGGGTTACTGAGGAAGTTACTCAATCTGCTTTGCTCTTACAAGTCTGTCTTTGATTACCTTCTTCAGAGCTAGGATTGTAGGTCATTAAGGAATACAACTTTCAAGACTGTTTCCTATTTCTATGCATAAACAGCTTTCCATCAACTCAATTACATTGCTTTCTTTCTGCTTCTCCCTCTTCTCTATTTCTTTTTCTCCCTTTGTTTTCACAAATCCTTTTGATTGTTTTTTCCTCTAGGGTCCTGTCCCTTGCAAAGTTTCCACATGAAGTGCAGCTATTTCCTACAAGAAATTCCAGGATATGGACAGTCATACCACCAAGTACCATAAGCTATATATAGCTCCAGCAAAAGACAGTGTTTTCTGTTCTAACAATGTCCCTCATGCTTAGGGAGTCAAACTACTCCACATATTGTTTTTCTTTTAACTTTAACCCCTTAAAACACATATCTTTCATCTGTCAACACACTCCTGTTTCCTCTTTTTGTAGGGGAAGAGTGTGAAGCAGGGACTCCTGGTGGAAAAAAGGCAGAAAGTAAGCCATATAACTAAACCAGGGGAAAGACTTTAAGAAAACATTCTTAGTATAGATGGTGAAGTAGCAACAGGGGATATATGTAAGACACAGGTGGTCAGCATGTGTTTTGAGCAAAGGAAACATTATCCAACAGACAGTAGAATTCCTTTAGAATTGCCATTTGTTCAGATGGCTAGAGGACAGGTTTTCCTCCAGGCAATCATTTCTACTGTGTCAGGTTGTATTACACCAAGCAAAGCCTGACTAAAATCCTGTCTGCTCTGTAATAAGACTGTATTTTAATTCCACACCAACCAATCTCTATAAATCTGCAATCATAACTTAGTCCAGGGAACAAAAGCACTGCATGGCACAGTGCCTCCTGGCATACAAAATCCACATCCTCCCTTATCTAAAATATCATCTCTAAAAACTGACAAGGAAGCTCCCTGGTGGATATCAACTGTTGTATTCTTCTAATAAGAGCAGAAATTCCAGGTGACTCCATTTTGGCCATCTCAGGGACTAGAGAAGAATCACTGCTTTCTTCATTTTATTGTTATGCTGTGTCTTCCAGAAGTGAGGCTAAAAAATCACCAACAGATGGCTGTGGCAGAGATGAGTCCAAGGGTTTGGCTGTTGACAAATCTCCCCAGGAAGATCTTTCCTTTTGATCATTATGTTAATGCCACACCTGCCCATCTGCCTCTGGACTCATATGACCCATGGTCTGTTGCCTAAATTAGAGAGCAGAAATCCAGCTTAGGTCAGCTTCTAACCTACTAGTAGAGACAAAGTCTCATGGTACAAATGAGTGCTTTGCGGGCACAGTCATACATTCATTTGTCAACTAACAATTATTCATTAAATGCATACCATCTGTTAGGAGGTCATTATAGGTGGAGAGGGAGCAGCTTCGGGAATTTAAACTTTTAAGGCCTCATCAAAGTCAGAGTAGACACAAACAGGGCAAGGCTGGAGATGTTACACAATTAGTAAATCAACAAGTTTCCCTCACTATATTGAATATGAAATGACAAAAGAACCAACTGAAGACCTAGGCAGTATCAGCCAGTCTCTCTGAATAGTCTTCTTCAGTACAGTCTTAGTTGTCTGCATGATCCTTTGATTATGACTATTTTCTTGAAGGTGCTGAGGTGTGATTGTGACAGTTTGGAGAATGCTTCAGACTATGAATTTTGCATACGCATGTGGGGAAGGTGTTCTGACAAAAGATGGTGGACTGAGTACATGTATTTACCTCTCTTTCCTTCCACAGTCTCATTGAAATGGAAGAAAACACGTTTTCAAAATAATTAAGTCAAAACAAGGCTAAAAAATAAGAAAGGCATCCAGCAATAGCCAGAAAGTTTGAGGAAACCCTTAAAGATAGAAAGTAAATGGGATCTGATTAATGGAGTAAACAGAGGAGGGAAAACTGCGACCTAAAACTAGGGTTGGAAGAGTTCTTCCTTCCAAGAGAGCTCTAAGAAGTGCCATGCCCAGACTGAGACTCAAATACAAGAGCCTAAGTGGGCCATGGGGTAATTTTCAGCATAATTAAGGAACTGCATGATGTATCTAGAGTCTGTCATACAGAGGGAAGTCAGTCAGAAAAACAAATATCTCATAATAACACATACGTTTTGAATCTAGGAAAATGGTATAGATGAGCCTGTTTGCAGGGCAGAAACAGAGACACAGACATAGAGAACAGACTTGTGGACACAGGGAGGGGCAGGGTATGACGAATTGGGGGAGTAACATTGACTTATATGGTCTTCGCAAGTGGCACAATGGTAAAGAATCTGCCAGTCAATGTAGGAGGCATATATTCGATCCCTGGGAAGATCCCTTGGAGGAGGAAATGGCAACCCATTCCAGTATTCTTGCCTGGAGAATCCCACAGACAGAGGAGCCTGATGGGCTACAGTCCATGGGGTTGCAAAGGGTCAGACATGACATAGCGACTAAACAACAACAGTAGCTGATTCACTTCATTGTACAGCAGAACTGAATACAATATTATAAAGCAATTATACTCCAATAAAAGTAAATTAAAAAATAAATAAAACACTCCCCCCCCCCAAACTGCTAGGCCAGTTGAACTCCTCCTCCTAACTCCAGAACAAGCCATTCAAGGTAAACAGTGGCTAGCACTTCAGACTTGTGCCCAGGATTAAACCTGAAAACTTCATCTGCAATATAAAGAGAGTAAACTGCTTCCTGGAATGGAGAGGCTCCCAAGGTATTGGGTTTTTAAGAGAGTCTGAGGTAATTTTAGATCTCCACAACAGATAGCCCTGAACCAATGACTCTCAACTCAACTTGCATATTAGAATCACATAGGAAGGAGTAAAGTAGAAAACAACTGCTCTAAAGCAATGTTCCTAAATTCTAATGCACTTGTGAACCACCTGGGGCCTTGTTAAAATGCAGATTTTGATCCTGAAAGTCTGAAGTAGGGCCTGAGGTTATGCATTTCTACCAAGCCCCCAGGTTCCCAAATTCCAAGGCAATTGATAGAGGGACCACACTTTGAGTAAGTATGTAAGTAAGTAAGTGTTAGTCACTCAGTCCTACCAGCTCTCTGCGACCCCATGGACTGCAGCCCACCAGGCTCCTCTGTCCATGAGACTTTCCAGGCAAGGATATTAGAGTGGGTTGCCATTTCCTCCTCCAGGGGATCTTCCCAACCCAGGGATACGAATCCAGGTCTCCCGCACTGCAGGCAGATTCTTTACTGACTGAGCTACAAGCGAAGCCCTTAGTAGCAAGGACCTAAAAAAATCACAAAAGACATCATTTCAAACAGAAGGCAAATATTAACCAACTTGATCATATGAAAGTAAAGGTGTAAGTTGGGAAGCCTCTTACCCTTATCCATCAGAGGGTGGACAGAATGAAAACCACAATTACAGAAAACTAACAAAACTGATCATATGGATCACAGACTTGTCTAACTCAATGAAACTATGAGCCATACCATATAGAGACACCCAAGATGGACAGGTCATAATGGAAAGTTCTGACAAAATGTGGTCTACTGGAGAAGAGAATGGCAAACCACTTCAGTATTCATGCCTTGAGAACCCCATGAACAGCATGAAAAGGCCAAAAGATATGACAGTGAAAGATGAACTTCCCAGGTTGGTAGGTACCCAATATGCCATGGGAGAAGAGTGGAGAAATAACTCCAGAAAGAATGAAGAGATGGAGCCAAAGCAAAAACAACACCCAGTTGTGGATGTGACTGGTGATGGAAGTAAAGTTCGATGCTATAAAGAACAATATTGCACAGGAACCTGGAAAGTTAGGTGCATGAATCAAGGCAAATTGTAAGTGGTCAAACAGGAGATGGCAAGAGTTAGCATTGACATTTTAGGTATCAGTGAACTAAAATGAACTGGAATGGGTGAATTTAATTCAGATGACCATTGTATCTACTAGTGTGGGCAAGAATCCCTTAGAAGAAATGGAGTAGCCCTCATAGTCAACAAGAGTCTGAAAAGCAGTACTAGGGTTCAATCTCAAAAATGACAGAATGATCTCTGTTCATTTCCAAGGCAAACCATTCAATATCAGAGTAATCCAAGTCTATGCCCCAACCACTAATACCACAGAAGCTGAAGTCAAATGTGATGACGTACAAGACCACCTAGAACTAACAGTCAAAAAATATGACATTTTCATCATAGGCGAGTGAAATGCAAAAGTAGGAAGTCAAGAAACACCTGGAGTAACAGGCAAATTTGGTCTTGGGGTACAGAATGAAGCAGGGCAAAGGCTAATAGAGCTTTGCCAAGAGAATGCACTGGTCATAGCAAACACCCTCTTCCAACAACACAAGAGAAGACTCTACACATGGACATCACCAACTGGTAAATGCTGAAATCAGACTGATTATATTCCTTGCAGCCAAAGATGGAGAAGCTCTATACAGTCAGCAAAATCAAGACCTGAAAAAAAAATACCTGGAGCTGACTATGGCTAAGATCATGAGCTCCTTATTGCAAAATTCAGGCTGAAACTGAATAAAGTAGGGAAAACCACAATAGAATTGGAAAGACTAGAGATCTCTTCAAGAAAATTAGAGATACCAACGGAACATTTCATGCAAAGATGGGCTCAATAAAGGACAGAAATGGTAGGGACCCAACAGAAGCAGAAGATAGTAAGAAGAGGTGGCAAGAATACACAAAAGAACTGTACAAAAAAGATCTTCATGACCCAGATAATCAGGATAGTGTGATCACTCACCTAGAGCCAGACATCCTAGAATGTGAAGTCAAGTGGGCCTTAAGAAGCACCACTACGAACAAAGCTAGTGGATGTGATGGAATTCCAGTTGAGCTATTTCAAATCCTGAAATATGAAGCTGTGAAAGTGGTGCATTCAATATGCTAGCAAATTTGGAAAACTCAGCAGTGGCCACAGGACTGGAAAAGGTCAGTTTTCATTCCAATCCCAAAGAAAGGCAACGCCAAAGAATGCTCAAATTACCACACAATTGCACTCATCTCACACGCTAGTAAAGTAATGTTTAAAATCCTCCAAGTCAGGTTTTAGCAATACGTGAACCGTGAACTTCCAGATATTCAAGCTGGTTTTAGAAAAGGCAGAGGAACCAGAGATCAAATTGCCAACATCTGATGGATCATCAATAAAGCAAGAATTCCAAAAAAACATCTATTTCTGCTTTATTGACTATGCCAAAGCCTTCGACTGTGTGGATCACAATAAACTGTGGAAAATTCTGAAAGAGATGGGAATACCAGACAACCTGACCTGCCTCTTGAGAAACCTGTGTGCAGGTCAGGAAGCAACAGTTAGAAATGACATGGAACAACAGACTGATTCCAAATAGGAAAAGGAGTATGTCAAGGCTGTATATTGTCACCATGCTTATTTAACTTATATGCAGAGTACATCATGAGAAACGCTGGGCTGGATGAAGCACAAGCTGAAATCAAGACTGCCAGGAGAAATATCAATAACCTCAGATATGCAGATGACACCACCCTTATGGCAGAAAGTGAAGAAGAACTAAAGAGCCTCTTGATGAAAGTGAAAGAGGAGAGTAAAAAAGTTGGCTTAAAGCTCAACATGCAGAAAACTAAGATCATGGCATCTGGTTCCATCACTTCATGGCAAATAGATGGGGAAACAGTGGACACAGTGGCTGACTTAATTTTTCTGGGCTCCAAAATCACTGTGGATGGTGATTGCAGCCATGAAATTAAAAGACGCTTACTCCTTGGAAGGAAAGTTATGACTAACCCAGACAGCATATTAAAAAGCAGAGACATGACTTTGCCAACAAAGGTTCATCTAGTCAGGGCTATGGTTTTTCCAGTTGTCATGTATGGATATGAGAGTTGGACTATAAAGAAGGCTGAGTGCTGAAGAATTGATGCTTTTGAACTGTGGTGTTGGAGAAGACTCTTTTTTTTTTTAATTAATTAATTTTTTTTTTTCAGTGGGTTTTGTCATACATTGACTCGAATCAGCCATAGAGTTACATATATTCCCCATCCCGATCCCCCCTCCCACCTCCCTCTCCACCCGACTCCTCTGAGTCCTCCCAGTGCACCAGGCCTGAGCACTTGTCTCATGCATCTCACCTGGGCTAGTGATCTGTTTCACCATAGATAATATACATGCTGTTCTTTTGAAACATCCCACCCTCACCTTCTCCCACAGAGTTCAAAAGTCTGTTCTGTACATCTGTATCTCTTTTTCTGTTTTGCATATAGGGTTATCATTACCATCTTTCTAAATTCCATATATATGTGTTAGTATGCTGTAATGTTCTTTATCTTTCTGGCTTACTTCACTCTGTATAATGGGCTCCAGTTTCATCCATCTCATTAGAACTGATTCAAGGAGAGCCAACCAGTCCATCCTAAAGGAAGTCAGTCCTGAATACTCATTGGAAGGACTGATGCTGAAGCTGAAACTCCAATACTTTGGCCACCTCATGTAGAGAGCTGATTCATTTGAAAAGACCCTGATGCTGGGAGGGATTGCGGGCAGGAGGAGAAGGGGATGACAGAGGTTGAGATGGTTGGATGACCTCACCGACTCGATGGACATGAGTTTGAGCAAGCTCCGGGAGTTGGCGACGGATAGGGAAGCCTGATGTACTGCAGTCCATGGGGTTGCAAAGATTCAACATGAGTGAGCAGCTGAACTGATTGAGACTTAATTAATTATTAAAATCTATTTTAAAACCTTAAAAATAATATAATAAATATAGGGTAGTAGAATAGACATAGGAAGCCACCAAAATGAGACAGAATTTTCATCTTTCAAGATAATAAAAATTACTGAACATTGAATACATCATAAGCACTATCTAAACATGTTACAAAAACATGTACTCTTCACAAAAACACTGTAAAGTAAATACTACTATTATCTCTATTTTAATGATGATAAAATGGAGACCCACAGAGATTAAGGAACTTGCTCAGGGTTACAGAGCCAGGAAGTGACAGAACCATGATTCAAACTCAGGGAGTCTGGCTTCTGGATCTATGCTATTAACTACTGAATTGAAATGAACTAATAGATGTTATTTAAAACATCAAGAAACAGAAGCATAAACATATTGTCTAATAGGAAATTTGAAACCACTTGAAGAATAAAAACCTAAGTGCGGTTTTTATCTGTGAGACTCAAGGGCAACTGGTGGATAAAGATGAAGATATTAATTTTACTTTTTATTTTAGACATTTCTGAGTTGCTTGAAGGTATTTTGCCATGTACAAAGTTATTTAATTTTTCAAAGATAGTTTAATGTATTTTAGTGAATTAGAAAAATAGGAAAGAAATAAACCAAAGTATTAATGATAATTATTTTCTAAAGGTGGATGAGGGTAAGGATTTATGGTCATTTTTTCCCCCTTTTTTCAACTTCTGTTATTTTTCTAAATTTTTTGGAGTTACTTTAATCTTCTAAATAATTTAAAAACTCAATCTATAGGCCACATTGTGAAAAATAGCAATTCTTGTTACTCCATATATTGAAACCAGTTCGCATAACAGAGGTTGGAGGTGGTACTAAGGACCCTCTTTAGGCCGTTTTGAAAGTGAGCCTACC
This sequence comes from Muntiacus reevesi, assembly GCF_963930625.1. Classification (NCBI taxonomy): domain Eukaryota; kingdom Metazoa; phylum Chordata; class Mammalia; order Artiodactyla; family Cervidae; genus Muntiacus; species Muntiacus reevesi. The sequence goes on from NC_089271.1 coordinate 141,412,751, forward strand.
TCGATGAAGAAATCATTACCTTAGAATAACTCTCCAAACTTAATATGGATTCTTATCTAATTTTTGTGATCCCTCTGCTTCTCCATTCCCTCTCATATCCCACCCCTCTGCCCAGTAGAAAAGTAAGTACCTTTAATTGGTTGTTTTAAGTAGCTTGTCACAGGCTACACCCTTTTCCAGTCTTTTAATATCAGAAAACATTTTTGACACATCAGGAGTATCTTCTATCTGAGGTTTCCATGAAAAAAGACCCTGGATATGCTACATTTAGCATGTCCAAGATAACAAGAAACTGACTTCTTGAAAAAAATGCTACAATTCCCCCATACAAGGCATTCCTTTTGGACAGATAACTCATCTTGACAGCCTTTGAAGGTTTTAAATTCTTTGGGTATTCCCTTATGGATACACTCTCCTGGTCGAGTTCAATACCCAGGCTAATCTGAGATCTCTTGCACTTAATTATGCAATTTGATCAGACAGAAAGAGCTGAATCTGGGAGATCTTTCAGCATCAAAGTTTCCAATGATGGTGACTCAATTTAACTTGGAATCTGAGGGGACAGTCGGCTGATATTATCAGCATTCAATGGGCACGGTCCTAGAGACTTAGCTAGGGACTTCAGTGTTGTCTACCTAGTGACGATACAGAGTGCATCTCCTCTTGATTTGAAAAGTAATCCCCAGAGTGTTGAAAATAATACAAATAGTAAAGAAATAATCGTGAACCTAATGGTGGTTCTTCTTGATTTCTATCATAGTAGGGTTGCTTTGATAATTTATGCTGAATTCTCACGTAGAGGTAGTACTGATCTTGAGTTTGCAAGCAAGTGGCAATGTCAGTGCTATTTAACTTTTGGGGGCTAAGCGAAAACAGGAAGACGTAGCTGATTTTTTTTTTTTTTTTTTTTTTTTAATATTATTTTATTAGTTGGAGGCCAATCACTTTACAACATTTCAGTGGGTTTTGTCATACATTGACATGAATCAGCCATATAGTTACATGTATTCCCCATCCCGATCCCCCCTCCCACCTCCCTCCCCACCCGACTCCTCAGGGTCCTCCCAGTGCACCAGGCCCGAGCACCTGACTCATGTATCCCACCTGGGCTGGTGGTCCGTTTCACCATAGATAATATACATGCTGTTCTTTCAAAACATCCCACCCTCACGTTCTCCCCCAGAGTTCAAAAGTCTGTTCTGTATTTCTGTGTCTCTTTTTCTGTTTTGCATATAGGGTTATCGCCACCATCTATCTAAATTCCGTATATATGTGTTAGTATACTGTAATGTTCTTTATCTTTCTGACTTACTTCACTCTGTATAATGGGCTCCAGTTTCATCCATCTCATTAGAACTGATTCAAATGAATTCTTTTTAACGGCTGAGTAATATTCCATGGTGTATATGTACCACAGCTTCCTTATCCATTCATCTGCTGATGGGCATCTAGGTTGCTTCCATGTCCTGGCTATTATAAACAGTGCTGCGATGAACATTGGGGTGCACGTGTCTCTTTCAGATCTGGATTCCTCAGTGTGTATGCCCAGAAGTGGTATTGCTGGGTCATATGGCAGTTCTATTTCCAGTTTTTTAAGAAATCTCCACACTGTTTTCCATAGTGGCTGTACTAGTTTGCATTCCCACCAACAGTGTAAGAGGGTTCCCTTTTCTCCACACCCTCTCCAGCATTTATTGCTTGTAGACTTTTGGATAGCAGCCATCCTGACTGGCGTGTAATGGTACCTCATTGTGGTTTTGATTTGCATTTCTCTGATGATGAGTGATGTTGAGCATCTTTTCATGTGTTTGTTAGCCATCTGTATGTCTTCTTTGGAGAAATGTCTGTTTAGTTCTTTGGCCCATTTTTTGATTGGGTCGTTTATTTTTCTGGAATTGAGCTTCAGGAGTTGCTTGTATATTTTTGAGATTAATCCTTTGTCTGTTTCCTCATTTGTTATTATTTTCTCCCAATCTGAGGGCTGTCTTTTCACCTTACTTATAGTTTCCTTTGTTGTGCAAAAGCTTTTAATTTTCATTAGGTCCCATTTGTTTATTTTTGCTTTTATTTCCAATATTCTGGGAGGTGGGTCATAGAAGATCTTGCTGTGATTTATGTCGGAGAGTGTTTTGCCTATGTTCTCCTCTAGGAGTTTTATAGTTTCTGGTCTTACATTTAGATCTTTAATCCATTTTGAGTTTATTTTTGTGTATGGTGTTAGGAAGTGTTCTAGTTTCATTCTTTTACAAGTGGTTAACCAGTTTTCCCAGCACCACTTGTTAAAGAGATTGTCTTTTTTCCATTGTATATCCTTGCCTCCTTTGTCAAAGATAAGCTGTCCATAGGTTCGTGGATTTATCTCTGGGCTTTCTATTCTGTTCCATTGATCTATACACCATGACCAAGTGGGCTTTATCCCAGGAATGCAAGGATTCTTTAATATCCGCAAATCGATCAACGTAATACACCACATTAACAAATTGAAAGATAAAAAACATATGATTATCTCAATAGATGCAGAGAAAGCCTTTGACAAAATTCAACACTCATTTATGATTAAAACTCTCCAGAAAGCAGGAATAGAAGGAACATACCTCAACATAATAAAAGCTATATATGACAAACCCACAGCAAGCATCACCCTCAATGGTGAAAAATTGAAAGCATTTCCTCTGAAATCAGGAACAAGACAAGGATGCCCACTCTCACCACTACTATTCAACATAGTGTTGGAAGTTTTGGCCACAGCAATCAGAGCAGAAAAAGACATAAAAGGAATCCAGATAGGAAAAGAAGAAGTGAAACTCTCGCTGTTTGCAGATGACATGATCCTCTACATAGAAAACCCTAAAGACTCTACCAGAAAATTACTAGAGCTAATTAATGAATATAGTAAAGTTGCAGGATATAAAATTAACACACAGAAATCCTTTGCATTCCTATACACTAACAATGAAAAAACAGAAAGAGAAATTAAGGAAACAATACCATTCACCATTGCAACAAAAAGAATAAAATACTTAGGAGTATATCTACCTAAAGAAACAAAAGACCTATACATAGAAAACTATAAAACACTGATGAAAGAAATCAAAGAGGACACAAACAGTTGGAGAAACATACCGTGTTCATGGATTGGAAGAATCAATATTGTCAAAATGGCTATTCTACCCAAAGCAATCTATAGATTCAATGCAATCCCTATCAAGCTACCAACGGTATTTTTCACAGAATTAGAACAAATAATTTCACAATTTGTATGGAAATACAAAAAACCTCGAATAGCCAAAGTAATCTTGAGAAAGAAGAATGGAACTGGAGGAATCAACCTGCCTGACTTCAGACTCTACTACAAAGCCACAGTCATCAAGACAGTATGGTACTGGCACAAAGACGTAGCTGATTTTATCTCATCATTCTAGTACATACACAGAAGCCAATAATTTCTTCACTTGATTCCGTATGCTGATACACCAAAACATAATTTTTTCTCAGTAGACAATGAAGTGACTCAGAAATTATTGACTTATGGAAGAAAAACACAGTAAAGGTTGTGTTGCCTTCAGGGAAGCTTACAGATCTTGATATTTTAAGGGAGAGGACTCTCTTGTATCTCCCCTTGCTATAGGTGGTGGGAAGGGGTAGGGTTAATGCCAATTGCCTAAGAAAGTGACACTGAAACAAAGGAAGTTTTACTTTCCTGTTTCTTTTGTTTGATTTAATTAATCAAGTCATGAAATAATGCCCTCAGATATTACTGGAGTAGGTTATCACAACTAGAATCATCAGACACAGAATTTTTACAAAACTCTGAAAAATTCCAAAGGAGATGACAATTTAATCCATGACAGGTACCTAATTCAGGAGACTTCTTAATAAGAACACTTTTATGGGTATCTGCAGTTGCTGGATTCACTTGGGCAAGGTAATTTTTTCTAAGACTTTCCTGCTAGCAGCTAGGAAGCTGCTTGACTCCTGGAGCTAGCTGCAATGGTGGGGTGGGGGGGTAAGTGCCTTGTGCACAGAGCACTCATAGTTTCTGTAGGCTCACAAGGCACACATTTGTAACTGTTGCAAGGACTTGACAAAATGCTTAATTTCTTGCTTTTCTAACACTTGGGATAAAAGGCATAGTGAATTGGTGAAACACAATTAAGTATTGCAACACATTAAGTAACACTGGAAGTTCCTAGATCCTCACAGAATATCTTGAGATATTTGTTTCACAGCTTACTTCAGTTAAAATATTCTAATCTTATAAATACATTTGACACTGATTCACATGGGTTTGGACCAATTTCTTATCAAGAGGCCTTTGCACCACTCAGATGCTTTCCTGAAAAGATATATAAAATAATAGGTTTTAAGCATTTGATAGTGGACATGCTAGTCCACTAAATTCAGAGAAGAAACACTCTCGAGTTGAAGTACATATACCCCTTGACTTTCTGCCTGGGAGCAATTTCCAAACTGTAGTGCAGGAAAATGAAGCCTAAGCAGAATGCAGCAGTCTCATGGAGTGAAGGGAAGAGATCAGAGTTATGAGTTGCTAAGATGACTAAAAAATTTTGGACAGTTACTGGAAAAGGAGAGGGTTACAGAAATGTGTGTAGGAATACCCATTAGTTTCTTGGCCAAATCCTCAGCTCAACAGAGATTTTAGAAGTCACATAGTGCTGAGAACATAATAAAGTTTTACCTATCCAGAGTAGAGTCCTTTGTGAACATACCAAACATTCACTTGAAACCTGAGAAATTTTAGGAGCAGGAATTTCAAACCAGGAGTAGGAACTGCACCTCAGAACTAGGGGCAAAATAGAAATTGTACCACCCTTCCCACCCTTCTCCAAGAAAATATGAAACCAGACCTTGACAAGATCAAGATAAATCTCCAGTAATATAACTGCCTTCCAGCACAAAATTTAATCATCTTTGGAAGAAGACAGCATAATCCAGAATCTCTACAACATACCATACATGTCTACATGTCCAGTAGACAATAAAAAATTAACATACATGTAAAGAGCCAAGAAAATGTGAATTATAATACTAAAAACAAAATTCAAAATAAAAAAACCAAAGATCCTATATGCCACAGTGAAGATCAAAGATTCTGGGTGCTGAAACTAAGACCTGGCGCATCCAAATAAATAAAGAAATCTAAATATTAAAAAAAGAATAAGATGGAAATTCTAGAACTAAAAAATGCAATACCTAAAATAGAGAATTCATTGGAATGAATAAATGGGGCTTCCTGGTGGCTCAGACACTAAAGAATCTGCCCGCGATGCAGGAGACCAGGGTTTGATCCCTGGGTTGGGAAGATCCCCTGGAGAAGGAAATGACAACCCACCTGAGTATTCTTGCCTGAAGAATTCCATGGATAGAGGAGCCTGGTGGGCTACAGTCCAAGGGTTGCAAAGAGTCGGACACGACTGAGTGACTAACACAACACAACCCATTGGAATGAAAGATGACTGAACAAAACAAAAAGGGATTGGTGAACTTAAAGACAGGTCAACAGAAATTATACAAATCAAAGTAAAGAGACAAAACAGCAAAAAGAATGAAGAAATAAATCAGAATAGAACTTCTGAGACTTGTAAAGCAGTATCAAATGATATAGCACAAGGGTCTCCAACCCCGGGGGCCATGGACCAGTAGGAATAGGATCACTCAGCAGGAGGTGAGCAGTGGGTAGGCTGAATGAGTGAAACTTCATCTGTCTTTACAGCTGCTCCCCAATGCACTTGAATCATCCTGAAACCATTCCCCCGTATTCCCCTCTAGTTCATGAAAAAATTCTCTTCCATGAAACCAGCCCCTGATGCCAAAAAGGTTGGGGACTGCTGGTCTAGAATACATGTAATTTGAGTCCCATCAGGGAAAGGAGAGAGGGAATGAAGCATTTGAAAGTATTTGAAGAAATAATGACCAGATATTTTTTTAATTGAAAAAGATACCAGCTCATAAATCCAAGAAGCTCTGCAACTTCAAGCAGGAAAAATACACGGAACACACCTAGGGAAATCATAGTCAAAATTGGAAGACCGAGGTAAATAGAAAATCTTGAAAGTAGCCAGAGAAAGAAATAGCATTTTTCACAAGAAAGCAATAATAAGAATGATAACTGCTTTCTTTATCAGAAAAAATAAAATCAGAATTTTAAGGTATCCTTTAAAAAGGAAAGTGAAATAGAGAGATTTTTGACAGACAAAGCTGAAAGATTTTGTCTCCCACAGACCTATACTATAAGAAATTTGTTGTTATTCAGTCACTAAGTTGTGTCTGACTCGTTGCAACCCCATGGAGTGCAGCATGCCAGCCTCCTCTGTCCTCCACTATCTCTCAGAGTCTGCTCAAATTCTTGTCCATTGAATAGGTGATGCTATCTAACCATCTCATCCTCTGCTGTCCGCTTCTCCTCCTGCCTTCAATCTTTCCCAGCATCAGGGTCTTTTGCAACAAGTCAGCTCTTTGCATTAGGCAGCCGAAGTATTGGAGCTTAGACTTCAGCATCACTCCTTCCAATGAATATTCAGGGTCAATTTCCTTAAGGATTGACTTGTTTGATCCCCTTGCTGTCCACGGGACTCTCAAGAGTGTTCTCCAGCACCACAACTCGAAAGCATCAATTCTTCAGCACTCAAACTTCTTTATGGTCCAACTCTCACATTCAAACATGACTACTTAAAAAACCATAGCTGTGACTTATATGGACCTTTGCTGGCAAAGTGATGTCTCTATTATTTATTTATTTATTTATTCTATTATCTTTTTTTTTTCCATTTATTTTTATTCATTGGAGGCTAATTACTTTACAATATTGTAGTGGTTTTTGCCATACATTGACATGAATCAGTCATGGATTTACATGTGTTCCCCATCCCAATCCCCCCTCCCGCCTCCCTCTCCATCCCATTCCTCTGGGTCTTCCCAGTGCACCAGCCCTGAGCACCCATCTCATGTATCCAACCTGGGCTGGTGATCTGTTTCACCCTTGATAGTATACTTGTTTCAATGCTGTTCTCTCTGAACATCCCACCCTTGCCTTCTCCCACAGAGTCCAAAAGTCTGTTCTGTACATCTGTGTCTCTTTTTCTGTTTTGCATATAGGGTTATCATTACCATCTTTCTAAATTCCATATATATGTGTTAGTATACTGTAATGGTCTTTATCTTTCTGGCTTACTTCACTCTGTATAATGGGCTCCAGTTTCATCCATCTCATTAGAACTGATTCAAATGAATTCTTTTTAATGGCTGAGTAATATTCCATGGTGTATATGTACCACAGCTTCCTTATCCGTTCGTCTGCTGATGGGCATCTAGGTTGCTTCCATGTCCTGGCTATTATAAACAGTGCTGTGATGAACATTGGGGTGCATGTGTCTCTTTCAGATCCGGATTCCTCAGTTTGTATGCCCAGGAGTGGGATTGCTGGGTCATATGGCTATCTAGGTTTGTCTATAAGAAATACTGAAAGGAATTAAGTGGGCTGAAGGAAAATGTAATCAGAGAGAGACATAGTTCTACAGGAAGAGATGAAAACCACCAGAAAGAGTAAATTTGTTAATAAATACAAATAGTCTTTTAAACATTAATCTTATCATTATTATATTTATTTATTATCATATTAAGTCTCTTTAAAGATTGTTGGCTATTTAATGTTGACATAACACCAAAGGAATGTGCAGGATATAGCATATGTAAAAATAAAATATATGACAAGAATCCAAAGAGTAGGAGAGTAGTCATTGTAAATACATTTTATTAAATTATTAAATAGCTCACAAAGTAATAGAGTACATTTTTAATGTATAATAAGTTATAGATGTACTACTATAATCTCTAGAATAACCATTAAAATAAAATATCAATATAAAATATCATAAAAATGATCAAGGAAGAAAGTGAAGTTGCTCAGTCATGTCCAATTCTTTGCGACCCCATGGACTGTAGCCCACCATGCTCCTCTGTCCATGGAATTTTCCAGGCAAGAGTACTGGAGTGGGTTGCCATCTCCTCCTCAAGGGGATCTTCCCAACCCAGGGATCGAACCCAGGTCTCCCACGTTGCAGGCAGACGCTTTACTGCCTGAGCCATCAGGGAAGCCTGATCAAAATGATCAAAAAGAATAACTAAAATATCTCAAAAGCAATCAAATTTGAGACTCTCAATATATTCTGTATCAGTGGAATATAGCATGGAATTAACAGATTCAATGAAGACCTGCCTTTTCCTTGTTACACTAGATGTCCAGTTGCCACTTGGATTGGGTTTAGAAGATGAGGAAGTACAGGTATTTCTTGGTCTGAGTCTCTTAACAGTAGAGATGTAGAAGGGAGAACAAGATCACAAAGAGACTGGCTGTTGACTGCAGAGCACTTGACTACCTTGATGGTGGAGTTAAATGAATTTGAGGCAGTCAAGGTATTTTGGAAGGAATTACTTCAAAGGGTTACAGCAGTTGTTTGATTTGAATAAATCTTCATGGGAAGGAGTGGCACCAGAAGCAGCAGCCCCAGTCTGAGCCTGTCCACCCTTGCTTTGCTCATGTCTGCTCCATTGTCTTACTGGATGCTGAAACCACTGGCTCTGGGCAAGTTCAGGCAAGGTCAATACTTATCAGATTTGATTCAGTTCAGTTCAGTTCAGTTCAGTTCAGTCGCTCAGTCGTGTCTGACTCTTTGTGACCCCATGAATTGCAGCACACCAGGCCTCCCTATCCATCCCTAAATTAGAAAAGTAGGAACTGAAAAATAAGAAAAGAAACAGATGAGATAAATGAAAATCAAACACCAAGATGGTAGATTTCAATCTAAAATATCAATTTTATTGTGTAAATAGACTAAACACCCTTCTTAAAATACAAGATTGTCAAACTTGATGGTAAAGTAAGACCCTACTATATATTTCTTAGTTGAGACACACACTAAACATAGAGACAAAAGGAAGCTGAAACTAAAAGAATGGAAAAAGACATGCCACACAAACCCTAATCATATAAAATATGTTATGGCTGTATTCCTATCAGACAAAGTAGCTTATGGTGAGGAGATATACTAGTAATAAAGACATTTCATAGTGATAAAAGGGTTAATTATTCAAGAAGAGAAAACACTCCTGAATGTGTTGATTCTGATGAAAAGTCCTAATATATGAAAGTCCTAAATATATGAATCAAAAAAGTCCTAAATATATGAATCAAAAACTATTAGAAAATAAAGGATAGTCAAATCTACAAACAAGGAGACTTTAACAACATTCTCTCAGTAATTGATGGAACATGTAAAGAAAAAAATCAGAAATAATATGAAGGACTTAACATCATCAACCATTTGACCTAATTGACATTTGCGTAACATCAGACCCATTAATAGTAAAATACACATTTGGTAAAGAACATTCACCAATGTAGACCACATGTTAGCTTATAAAATAACTCCCAATACATTTCTAAGGATTGGCATCATACAGAATCCTGCACAAGAATAAAAAGTGGTATTTTGGCACCCATAAAAAAACCAGAAATCAATAACAACAAGATACACAGGGAGTCCTCCAATATTTTGAAACTATGCAGTATACTACCAAAAAACTCATGGGTCAAAATGAAATCACAAGGAGATTAGAAAATATTTTTAAATGAAATATAATAAAACGGTTATATCAAATCTTGTTTGATACATCTGAAACATCTCTTAGAAGAAATTTTGTAACTTTGAATGCCTATTATTGGAAAAGAAGACATAGAATCAATGATTTCTATTTCCACCTCAAGAAATCAGATAAGTAATAGCCAGCTAAACCCAAGTAAGTAGAAAAAAATATATAAATAAAAGTGAAATTAATAAAATGGAAAAAATAGCAGAGACTATCAACAAAATTTTTTGGGGAAAAATTTAACAGCATGAATACACACAGAACAAACTGTATCAGGAAAATAATGAAAACATAAATTATGAATGCTAGGAATGAAAAAGGAGATATCCCTATAGATTACATAATAATGATAATAAAAGAATAATAGGGATGACTTTATGCCAAAAAAGTCAACAACAGAGAAGAAATGAATAAATTTGTTGGAAGAAGCAAATTGCCAAAACCAGTACAAGAAGTAGGAAATCTATACTTGTTAATGAAATTGAGCTCATTACCAAACAATTTTCCACAAATAGAGCTCCAGGTCCAGACGACTTCACTGATGAATTCTATCAAACATTTAGGGAAGAAATAATACCAATCCTATGCAAAATCATTCAAAAACATTTCTTACTAATTTATGAAACTGGTATAACTTTAATACTAAAACATAACATACAAGAAAGATAAATTATAGACAAATATCACTCCTGAACATAGATACTTAAGTCCTTAACAAAACATTAGAAAGTCAGATATAGCAATATATAAAAAGGATAATCTACCTTGATCTACCTTGAAATTATATTGAACTACCTTGAAAAAGTGGACTTTTTCATATATGAAAATTGATTAATTTGTATCAGATTAAAGAACATCCTGAAATTTCAGTAGATGCAGAAAAGGCATTTGAGAAAATACAAAAAACTTAGGGATAAGAGCAAAAGACTAAAAACTATAAAGCCTTGTTGAGAGAAATTGAAAAATACTTAAAGAAATGTAAAATAAGATGTTCTTTGATAGGAAGAGCAAATATTAAGATGCCAGTTGTCCACAAACTGACCTAGAGCTGCACTGTCCAATCTGGTAGCCATTAGCCACTTTGTGGTTGTTTATATTTATTTATTTTTATTTTTGTTTAGGTATAGTTGATTTACAATATTATATTAATTTTAAGTACATGGCATAGTGATTCAAAATGTTTATAGATTATACTCCATTTATAGTTATTATAAGATATTGGCTATATTCCTTGTGCTGTACAATATATCCTTGTATCTTATTTATTTTATACACAGTAGTCTGTACTTCTTAATCCTCTACCCTATCTTGCCCCTCCTCCTTTCCCTCTCCCTATTCGTAACCACTAGTTTGTTTTCTATATCTGTGAGTCTGTTTCTTTTTTATTCACTAGTTTGTTTTATAGTTTAGATTTGTGGTTATTTATTTTTAAATTAGTTATAATTAAATAAAACAAAATCTTTGTTTTTCATTTATACTATCTATATTTTAAATGCTCAACAGTTACATGTATGTAGCTACCATACTAGACAGCACAGATACATAACACTGTCACCATTATAGAAAATTATATTGAACAGTATTGATTCAAGGCAATTGTGAAAAATCTTTTTTTAAGAAATCTACATGCTGATTTAAAATTTTATTTGGAAGGCAAAATACCTAGCACAGCCAAAACAATCTGGAAAAAGACAGAGTTGAAGGACTCATAACACCTGACTTCACAATTTTGTATAAAGGAACAATAAACAAGACAATATGGTACTGGGGACATGATTTTTAAAAGGCTAGATGGAAAAGCAGAGAGTCCAGAAATAGACCCAACACATATGATTTTCAAAAAGGGTGCAAAGCAATTCCCTAAGATAAAGGCAAATTTCTTCAACAAATGATGCTTTGGGTATCATTATGGAAGAAAATCCTAGATAACTACCTCATACCACACACAAAGAATTATGCAAGATGGATCACGGACCTAACCACAACAATTAAAATGATAAGGCTACTAAAAGAATACACTGGATAATATCTTTTCAAACTTGTGGTAGGCAGAGTTTTCTTAAAGTGAACACAGAAATCATGAACCATAAAATAAAAAAAAATAATATATTTTGCTTCATCAAAATGAAAAATTTCTGCTCATCAAAAGACAACATAAAGGAAATGAAAAGGCAAATGACAGATTGGGTGAAAATATTTGGAACATAGAACAGACAAATATCTTGTATTCAGAATATAATGAAAGAATTCCTGTGACTCAATAATGAATGAAAACCTACCCAGGAAAACACTTGAAAAGACACTTTGAAACAAGATATATGTGAATAAACAATAAGAACAGGAACAGATGCTTAATATAAATCATCATGAGGAAAATGAAAATTAAAGCCATAATAAGATATAGCAATACTTACTAAAATTGCTAAAAATGAATGAAAACAAAAAATGACAACATCAAATGTTAGAAAGGGTATGGAGTAACAAGAACTCTTGTACATTGCTAGTGGGATGGCAAAATGGTACATCTTTGGAAGACTATTCAGCCTTTTCTTATAAAGTTAAATGTAAATTTACTTTATAACAAAACAATCCCACCTCTAGGCAGTAATCCAAGAGAAATGAAAAGAAATGTTCACAAAAAGCACATACTGAATGATTCCATTAATATAATATTCTGCAACAGAAAAAAACTACCCTATACATGATAGAAATCATATCAGTGTTTACTTGGAGATAGTAGGGCTGACGAGGAGAGCTGGAGTGAATTTTCCAGGCTAACAGAAATATTCTGTATCTTGATAGGGGTGTGGGTAATGTAAACATATGCGTTTTATAAACGGATATGGCACACTTAAGGTCTGAGCATTTTATTGAATGCAAATTATAACTTTCAGTTCAGTTCAGTCACTCAGATCTTAAGTGTGCCATATTGGTTTTATAAAATGCATATATTTACATTATGTGCAAATTATCACATTATTACATTATATGCAAATTATCACAAACTTACTGACTTTAAACAACACCCATTTATTACTTCACAGTTTCTGTAGGTCAGAAGTCCAGTACAGCATGACTGGGTTTCTAAACGAAGGGTATCAAAAGGCTGAAATCAAGGTGTCAGCTGTGTCAAATTCTCAGCTCAAGGTTCTGAAGGAAAACATGCTTCCAAACTTATTCATACTGTTGGCTGAATTCAATTTGTTGATGTTGAGGGGTTGAAACCCACTCCCCTTCTTTTTTCTGACTATCATTCAAGGACTGCTCTCAGCATCTAGAGGCCATTTTCAGTTCCTTACCCCCACGGCCTCTTGATCTTCTGTCCTAGCTCAGTTGGTAAAGAAGCTGCCTGCAAGGCAGGAGACCCAGGTTCAGTTCCTGGGTCAGGAAGATCCCCTGGAGGAGAAAAGAGCAACCCACTCCAGTATTCTTGCCTGGAAAATCCCATGGGCAGAGGAGCCTGGCGGGTTACAGTCCATGGGGTCTCAAGAGTTGGACACGACTTAGCGACTAAACCACCACCACCATGGCCTCTTAAATCTCAGTAACAGTGAATCGTCCTCACAATGAACTCCTCTCACAGTTCAAATAGCTCTGATTTCTTCTTTTGCTACCAGTCACAGAAAAATGCTTTAAAAGGGCTAATGTTATTAGGTCAAGATATCTTAAAACCAACTGATTTGAGACTTTAATTACATCTGCAAAATCCCTTCATAGCAGTACTTGATTAGTGTTTGAATAACCAGGGGCCAGGAATCAGGAGAGGGGTATTTAAAAATGCTACAGACCACATAACCATATAAAAAATGAAGGAAGAATAAAAACACTTTCAGACAAACAACAGCTGAGAAATTTGTTACCAACAGATTTTACTACGAGAAATACAAAAGGAAATTTTTCAGGGTGAAAGGAAAAAGGTATAAAACAAAAAGCCAGTTGTGTCCTTTCCTGGGAAAAATTCCCTAGTGGTCTTCCTTTATATTTACAATAAAATACACACTTCTTACCATGGTTTCAAGACCCTCTGCTTCCTTCTCCAACCTCGTCTCCTACTGTCCTCCTATTTCTTCCTTGATCTGCAGCCATTTTGTCCCCTTGTTTGTTCATTTGTTTTGGTCCCTTGGATTCGTTGGTTGACATAAGGGCTTCCCTGGTGGCTCAGATGATAAGGACTCTGCTTCAGAAGATCCAGGTTTGATTCCTGGGTCTGGAACATTCCCTGGAGAAGGGAACGGCAACCCACTCCAGTATTCTTGCCTGGAGAATTCCATGGACAGAGGAGGCTGGTGGGCTATATAGTTCATGGGGTTGCAAAGAGTCAGACATGATAGAACAACTACCACTTTCCTGCCTTAAGGCTGCCCCATTTTTATGGAGTGGCCTTCCCAGACTTAATGCTTCTCATCATTCTATTTGTTCAAATCAGAATGATCTTCCCAGATTTCAGATTCTATGATTTTAGCATCAAAGGAGATACCTACCCGTCAAAGGCAGACCAACTTCTCTGCCTCTCACCAGATCTCGATATCACATTACTCTGTTTATTTTCTTCATAGAATTTAATATTCTCTTGAGATTACCTTGTTTATTTATTGTCTTGTTTATTCTTACCAGACTGCTTGTCCTTTATTGTGTTCTCAATACCTTGTCTCTTTCACTTTTTTTCTCTATCTTGTCCTTAGAGCTTAGTGTGGAGTCCTGTAAGCACACAAAAAGTACTTGTTTGTGGAGGAGAGAATGCAGAGGGAATTGGAATGGGTTCCAACAGATAGGAAGGAGACTTCAAACAAATTTCTATAAGTCAAAAAAGCAGATGAAAGGATGGTAACTGGTAAAGTAGACAAAAGAAAGCCACAGCCTAGAAAACATTGGGAGGGAAGCTAGAGGAGATGGAGTTGGGCAATCTTTCCACAAAAACCTCAGATTGGGAGTAAGAAGTGAGTTGAAAATAAAGGAATGATGCAGATCTGTATATGAAAATGTTGACCTACCCACACATTTCCCATTCTTCCACACAGAATGCCATGAAGCAAAGCATTTACCCCTGGCTGCATGGCGCTGGAGTGGCCAGTGGCCAAGAGGAGATACCCCAGGTCCAAGATCAGGAGCAGCAGCCGTGAGAAGATACCCCACGTCCAAGGTCAGAAAAACCTCAGTAAGATAGTAGGCACTGGAGCAGATGTGAGGAGATACCCCTGTACAAGGGCTAAAGAGAGCCCCAGCAAGATGGCAGGAGGGGCGAATTTGCATTTAGGATCAAACCCCATTCCTACCAGAGACGCTCAGAGGACTCAAATAAACCTTGTGCACACCAGGATCCAGGGACCCCATAGAGACTGAGACAGAACTGTGTTTGAGCATCTCCTGTGGAGGTACTGGTCAGCAGTGGTCTGCCACATGGACAGGGTCTCTGGGTGTGGGTATGGCATGAAGTCCTCTTGGAGGAGGTCACCATTAACCCCACTATACAGCTGCCAGAACTTATATAGGACTGGGAAATAGACTCTTGGAGGGCACAACAGAATCTTGTGCACCAGGACCCAGGAGAAAGGAACAGTGACCCCATTGGAGCTTGCCTATGGGTGCTGGGAGTTTCCAGCGAAGGTGTGAGTTGGTGGTGGCCTGCTGCAGGGTTGGGACATGAACTGTAGCAGTACATGCCTGGGATCTTTTGAGGGAGGTCACCATTATCTTCATTACCTCTACCAAAGTTTGGTGCCAGGTAAACAGCAGGGAGGGAATGCAGATCCACCCATCAACAGAAAACTGGATTAAAGATTTACTGAGCATGGCCCCACCCATCAGAACAAGACCCAGTATCCTCCTCAGTCAGTCTATCCCATCAGGAAGCTTTCATAAGCCTCTTTATCCTTCTCCATCAGAGGACAAACAGATTGAAAACTACAATCACAGAAAACTAACCAATCTAATCACATGGACCACAGCCTTGTCTAACTCAATGAAACTATGAGCCATGCCGTGTAGGGCCACCCAAGACAGATGGGTCATGGTGGAGAGTTCTGACAAAATGTGGTCCACTGGAGAAGGGAATGGCAAACCACTTCAATATTCCTGCCTTGAGAACCCCATGATCAGTATGAAAAGGCAAAATAATAGGATACTGAAAGATGAACTCCCCAGGTCAGTAGGTGCCAAACATGCTACTGGAGATCAATGGAGAAATAACTCCAGAAAGAATGAAGAGACGGAGCCAAAGCAAAAACAACACCCAGTTGTGGATGTGACTGGTGATGAAAGCAAGGTCCGATGCTGTAAAGAGCAATATTGCATAGGAACCTGGAATGTTAGGTTCATGAATCAAGGCATATTGGAAGTGGTCAAATAGGAGATGGCAAGAGTGAATGTCGACATGTTAGGAATCAGCGAACTAAGACTGGAATGGGTGAATTTAACTCAGATGACCATTATATCTACTACTGTGGGCAAGAATTCCTTAGAAGAAATGGACTAGCCATCACAGTCAACAAAAGAAATACAGTACTTGGATGCAGTCTCAAAAACGACAGAAAGATCTGTTCATTTCCAAAGCAAATCATTCAATATCACAGTAATCCAAGTCTATGCCCCGACCAGTAAAGCTGAAGAAGCTGAAGTTGAACGGTTCTATGAAGACCTACAAGACCTTCTAGAATTACACCCAAAAAAGATGTCCTTTTCATTATAGAGGACTGGAATGCAAAAGTAGGAAGTCAAGAAACACCTGAATTAACAGGCAAATTTGGCCTTGGAGTACAGAATGAAGCAGGGCAAAGGCTAATAGAGCTTTGCCAAGAGAATGCACTGGTCATAGCAAACACCCTCTTCCAACAACACAAGAGAAGACTCTACACATGGACATCACCAAATGGTAAATACTGAAATCAGACTGATTGTATTCCTTGCAGCCAAAGATGGAGAAGCTCTATACAGTCAGCAAAATTAAGACTGGGAGCTGACTGTGACTCAGATCATGAACTCCTTATTGCCAAATTCAGACTTAAATTGAAGAAAGTAGGGAAAACCACTAGACCATTCAGGTATGACCTAAATCAAATCCCTAACAATTATACAGTGGAAATGAGAAATAGATTTAAGGGACTAGATCTGATAGACAGAGTGTCTGATGAACTATGGACAGAGGTTCGTGACATTGTACAGGAGACAGGGAGCAAGATCATCCCCAAGAAAAAGATATGCAAAAAAGCAAAATGGCTGTCTGAGGCGGTCTTACAAATAGCTGAGAAAAGAAGAGAAGTCAAAAGCAAAGGAGAAAAGGAAAGATATACCCATCTGAATGCAGAGTTCCAAAGAATAGCAGGGAGAGATAAGAAAGCCTTTCTTAGCAATCAATGCAAAGAAATAGAGAAAAACAATAGAATGGAAAAGACTAGAGAAATGTTCAAGAAAATTAGAGATACCAAGGGAACATTTCATGAAAAGATGGGCACAATAAAGGACAGAAATGGTATGGACCTTACAGAAGCAGAAGATAGTAAGAAGAGGTAGCAAGAATACACAAAAGAACTATACAAAAAGATCTTCACGACTCAGATAATCACAATGGTGTGATCACTCACTGTCTCCAATTTTTCCCCTTGTATTTGTCATGAAGTGATGGGATTGGAGGGCTTCCCTGGTGGCTTAGTGGTAAAGAATTCACCTGCAGTGGAGGATATGTAGGAGATGTTGGTTCGATCCCTGGGTTCAGAAGTCCCCTGGAGGGCATGGCAACCTACTTCAGTATTCTTGCCTGGAGAATCCCATGGACAGAGGAGCCTGGCAGGCTACAGTTCAAAGGGTCACAAAGAGTTGCACACTACTGAAGTGACTTTACACACATGCATGCACGATGGGACTGGATGCCATGATCTTAATTTTTTGAATGTTGAGTTTCAAGCCAGCTTTTACACTTTCTTCTTTCACCTCATCAAGAGGCTCTTTTGTTCCTGTTTGCTTTCTGCTGTTAGAGTGGTATCATCTGCATATCTGAGGTGGTTTATATTTCTCCCAGAAATCTTTATTCCTGCCTGGCATTTCACATGATGTACTCTGCTTATATGTTAATTAAGCAGGATGACAATATACAGCCCTGTTGTACTTCTTTCCCAATTTTGAACCAGTCAATTTTTCCATGTCCAGTTTTAATTATTGCTTCCTGACCCGCATACACGTTTCTAAAATGAATGCATTTTAGCATATGAATCTTAGGGAGCAGGCTGATTAATTTTGGACTCTAAGATAACTCCTATGATCTGTTTTTTTCTATGATCTGTTTTATGTAAAGGATTTTTTTCTTGTAATATAGACAATCTGTTAAAGCATTTAATAGTCTTATTAAACAATTGGTTTATACACTGTACTGCCCAGAGTTTTCAAAACAAAAAGTAAGGAATGTCATCCTCACAATTATAAAAATGTTAGTATTGAGTACTACTATGCCTGACAATAGACAAATTGTTTAAAAATGTTTATAGCTACCAAACTATTCTGAAACTAACTTGAATGATTTTAGTGTACAACCATAGTTACTTAAAGGAATGAAAGCAGTGACAAAGCATATAACCATCTCAGGGGTAAGGGTTTTATTACTAGAGTATATAAAGTTTGAAGTTTTTTATAAACAGCAGTTCTGTAAACAATGTTTTCACTTTATTGTCCATATTTAAAGTTTTAACTTGTAACTTATGATCCTGCTATTATGGGATTATATTAGAAGAATTATTCCTAGCTTTTCCCTTCTTATGTATTTCCTTTTTTCTTTTTCATCTTTTTCACCTACCACTGGCACCCAGTGGCACCCCAAGGCATTGCTGATTACACTCAACTATTTTAAGTGATTACTGACCATTGTCATTATTTCTTTGCTAAGAAAAGATCTTTTTCTATTTTAGTTGTATCATCAAAATACTCCCCTAATTTTAATTTCTCCTCGTCTATAATACATGACTTTGTTTTAAGGTGTCACTGTTTTGTTGTCTCTTTTATTAGCACATTTTCCAGTACATTATTATCTCCAGCCTTCATTCAAAATATCTTTAAGATGGTTAAAATACTCAGTTCATTTAACTTTTCCCCTTGAGTTGGAGTCACAACTGTCTTTGGCTGTTCTTCGAAATACTTATCTTCTTATGAAGTTAGTTTTTAGGCACGAGAAGTGAGAAATATGCAATGGCTTAAGAAAATAAACTTGAAAGTCTAGCCATGCCTTGGCAAACAACTCCAAATGAGATGTTTATTAGAAAAGCCTAGTCCTTCAAAAGGGGATTGCCAATGAGGCGAGGAAATGGGTTTGTGAGCTGAAGGAGTCTGCTAATGGAAATCAACACTAGTTTCTAGTTTCTGTTTATAGAGGCAGGTCAGAGAGATACCTTGAGAGCTCCCATTCTAGTGTCTAGTTATTACACTTCTGAAAGGATACTGGACACTTTTCAGCCACTTCTCCAAAAAGATAACCTAGAGACAGCCCAAATACAGCAGATTTCTGTATGTCAGATTCCTCAAGTCTACTTACATTTTCTATCTGGAGAAAAATTGCCCATGTGGATGTCATTCTAAGTAAATACTGCCACTTATTTCCAAAACTCACCCACTGAAGATAATTTAAAAATAAGATTGGTCCTCCTACTGCTATATTAGTATTTATCTTCTATTGTACTGAATGTTTTCCTCAGAGAAATATTTTCTTGGCTGACAAGTATAGAGAGGGAACACCATACCCTCTCATGACAGCCCCCTCTGTCAGAAAAGAACATTGTGTCGTGCAGTCAGTTCTTAATTAACTGGGGTTATGGGAAGCAGGCAAAGTATGGATTAAGTGTAATTCTACAGGTAAGTCCTACAGTTCATTTTTATCCATTAATTTCAACCTCTTTCCTAATCATGACTTGTATCAGAGTTCTCAACAATTAAGTAAATACGGAGATTTTGTTTCACTTCCTTTCTTATCCCCATCTAATGAACAGGAAAATGGAGAGTGGGAAGTGAGGGGAAGAGGTATTATCTACTAATATGATAATCAGTCATTGTATCTAAAAGAACAGTCTGTATTGGCTCATTAGATAGCCTTAGTTTCTTCCTGATGTTTCCAGACTTTCATAATTTTTAAAAAAGTTATTTATTTTAATTGGAAGCTAATTACTTTACAATATTGTGGTGGTTTCTGCCATACATTGACATCAGTCAGCCACGGGTGTACATGTGTCCCCCATCCTGAACCCCCTCCCACCTCCCTCCCCATCCCATCCCTCTGGGTTGACCCAGTACACCAGCTTTGAGTACCCCGTTTCATGCATTGAACTTGGACTGGTGATCTATTTCACATATGGAAATATACATGTTTCAATGCTATTCTCTCAAATCATCCCACCCTCGCCTTCTCCCACAGAGTCCGTCAGTCTGTTCTGTATATCTGTGTCTCTTTTGCTGTCTTGCATACAGGGTCATCAAAACCATCTTTCTAAATTCCATATATATGCATTAATATACTGTATTGGTGTTTTTCTTTCTGGCTTACTTCACTCTGTATAATAGGCTCCAGTTTCATCCATCTCATTAGAACTGATTCAAATGTGTTCGTTTTAATAGTTGAGTAATATTCCATTGTGTATATGTACCACTGCTTTCTTATCCATTCATCTGCCGATGGATATCTAGGTTGATTCCATGTCCTAGCTATTGTAAACAGTGCTGCAATGAACATCGGGGTACATGTGTCTCTTTCAATTTTGGTTTCCAGTGTGTATGCCCAGCAGTGGGATTGCTGGGTCGTATGGCAGATCTGTTTTCAGGAATCCCCACACTGTTCTCCATAGTGACTGTACTAGTTTGCATTCCCACTAACAGTGTAAGAGGGTTCCCTTTTCTCCATCCCCTCTCCAGCATTTATTGTTTGTAGACTTTTTGATAGCAGCTGTTCTGAGAGGCATGAGATGGTACCTCATTGTGGTTTTGATTTGTGTTTCTCTGATAATAAGTGGTCCTGACCATTTTTTCATGTGTTTGTTCCAGGTTTTCATCATTAAGATTGGACCCCAAATCAGGAATCAGAAGAACAAAGCTGGGGTCAAATTTTTAAAAATCCAGAATCACATCAGATGCATGAAATATAGCCTCTAGATACATAGCTCTGGCATCCAAAACTACCAATGTAGGCAGTTTTTGTGCTAAAATCGCTTTTTTTTTCCTCCCTGGTTTTTATTTCCAATATATGAAACAGGGATTCCTTCAAACTACTCTAGGGTTGGTTTGAAGAAAAACTCTAATTTCTAAACAGCATATTTGATTTAAAGAGAAAGAAAGAAAGAAATATATCCTCAATGTGTGCTCGGGTCATTCTGCTGTCTTCTGTGGGGGTTGTGAGTGATCCCAGGACTGCACGTTGGTCTCCCCTTCCTGGCACAAATAGTCAAAGCAAATGCATATGTGAACTGTGTGCTCATAAATAAGATAGCTCAAAATGGGAGTATTTTTCCCATTTCTGCCAAAGAATCCTTACTTAGATTGGAATTTCCCTTTCTCTTGACCTTATTCACTTCCTATCTGTAAAACGAGGAGTTTGGATTGGATTATCTCTAAGGTACCATCTAACTCTGAGTTTCTGATGCTGCTTGTAAAAACTTGCAACTTTACCCTTTCTCTTCTTTACTTCAAACCTTGCCCTCAGCAGAAAAATCAAAAAAGTTGAAAGTCAGTTCACGCTATACTGCTGCATTTTCATTTTATAAAAAGCAGTATAGTTTTATCTTTTCCTTTGGGTTCTTTTATTATACTTTGAAAACCAAAAATAAATATTGTAATTAATGTGAGTACAAACTATACTTTCTGTGCTCCAGTCCAATCTCTATGTTTGGTAGTTGAACAAATTTTACCAAGGTGAGTCCATATGTTAAAAGAAACTACAAAGAGTAAAATACCACTTTACAGTGCTGAGCCATTGTCGGGTAACAAACAAATATTTTTTTCAGTAAAAATAATGATGTTATTCTTATTTAAGAAGAGCTTACATATCTGGGCTTCCCTAGTGGCTCAGAGGTTAAAGCGTCTGCCCGCAATGTGGGAGACCTGGGTTCGATCACTGGGTCGGGAAGATCCCCTGGAGAAGGAAATGGCAACCCACTCCAGCATTCTTGCCTGGAGAATCCCATGGACGGAGGAGCCTGGTGGACTACAGTCCACAGGGTCTCGAAGAGCCGGACACGACTGAGCGACTTCACTTCATTTTACATATTTGGAAAAAATGAATCAGTATCGTCTGGGCTTCTCTGGTGGCTCAGATGGTAAAGAATCCGTCTGCAACACAGGAGACCCCAGTTCAATCCTTGGGTTGGGAAGATCACCTGGAGAAGGGAATGACTATTCACTCCAGTATTCTTGCCTGGAGAATTCCATGGACAGAGAGGCCTGCTGGGCTACAGTCCATGGGGTGGAAAAGAGTCGGACATGACTGAGCAAGCATAGGCATATAGACCATGGACAGTAATCAGCAATTATTTTCTTAAACAAGTTTAGTAGGAACAAAAAGACATGTAAAATGTTATGTGGCAGCCTGGATGGGAGGAGGGTTTGGGGGAGAATGGATACATGTATATGTATGGCTGAGTCCCTTTGCAGTTCACCTAAAACTATCACAATATTGTTAATTGTCTCTATGTGTTAAGTCGCTTCAGTTGTGTCCGCTTTTTTGCAACTCTATGGACTGTAGCCCGCCAGGCTCCTCTGTCCATAGGGAGTTTCTAGGCGAGAATACTGGAGTGGGTTGCCATGCCCTCCTCCAGGGGATCTTTCCCGCCCAGGGATTGAACGCAAGTCTCCTGCAGCTCCTGCACTCCAGGTAGATTCTTTACCCCTGAGCTACCAGGGAAGTCTGTTAATTGGCTATACCCCAAAACAAAATAAAAAGTTTTTTCTAAAAGACATGTAAATAGGTATGTGCAAAAAATACTGTGTTTATATATGGCATAGAAGGGATTATGAAGGATTATGAAGCAGTCTGAACTGGAGGCAAGAAAGGGTGGTCAGAACAGAGAGTGTAAGTAGGGACTCATGGAGAAGATGGGAGAGTAAGCCTCAAGAGCCAGATCATAAAAGACTTTATACATTCCAATAATAGATAGCATCAAAAATAGCATCACTGACTCAGTGGACATGAATTTGAGCAAATTCTGGGACACAGTGGAGGACAGAAGAGCTTGGCATACTGCAGTCCATGGGGTCAGAAAGAGTCAGGCACAACTTAGTGACTGAACAACAACAAATTACAGAAAAAGTTTTTGCTTGATCCTATAGGCTAAGGTGTCCCAAAGTGGGCTTGTACAAATGAGGGATGCTTTAAGGTGATATATGGATTACCTTGTTATTTTAATAGTATTTAACACATATTAGAAAAATAATAGACCTTCAAACTTGATTTTACCAGTGTAATTGCTCAGGGGAAAGCTAAAATTATTTTAAATGAATAAATTTAAAGAAAAATATTACCTAAATAATAGTACAGATGGTACACAGATATGGCAAGAAAAATTATGAGGGTGATGAACAAATGACTGATATTTGGGAAAGAGTTCTACATGAGGGATGTTGAAGGGTTTTAAATAGTGGGTATTATAAGATTTATTGTTTTATTTAGAAAGATCAATCTGCCTATAGCATGGAGGATAGATAAAAGAGGGGGCAAGTTAGGAGAGTATTGCTGTAAAATCTGAACTAAGGCAGTAGCAATGAGACCAGGAGTACATATAGATATGAAGGCGGTTAAGTAGACAGCATCTATAATGCTTGGTTAATAGGTGTTTTAATCCATGGTACAAATGAGAAAATAATAACCACTCTAGGTATTTAACACAAAGGAAATTAAATGCAACAATTTGTAACATTGAAGATGTTAGAACTGAGATGATAAGCAGGGGATGTTGAAGCTACAAAGAGATTAGCAACAGCAGGAATCCCCTGAGACTCCCACAGCTGAAAGGACAAGAAGAGATGTTGTTACTAGAGACAAAGAGCAGAGGTCACACCATTGAAGCTGGAATCGTTGCAAGCCTGTCAAGTGTTGGCTGAAGACATGGAGGAGACACAGCTGCTGCCCAAAACCACTGGATTGTCTTTTCCTCCCATCCTCCAGTTCCCTATTGGTGTTCCCTATTGGTTGAATTTAGTCAGAGCCTCTTAACATGGAAACATGGGAAACACAGCCTGCAGTGATCAATCCTCTGCAAAAAAGAGCAGAGCAAAGAAAGGTAAGGAATGGATCTAAGGGTAATGATGAGCCTATGATTGGTACATTGTGGGTGAAAGTAGGGAAGAGAAAACCTAGTTTTATGACTTGAATAACTGGTTAGTTAGTGTGGTTATTCTCTAAGAAATATTAG
Source organism: Muntiacus reevesi (assembly GCF_963930625.1). Taxonomy (NCBI): domain Eukaryota; kingdom Metazoa; phylum Chordata; class Mammalia; order Artiodactyla; family Cervidae; genus Muntiacus; species Muntiacus reevesi. Next base: position 141,436,783 of record NC_089271.1, read on the forward strand.
AGTAGAAAAGGTTTAAAATGAGTTCATTTCTTAAACTTTGAACTACATGTGAGGTATCTGTGAAACATTCAAGAGAATGGGGAAGACCAACAGGGAGTTGAAACACAGTAGGTAAAGCTGAGTGGTGATAGAGATTGTAATAATTTATGAGTGACAGTTAATAGTATGAAAATAAATTGCTTAGGTATTTAGTATACAGTAAGAAGAAAAAAGCCAAGGATTATGCTTTAGGGAAAACTAACATTAAAAGAACGGATAGAGGAAGAGAAGCCAGTAAAGGAGCCTGAGGAGGAACACTCAAAGAGGTAGGATTAAAAGTAATGCCTAAAGAGTCAGAGTAGGACAGAATCTCAAGAAGGGAATCTTTTTTTAAGATTTGTTGTTTTTGTGGACCATTTTCACAATTTTTATTGAATTTGTTACTATATTGCTTCTGTTTTGGATTTTTTTTTTATGTTTTGGTTTTTTAGCCAAGAGGCATGTGGGATCTTAGCTCCCCAACCAGGGATTGAACTGGCACCCCCTGCACTGGAAGGCAAAGTCTTAATCACTGGACTGCCAGGGAAGTCCCAAGAAGAGAATCTTACACACTGCCAAGTTCACCCAGCATGTTAAGAAATGTGAGAATCAGAAGAGTCCATTGGCTCTGACTGTTAGATCATTGGTGTCCTTTGCAAGAGCACTTTCAATTGAGATTTAGGGGTAGATAGCAATTTATAATCGGAGAAGGCAATGGCACCCCACTCCAGTACTCTTGCCTGGAATATCCCATGGATGGAGGAGCCTGGTGGACTGCAGTCCATGGGGTTGCGAAGAGTCGGACAGGACTGAGCGACTTCACTTTCACTTTCACTTTCATGCATTGGAGAAGGAAATGGCAACCCACTCCAGTGTTCTTGCCTGGAGAATCCCAGGGACGGCAGAGCCTGGTGGGCTGTCGTCTATGGGGTTGCACAGAGTTGGACACGACTGAAGTGACTTAGCAGCAGCAGCAGCAATTTATAATGGTCTGATGAGAGGATGGGAAATTAGGAAGGAATTGGGAGACAGTGGTGTGAATCACTTTTCAAGAAGCTGGTGAGAGAAAAAAGGAGAAGAGAGAGGGTAGTAGTTTGAGAGGCATGCAGAGTCCAGAGACAGTAACAGAATTTTCAGTATGAGAGCAACTTGGACTTGTTTGTGTGTCAAAGGAAAGGGGGAAGATGTATTAAAGACAGAAAGGAGAGAGAGAGTAAAGCTAATGAAACTCTTGAAGAAATATTAAGAGATACACACCAGAGCCAGATAGAAATATTAACCTTGGTCAGGAGAAGGAAACTTCTGAGACCAGAAGGAAGAAAATGAGAATGGGAAGATAATCTTAGGTATGGGAAATCGAAAGAGTTCATCTGTAATAGTCTCAATTTTCTTTGAGAAATAAAAGTTAAAATAAGCTTCTAAAGAGAGTGGAAAGGTGGTGGAGTAGGACATTCTGGAATTTTCACACTGGGGCTTGGACAAAGGCATCAATCAGGGTCATAAAGCTGACATTGGAGAAAACAAATTTGCTGCAACACTGATTAGCACAACTGTGTGGTTTCTTCAACAGGTTGTAGAAGTTGAGAAGCGGGTAGTTGGAATGATCCTAGACTGGAATTTAGCAAAGTAGTTAGGTCAAAAAACAAGAAGTGAAAAAAAAACAAACAAGAAGTTGAGGAAATTATTCATCAAGACAGACATTTCAGTGAAGCACTATGAGGTCCAGGCTCAAGACCAAAGATATTGATGTGATCAACAGCCTGGAGATCCCAGTATTGGACAAATTCTTCCTCTAAAATTTATAAGTGTAGCTTGATGAAGTATTAGCTTCTTCTTGGTTTATTTTATTTTAGTTTAATTTTGTGGCCTAAGAAGAGGAAGGAAAGAAATGAATTAGAGGGCCAAGTGTGTGTTATGTCCTAGTTACAGAAAATACATTATTTTAATTAACCTTCACTTGCCTATTGTTGCTTGTGTGTGTGTGTGCTCAGTCGTGTTGACTCTTTGAGACCTCATGGACTGCAGCCCACCAGGCTCTTCTATCCATGGAATTTCCCAGGCAAGAATGCTGGAGTGGGTTGCCATTTCCTTCTCCAGGGGATCTTCCCTGGAAAAGATCAAACCTCTGTCTCCCACATAGCAGGCTGATTCTTTACCTCTGAGTCACCAAGAAAGCCACTTCACCATTATGCTATGGAATAAATATATTCATTATGCAGAGGACACAACTGAAGCTCAGAGAGGTTGAGAGAATTTGCTGAAGTTAACGACAACAAGTAATGAACACAGAAAGAGTTCAAATTCAGTTCTAATTGAAAATTCAATGTTTCCACTATACCCTGCTGTCTCTTTACCCAAAAAGAAGAAAAGAATATATATAAAAAGAAAACATATAAGTGAATTTATTACATGATCAAATGACCATGCAGTACTCTTGGAAAACAATACTTCCCTAAATGGAGTCTCCAAATGAGACTATTACTGTCTCCAAAGGTTATCCTAAGCAGGTTCACAGACTGAACCTGTGTGTGTTAACATTTGCTGTATGGCAAGGCCTATATTTTGGTTTCTGGCATGAGTAAATAATTTGCTTATGACATTTAAACTAGACATCATCTCATTGGTGTCTCATTTAAAGTAGTGCCAATGTTCCCATTAGTTTTAAGTTTCGGTTTTGTTTTTTATGCCTGTGGCAAGAGATAGTTGGGGTACTGGTGATCCACAGAGATTTTGCCACTGGAAGAGGTCCACAGACTGAAAAAGACCAAGAGCCGCTATATTAATGTCCTGAAGCTGTGGCCTGTCCTCAGGGCTGAGTTAAAGGACTGTGTATTTGAGTGAGGTAATACTTGACACTCAGAATCTTGATCAACAAAGGCATAAAGTCAGGAGCAGATTGTATCAGCATAATAATAAAAGCTGGAGAACCAGAATCCAACATGCTTTCCCTGGAAATCTTCCTGGTGCCCAGCTCCGAGTTGAGATGAACACAGGACAACTGATACCTCTAGAATTCAGTAGTAGGTAGTGCAGAGGCGCAAGTCGCTCAGTCGTGTCCAACTCTTTGTGACCCTCTGGAATTCTGCAGGTCAGAATACTGGAGTGGGTAGCCTATCCCTTCTCCAGGGGATTTTCCCAACCCAGGGATCGAACCCAGGTCTTCTGCATTGCAGGCGGATTCTTTACCAGTTGAGCCACAAGGGAAGCCCAGGGATTCAGCAACTGGTATTTAAGGCAGGAAAGAATATCATTTTCTCTTCTGAATTAGAGATATCCTCACCACAGGAAAAAAAAAACTCTAATAATTATCATATGATGAATTTAAGCAGTAGACAATCAGGAATGGATAAGCAATTCCCCTATTAATACTGAAGTAAAAGGAATTTACTGAGCACCTAATGCATGCCAGGCACTCATTTTATTCTCGTCATAAAAACCTTTGCATGCATGTGTGCTAAGTTGCTTTAGTCATGTCCGACTCTGTGACCCTAAGGACCTTAGCCCACCAGGCTCCTCTGTCCATGAGATTCTCCAGGCAAGAATACTGGAGTGGGTTGCCATTTTTTACTCCAGGGGAACTTCCCAACC